>NC_133352.1:19971190-20304524 GCF_030506205.2 Paramisgurnus dabryanus
ACAGCAAATGTAAAAATGCTTGGTTATAAAAGAACGAATACAGCCATTGGGTTCAATCAAAAAGTGGATCAGGAAATATGCCATCTGAAAAGAGCTACAGAGCAGACAGTTTTTAGGACCTTGAGGGATTGTCCTTAAAATACTTTTCTGGGTCAGGAGAAAAGTGTTTTAGGAATAAAGAGCATGGAAGTGATTTATGAAGCAATGTTATGCTGAGGTTTTAGTTAGAAGCTGTTTTTAGTATATATCAATACTGAATGGGATGCTCTGGACGAGACTGATAAGCGAGTAATTAATTTTTTGTTAGACCTTCATATTGACAGCATGCATATAAGGTTGGTTGTTTTGTGGCTGACTTTGCAGTAGTTAATAGAGTAATCTAAAAAAAAAAAACCTCAATTCTCCCATGTCTGTTTGCTGTATCAGCAAACAGTATAGTGTTGCATGTGGGGAACATATGCCAGCAAAGACAGGTCTCAGTGAGGTCAGCAGACTGTTAGAAGAACTGAGGTCAAAGGTCCTTGACCTGATAAGACAATTCTGTCACTTCCTCAACCTAAAATTGAAACAATTGACCTCACTGGGATTTGTGCTGTATATTCAACCCAAAGTGTCAACACTCAAATTACTGTTACTGGAGATGGGTAAATTCTGATTGATTAACAAATAAATAAAAACCTAATTTACATAATCTATTTACATTAATTTTGATTATATTGTATATTCCTTTTTCTGCCATCTCTAAAGACTGTAAAAGTATTTTTTGAAGTTTACACGGTTTCAAATATACACCATCAAAAAGAATATGCTTTCCTGCTCTTTTGACTGATTCTGAAATCAGACGAAATTAATAATACTTAATAATATAATATTAAACACTCAATATTATTAAATTATTATTAAATATATATAATTGAGTAGCATTTATTAGTATGGTGCTAGTTCTTTTACCAATATTTTAGTTTAAATTTACTTACTTTTTAATATGCAATTTGCAGTTTATCTTTTTGAATTGGTTATAAGGATATTATTGAGTAAATCTAACTAAATTTTTATTTGTTCAATTTCATTAATAATCCATTACTTGTAATCTATCTGTTGCCACAATTTTATTGAGTAGATATGCCGTATTATTTTTTACAGTGACTGTTTCTTTGTTTTACTTTTTTTCTAAATTCCAAAACCTGTTCATTTTCAATCTCTGTTTCTATTGCGGCCTGCAGTGCCCTGTTTAACATTCTGTGGGTATACAACAAGCTTCATAGCAGCTCTGTCCTGAAGTCTTTGTAGCTGTGATTAGTTAACTGTAACTGAAGAGCTCTGCCCTGACTCATCCCCAGAAGACTACCCAAATACTGAGCTGCGCATAGGGCTTGGAAAAATGATGGAAAGCAAACCAAAGCAAAGAAACCGCCTCTGTTATATAGTTTAGTGTTGTGATATTTACAAGGCATAATGTGAATTTGTTCTTTATAATAAATGAACAAAATATTTATATTTGTATTGTTTTGGTATTAGATAAATCCTTGGGAACATTCTGTACTAGTAAAATGTTAACCTCCTCAACTCTCATTTACACGCTGTCATGTCATTCAAAACCTGCATGACTTTCCTCTGACAAACTGAACTGAGAGTTTTTAAGATATTCCTTGCTATTCCCTTGTGCACGACACACTTACTTTGAACAAAATTTGGAAAATAAATGCAAAAAGTAATCAATTGCAACAGTCCACATTTATTTAATCACAATCTAAAATGTAACTTGCCAACATTTGACTTATTTCAATGCTGACACATTATTATTTCTCATCTGAGTCAGTAGCATGACACGACACTTCCTCCTTTACTGTTCTCAAATTGGCACCCTTAGGGCAAAGGACATCTCCACTGCACCTGCCCTGTAATCTTCACACCTCAGTTTCTAGCCATTCAATTACATGAAAAACAAAGAAATAACTTGAGAAGCACTCAAAATAATAGGTGCAAAAAATATTTTACTACAGAAATGATCCTGCACAATACTGAAGGAAAATCTCATATAATTTGCTTAAAAAATGTGATATATGTGATAATGCATGACTTTTGGTGCATGGCAGGGTGCATGATTTTTTAAAAAACACTTTGGAAAATGGAAGTCGGGCCGAGTACCAAAACACAGTTGTAGCCAATCAGCAGTAAGGGGCGTGTCTACTAACTGACATCTTGCATGGGTTGAGTATGTGTGGGGCAGGTCTATCAAACGTAGGTCCAGATTCTATTGGGGTAGGGGTGTGTTTGTTTAGGTGATTTCAAATGTCAACATTGGCTTTCAGAGAACATGCACCCCACCTTTAAGTTTGTAAAATCAAATTAAATAATATTAAACAATATATATAATTATTTCTCAGTTTTTTTATTAGAATACAACCAGAAAATACAAGAAATTTGTTAGTATAAACAACAGTATAAAAGTATAAGCTGAAGTGTCAACCCAGATAGCATGCAAACGATTGAAACAATGTTAAAAACAGTTGATTTGTCAATGTTAACTGCATTGAATCAACATCATGTTTGCACCCTCCATTAATATTGAAAAAATATTGAATTTTCAACAAACCACCATTATCGTGATCAGTGTTTGCTTTAGTTGAGTCCTTGACTCTTGACATTCACTAAGTTAAATCTTTCTTTTCTTCTACTCGTTTGTGTAGAAACGCATGTGCATTGGAAAAGAAAGATGTGTTTCAAAGTTAAGTTGAAATTGATTGCTTTTATTGAAGATGTCAAGATAATATAAATTAACCTGCTTTACATGACTACGTTGATCCATTTTTTTGTAAATCCACTGTGACAAGATAAGCAGAAAAACTGCTGACACATTCAGATATCATTACTCATCCTACAAATCTCAATAATGGTGACAATCATCAAACAAATTCAGATAAAACAATTAACAATGCATTGCAGCATGAAGCTTTCTTTTGTTGATCGTCACCATTGATGAGATTCATAGACCGATTCATGATGTCAGAGAAAGATTCAGTAGTTTAACCTTCTAAATGTGAATGTGTTTTTATAATACTCTAAACAACAGACCTGACACTGTTTTCAACTAGTACTATAATATAAATTTTTTGCACAACTTTAACACTATTTCATTAATATTATTTAGGTATATCTACAAGTATTAACCTACTTAATAATATTATATCTTTGTTTTCTTTGCAATAGCAGATGTATTTTAAAACACTGCTTCAACAGCCAAAGAAAACTTAACATTAAAACACAAGAGTCAAGGGCCCCACTAAAGCAAACACTGATCACGATAATGGTGATTTGTTGAAATTTCAATATTGTTTTCAATATTAATGGAGGTTGCAAACCTGATATTGATTCAATGGTATTAACATTGACAAATCAACGATTTTTAACATTGTTTCAATGGTTGCATGCTATCTGGGCAAGTATTTAGGGTAAACTCCCCTTCCACTTGAGCAATAGCAGGCAACTGCAGGAACTCTTAAACCTAAATGAAATTAAACTTCTAATTCTAATTGAATGACATCATGACCTCAGTCTCCTTAAAAAAAGCTCAAGATGTGTTTAGTGCCAAAAGAGGTCAAGAGAGGCAAACCCTTTTTCACACAGGACCATCTAGTTTTGGATTTTGTTTTCCCTTAATAATAAAAACCTTCATTTAAAAACTGCATGTTGTGTTTCCCTGTGTTATCTAACTAATATTTAAATTTGTTTATAAACATTAAACTTTTTCACACCACTGTATATCATGAGGCAGAGCATATACAGTAGATATTTCTTGTCAACGTCTTACTAAATATCAAACAGATTGTTCAAATGTCAGCTGCTTTGGGCCAGTCTAAAGTGGCACAGAGGGGCGGTCGAAATGAAACATTACCCTTACAGGCTCACAGAACGACTGTGATAATTAACAGAGGTGCACTCTCACAAATACCAGATTAATGTCAATTGCTACATCCATTTATAACTGTGCCCACAGAGCGCAAATATTCGGTGTAATTTAATGATTAAAGGAAGACATATGTTAGAGCTAACAGCACTATTCACCTTTCAAAAACAAATAGGACATTTCTGTTGTGACACGTCTAAAGGAAGTTCTTCAGGCATTATTCAACACATTGATATACTTGCATCAGAACTTAACATATTTACATGATTATCCATAATAAATAAAAGATCAGAGACTTATTTTATTCATACAACACATTGTATGGCCTATATTAGAACATCCAGAACAAATAATTCAATTCAATGAGCAGGATTCTCTGATGAATGAATACAGGTAGAGGCGACCATGTGTACCTTCCTCTTCACATGTAACAATCAAGACTTAGCCTTTTAGTCCTGCAAAGTTTTTTCTTATAAATAATATGCTATGTAATTTGCATAAATCATAGCTTTGGGTCATTTTGGCACTGTGATTAAAAATGCACCCACACAATTCCAGCAGTCCTAAACACATAGCACATGGAGTGACGGATGTCAGCATCAGAAGGGAAAGAAACCCATAAGGATTTACAGGGTGAGTCACTACTAATCCCACTCCTAATAGCAGAAGAAACAGAGGCATATACAGTAGATTCGGGTAGACACAAGCATGTGAAGGTGCTTCTCAGCCAGGCTGCTATTCTTAGGTCCTATCTGTTCGTCTGAGATGGTGCGAAGTTTATTTTTAATTTTTCCTCCAAAAATGTACAAAGCAAACTGAAGTAATTACAACCTTGCACTGTTTCCTGTTCCTGTGATGTTTCTCTGTGATCTTTACTGACTGTTATGTATGTGTGATCTGGCCTGCTGTCTTAATACAGTATCTCTAGAAGGCAGAAACTCATAAGGAACTGAACCACATGGTGTCCTTAACCGTTTCAGATCACTCAAACTTAGTACAGCACGATTTTGAGTCATCTGAAACTATCACATAACATGTAACATTTCGGGCTCACATCTAGGCTCTTCCTCTACAGTCTGACGAAGAGCCTGCACTGAAAAAAATGAATCATTGAATTTAATCAATTTTTTTAAGGTAAGTGGTTGCAATCAATTTATTTAAGCTACATTTAAACAAAAAAGATTAGTAAAGTAAAGTAAAATATAAAACTTTTGTTTAAATGTAGCTTAAATAAATTGATTGCAATTCAGTGTGTGTACTCGAAACGTCATATTATGTGAAAGTACATGATCAAAATTTTTATACTTTTGGAGCTTTGGTGTGCCAATCTTTACATACTGTATAACACAGCCTGTCAAGGCCACAATGCGGAGTCTGCTTGTTGTTCCCGTATCTTAATAGCTCCTTATCTGTTCATCCTTTCTGTCTGCACAGCAAAAGTTACAGCCAAGAGGTTTCTGAAGCCAAAAATACGCTTGTACAAATGGCTCAGGGACCCTAATGAGCTACATGGGCTCTGTGCAGAGAGTTCCCGAGGCTGGGACCTTTGCGATCCGCTTTCTTCCCCTGTGTGAAGATGCTCTCCATAATTGATTACACCGAACAGGCGTCACATTTTTATCATCCACAGGAGTGTGCAGATAGGCTCTAATCTAATTCAAGATGCTTCCAATTCCCAACAGCATGCGGGGCAGGTGGAGAGACACACATCATTGCTGAAATCAATGGTGCCGGGTTATAAATCAGTTTGTGATACAAGCTAACCATATGCAACCAAACTTGATATTTCAAGCTACTTTTAAAAATACAGTGGAATTACAATTAAACATGGCATTAGCATGATGGTACCATTAAACAATTGATACTACAGATAATGATGTAATACTTTAGTACGTACTGTAAATCTAAGCATAGGTGCCATCAGAGCCTTTTGCTACATGCACATACTGAAAGTGTTTTAACATTAACATCAAGTTTAACAGAAGGTCAAGCTTGTAAGTGCAGTAATTAAAAAGGTTTTGAATGATGTGGTCATTCTTACTTGACCTCCTAGCTGTAGTAACAGTTTGTGGATTGCACCATGAGCTGTTGTCATCCAATGAAAACTCAGATTGATTGGCACTCATACTGCAAGATTGATGGCCAGTGTTAATTACATACAAATGAATAATTCAGCCCATATAATGGGTGGATGAAAACGCCCGCAGTCGATAAGCCCGCAGTCGATAAGTACGTGCCATCTGAGAAGACAACCAATACCTTGGGGAAAGAGGAGAGCAGGACCACTTACAGTAGAACTGGATCATAGAGCACATTTATACCTGATATTAAGATGCATTTTGGTCGATCGGATCACAAGTGGACATCTCCTTTGTCCACTTTCGAAGGCTTCTGTCTTGATTACTTCTAGGGGACGGTCTGGGCGAGTTTTTAAAGGTCCGATTCACAATTTTACATTTCTTTTGGTGTGTAAGTGTGTATAAGTACATGTTAATGATATGCAAAAGGTACATACACCAAAGTTAAACAATGATCGTCTTCAACGTAATTCTCTTTTTTTGGACTACAACAAACACACGGATTGTAGGCAACAGTTTACTTCCTGTAATTGGTGATGTAGACAAGACCGACATAATCATAATCCCTCCCGCTTGGACTCACTGCCTGTAAGTTAACTCCTGTAAGCAACTGAATCTTTTAAACATGGTAAAGAGCATCACATTTCCAGCTGACATTGGAGGTATTCAGACCAATCACAACGTACAGATTAGTTGGCCAATCAGGGACACAGAGCTCTTCAAATCCGTGCTTTTCAGGAAGAGAGTTAAATCTGGAGCTACAAAAATGGAAAATAATGTGTTTTTTTAACCACACAAGCACATTGTATTATACCAAATACACAAAAAAATTGTTTTTAGCAATGAAATAGGTGCTCTTTAATATATGAGTGGGACAAATTATAGGTTAAAGTTGACGCACACTAATATTATGTCAGAGTACCGCTACTTGTGTTGTTAAACATGCTGCACAGCATTTTGTACATCATGTATATGTAAGAGCTTTCTCTGATATTTCAGAGCAATCGATAAAATAAGCTTGTGCAACTTTTAGGCACTCGCAAAATAAAACAAAAATGAAAGAGGCTGACAGGAAAGAGGCTTCAGTTTTATTAATAAAAGCCCCAAAAAGTTTGCGCTGAACACTGTGGGTTCGCACTAGAAGTCAGGACCGTTTTAAAAACATTGTGCTTGGTACATTACACTTTAGATGAATAGAGAGTAGGCTATCTTTTGTGGCTGCTTAAACACAATCGACCATATGAGCTTCTGCACCACAAAAGCAATCTGGTCGAATGCGTTTTCAACTACCTTTAAATCTGATCAAAAGTTAATGCGCTCAAATCTTGTTTACACCTGTTTTTAGCGTCATTCACTTGGGACTGACCAAAATGCATGTTAATACCAGATGTAAACAGGACCATATTGGGCTGATCTCTCCATCACGATGATTCGATGATACAGACAGTGGCGTGTTTACCCACCACGCAAACCACGCAATTGCGTGGGGCCTCGTGGGCTTGGCGGGCCCCCTACTGGCCACAAGGTGTGGGAAAGTATGTCACGTTTATTCAGACCCGAATCTCAGGTACGGATAAAGCACGCGCGAGCGAGAGATGTGGGAGTATGCACGTAGAATAATATTTGCGCTCATCCTCGCGAGGGCACATATAGGCTATTTCATGAGCGAAACTCTACGGGAAAGCGCACCTCTGCTCAGCGCGCACAAATGCAGCCACACAAGTGCTGGAATGAGCGCTCGCTCGACTCTCTCTGTGCTCTCGTAACTGCACAACATTCACTCGATGGTCAAGTTTACTTTAAAGACTTTGGGCTTCACACCTGTGATTGGCGGTTCGGTTTGATGACACGCATCTTTTGTTCCACACTCGTACAGGTATAAACATGATAAAGACATCACGCAGGGGTTTTAAGGTCTTGACACACCGGGACGTTTTTCGTGCGCGTTTATCGTCGGCGTTTAACGTGACGTTTTTTTGCTTTCACACCCAGACGATTTTTACTGGCGCTGAGCCGAGTGAGGTGCAAATTCACCCCTGGACGTTAGATGGCGCTTAATACAAAACAGATTTATGCCGGTACACAAGGGAGCGCTGCAAAACTTTATGCTTCTGTTCTGACACTCACTTGTCACACAGAAGAAGAAAGCCACACGCTAGTCAATAACAAGTCATATGCTTGCTTTTAACAAAACATGGATATTACTAGTAGCAGCTCGATTTCTAACAGCAGCAACTATACAAAGACTACTTCAACTCACCATCAGCTACTTGACAGTATGATCATTTGAACCATGATCTTCTCAGATAAAAGCAAACTGTGCATTCGTGTTATAGTCATTATAATTACCATTTTGAAAACGGTGCGTTTAATATATATATATATATATATATTCTTTGTACAAACAATATCTCCGAGAACTTAAATACATTTGTTAAATCAAATCTATTTGATTCGATTCTATTATCAGCACTCTCCACATAAAATTAACTATTTTGATAGAACACGTTATATCAAAATTAAAGCTCTTTCACAAAATATAAGGTAATGGGTGATCCGATGTGTGTATTTTTAACTAATCTTTTACAAGCACTTTCTCTTGTTAACAATTTTCTCACATTTCCTCCCAAATGTATTGTATTTTGTGATTTGGCTAAAGAAGTAGGTATGTAGTTATTCCAATAAGAGGTCAACAATACTGATGTACAAATATATGCATAGTGTCAAAATGGCACGTTATTTACAATTCGTTTTTTAATCAAACATTTATTTTTGTGAATGAACTGCAGTTTGCAATAACAATCAGAGACATGACAGTAAAATCAAATAAAACAGGAGTCAGAAATGTTGGTCCAGAAAAGTCACAATGACTTTAGTGCAACTGAACGGTAGTGCAAATCAACATTTAGAAATTAGACATTTTCAAATGAATTTCTTAAATGTATAATCACTTAAAATACATAAGTAAATTGGTATATAATAAACATTAATTTGTGTGAACAAGAACTGGCAGAGCTGTAGAGCAAAAAAGTCACAATGATAGAAGTCTAAGTGAACTGTAGTGCAAATAAACATATGTATGAAATGTACATGTTCAACTGTATTTCTTGAATGTATAAACATAAAAAAAAACTAAATAAAATGATATATAATAAACATCTATAGGTGTGACCAAAAACTGGCAGAGCGCTCCTTCTGTGCTCCTCTTTCTTCTGTGCACTGCTTTAAATTTTTTCCCTTTAGCATCTTTTAATAAGAGGTACTTCTCCAGAGGTTTGTCTCGGACTGTTTTCTTTTGTTTAGATTGGACCTTGTCACGGCTGGTGCTGGATGATCCTGAAGACGTGCTTGCTGGGGCCTCCTCACTTTTGCTCACATCATTTTTAGCAGAAATATTGCTGTGAACACTGTAAAGATAAATGTAGTTTTCATCAGAATCAATCTTTCACACTGAGGGCCATGCCACGATATCCATGAGGTCAATATTTGATTACAAATGTAATTTAGATTCATGGTATTTCATCTGACTAAACAAACTAGGTTACCTATACACAGAACACAAATTAACCTCCTAAAACCCGACCTTTGGTTTGGCTTGCATTTTAGATTTCTTCCAGTTATTTTGGGGTTAGGAAGAAGCAATGAATATAATAACCAAATGTTTTTCTTTGAACATGAAGCAGTGTAATTGTCCACGTTTGTGTACAACAGGTTCCAGTTACACACAAAGTATTATGGTGCAAACAACAAAACGTGATATCACACGGTGTACAGGGAACATGCATGGTATGAAGTTAATCACTGTTCAATGTCAGTGCATTACATATCATAATGTAATGCACCAATATTCATTTTTATTACTTGCACAGTTATAATGTAAATTTGCACTACTGGTCCGTTCAATACACTACTGGACTGTCTATTTCATACTCCCTGTTCATTTGCACTGCTGGACTACTTGAATTGCATCGTTTACACCATGGGCGTAGATTTAGGGTGGGACGCTAGGGACATGTCCCTACCAATATTTAGGGAAGACTGAATTGTCCCTATAATTTCGACCAAACATTAATCTGTATTTATATATGACCACTGATGTCAGTCTTATTCTTGTGTTTTCTATTTTATACTTATTATATAGTTTTTCAGGAATCATTTAAATGAGATTAGAAATCTTTTGCAATCCCGTTCTGTAAAAATAACGCTCTATGTGGTACACAAACGGTTAACAGCTTTCGTACTCTGCAAAGTATTATTATATCCACCTTAACTGTTTCATGCACAAAAAAGTTGTGTTACATAACGATTCAAGGACAGTGTTTTCACCAATACACGACAATCCCATGTTAACCTGAGGAGTTGCAAACTTGTGTCAACCTTTTATAAATGGGGTGGCAAGGTTATTTAGGGGGTCCCTAATCCATGAAAGAAAAGAACCCCAACATGGTAAAAACATGAATTCATGTCATGATTGCTGAATAATTTACATTACTGCACTGTGGTCATTACTTGCACAGATGTAGACATAATGTAAGGTTGCATTTTAAACTTAAACAATTTTTTTTATTAACTGTCTGTTAATGAAAAGATTTAATGTGAACTACAGAAACGTTAATAAATGTTGTTCAGGAAACAGCATGATATACATACCTACTTCAACACTGGGATTTTTTTGGCAAAATTAAATTAAGAATTAAATATTAATTGCATATTCTTCAATGTTATAAAGTTAATATGAATTCATATATGTTACAATGCGATTTTCTTTTTTTTTTTTGACAAAGACTTAAACAGTTACTGTTTATTAGGCTCTAGGACATAAATTAGGAATTGTTTATTATAGTAAATTAAATTTGGGATGGCACCAGGGGTGGCGAGTCAGATGTCACTGGGTAAAGTGCATACTGAGTTATATGTCAAGTAAACGGTGATAAACAGTTTTTGCAATCCGACCATTTTATTTATGTCCCCACCAATGCCAGAATCAAACTTACGCCCTTGGTTTACACCCCTGTACTATGTAATGAATATTAGAATAACTATTCACTGCACAATAACTTATGCCATTGCACTCTTAACTGACTAGTTACAATCCAAATTCATTCATGCACTACCTAAATATTAATTTCACTCCTGTTCTGTATAGTTTAATTTATTTTGTACATATCCATTTGTAAATTTCTGTATATTATGTTCATAGTACCACCCACAGTAAATTGTTCCATCGTATTACATAATCCTGCACCTATGCAAATACTGATATCCTGCACTTTTTATACTGCTTTTGCACTTCTGGTTAGACCTAACGTTAAACTGCATTTCGTTGCCTTGTACTTGTGTAATGACAATAAAGTTGAATCTAATCTAATCATATAGCCCACACAATTATGTATTGTTATGTTCTTATATATATCACGTTACCTTCGAAATTCAGTCGATGTTGTGAGGAACTCCGACACCTTCATAAACCTACACAGCCTCGATGCTTCCTTGTGTGTTTACCTGTTCCACGTGCTCCGCAAGACCATTTTGTGCTTGAGCGCCACCAAGTCGTGTTTTACTGGAACTTCAGCAGCGCCAGGCACGTGAACAAAAGCGCCAATCTCATTGGTCGGCCAACTTTTAACGCGCTGCGTCAAACCAAAAAAACGTGTCCCACGCGTTTTTCTGAAAATGACGCATTTGCGCCTCGCGCTTTTCGCGTGGGTGTGCGCACTCACATTGGCGCTCGTTCTTGAGTCACGAGACATTAAACGTCGACGATAAACGCGCACGAAAAACGTCCCGGTGTGTAAAGACCTTTTTAATCACGTCGAAAATAGTCGACAAATCATATTCTGTATCTCATCATTGTCATTAAAATATCATCTTTAGTGTATTTCTAGTCTATATGCTTGTTGTATCTCACAGTAAGTTTGTTTTTGCAATATGAACATAAGAGATTTATGTGATTCCCATCCATAAATTCAAGCAATAACCAACTTACAATGTTGTTTGCTGGTGTTAATTAGTTCAGTTTGTTAGATCAGTATGAATCTTAATCTAATGCTTCCTCTTTTTCCTCATTTAGTTTTTTTTTAGTAAGATTTCAGACACTGAAGTTGCAGTCTTAATTACATTGTTTTAAATACATCCTATAATACATTTGCAAGCAAAATATATATCTGAGAGGGGCGTGAAACATTTTTTAAACCAAAAATTTTTGTCATACCAAACTAACAATTTAGTGTTATTTTAAGCAGTGTAAAACAAAATAAACCCGGTTTATATATCTCACTTAAGTCTATATACTGAATATTATTGTTGTGCAATTCAAATGAAAAACCTGGGGCAATGCTGGGGCATGGGGGCCCCGGTTCTTGGACTTTGCAAAGGGCCACCAAAATGGTAAACACGCCACTGGATACAGACAACAATTGTATTTTTAAAAACAGGAATACTTACATTTATTTATTTGGCAGACGTTTTGTGCACAATGATGTGTTCACCTAACTCATGACCTTTGCACAGCTAATGCAATGATCTACAAATTGAGCTACAGGTGAATTTGTATTGCACATCTAATACCTTAATGAGTTATCATATCTTTTCTAGGTTATAATGCCATTATTGGATGAAATTGTTTAAAGAGTGAAGACTTTAACCAGGCTAATGCCCCAGTTTATATTAATTTACGGCTGTTGTTATCCTGCAACTGGCCCAGAAACACGAGGGGAAACTGAATGTGTTGAGGAAAATTGAGAAATGTGTATATACAGTTATGGCCAAAATTGGTAAATATAAGCAAAGAAAGCTATAAAAAAGAATCTACAATGTTTCTTCTTTTAAGCTGTAATAAAAAAAAAATATTTTATTGAAGTAAAACAATTGAGTTGTTGAACCTAATTTTGTAACAGAGGTCCTGGACATCTTATTAGAAGGCTTTGCGTCATGGATTATATCAAATACCAACAGATAAAAAAGTAAATCTTTCTTCAAGACATTGGTTAAAAAAAAACGGCTGACTGAGCACAAAATCAAGGTTCTGCCACAACCATCTCAGTTCCCTGACCTGAACCATACAGAAAATGACTGAAGAGTAGAGAGCAGAAACATATGAAGGTTCTGGAGAAATTCTGTATGGAGGAATAATCTTAGACAGTGGTTCCCAAACTTTTTCAGCGTGTGGCCCCCTTGTGTACGGTGCATTCCTTCGCGGCCCCCCAAAGAAAATTTGTGACAAAAAACTGTTCTAAAACTCAACATTTTAATAAAAAAACATTAAATTAAACAAAAAAGTAGTGCTTTTGGTTAGTAGCCTTATTTTTTAGGGGTTTAATTACACAGAATTCATGATAAATTAATGTATTTCATAAAATGTCATAAAACTGGGGCCCCCCTGGCACCATCTCACGGCCCCCAGTTTGAAAACCACTGATCTAAGATCACCTGCCATGATTTCTTCAACATCATCAGACAGTATAAGAGAAGACTCTGAACTCTTATCAATGCAAATGAAGGTAGCAAAGAGGATTAAATAAAGGGTTGCCAATAATTGTGTCCACTGTGTAATAGAATTTTTTTTTATTTTAAAATGTAATTTCACCCCCACTTTTAATTGTTTCACTCAATGAAACATACTAATATTTTTGTGATTTTTTAAATTGAAGCTTGAAAGAAGAAACATTGTAGATTATTTTTTATATCTTTCTTTGCTCAGATTTACCAAGGGTGCCAACACTTTTGGCCATGACGTTACATATTACGTGTTAGTTTGTGTTTAATAATAAACAAAAGTGCATAAACATCTCACAGGACAACCCCTCTCCCCAGTTATACCCCAATATTTCGGGTTGATTCCTTTATGTTTTCAAATGCCTTTTACAGTATGTAATTTACCTTATTGATCCATGAGGGAAAGCATGCACCGCCATCTTGTGGCGAGTCTGGTTATAAGCACTGCGTTGCTCTTCTCTCCTTTTCATATACTTAAGTTTATTTAATTTATATGTATTTATTTTTTGTTTTATTTTCCCTTTTAAAATATAAAATAATAATAATGGTTGTTTACTATAAAATAATAAATTATCACAGATACAAAGTAAATATAAAGTAAATGACATATACAAAGTTTAATAGGCTAATAAATTAAAGTGAGGCCTCATCTGTGATGAATTACAAACAAAATAATTTCCTTTAGATTTCCTTTTGTATCTCTTACTGATGCAGAAATCGGTTAGCTTGGTAGCCAGGTGTACTTTGGAGCGTTGGCTCGGGTCATTTCTCAGCTCACTGTGGAATAACAAAGGACTGAATTTGGTTTGACCTACAGTATGGCTTCATTTATTCTTGTCATTGTCACATACATTCTGCTACCATCATTTGGAGGTAAGACACATTTGTTTCAGACTTCTGAGAAATGACAAAAACAAAGAAATGCCTGGCGTTAGCTTTCTGACTCTAAAGAATGATAAATACATTTTTGTACTTCTTACAATGTTTCAGTAGTTCCATTATTTTCTGTAATTCTCTAAAATACCCTCACCTGAAGCCCCAGGTGCAGTGTTTATAGAGGAAGAGAAAGCAGAAAGTATTCTGTGGAGGCGCAGACGGGCCAACCTAGGGCTGTTTGAGGAGTTACTCCAGGGAAATGTGGAGAGAGAGTGTATAGAGGAGAAGTGTACCCTGGAGGAGGCCAGAGAGGCTTTTGAAAATAATGAAAAGACAGTGAGTACACAAGTTGTGCTCTTAATGTAATATACATGATGGTGGCAAAAAAAAAAGAGTTTATAAGAAACAGAGAAACTTTAGTTTTTCTCAAAATTAAGTCTGTATAAATGTGTATTTGAACCTTTTTTCTTAGATGGCGTTTTGGGCAAGTTATGTGGGTAAGTGCTTGTTTAATCATTTACACTTGTATTTGTTTAAACTCAGTATGGAGACAGTGAACGCATGTCCCAATATCTGCTTTACCCAAGGGGACAAGATTAATCAATAGTTAGCTATTGGAAAAATAAATTAAATGTTATTAAATATTGGCTTCAATCTGTTATTCAAAGTTTCAAATGCATAAAATGGTCAAAAAAACATTTTTGTCTGTTAGATGGGGACCAGTGCAAATCAACACCCTGTCAGAATCGAGGCACATGTGAGGACCAGATGGGCACATACACCTGTAACTGCCGACCAGGCTTTGTCGGCCAAAACTGTGAAATAGGTCAGAAAAGATCTTGTGGAGGTCCACCTTGTTTAGTAAATTACCAAAGATAACCAAACAGGTGTTTGTGCTGTTTCTCAGTGACTGCCAGACAGTGTGGCATTGATAATGGAGGCTGTGAACATTTCTGTGTTCTGCTGGAGTTTGGTGAAGCAGAATGTCAGTGTGCATCTGGTTACGCGCTCATAGAAGACGGTTTCAGTTGTGACCCCATAGGTGATATGTATCTTATATTTTTTTTATTTGACAAGAAACTAGAATTTATCCATAAGTTATTGTGGTTTAACATCATTAGTTAATATTTTGTATCTAATGCAGTGAAATGTATTTTGAAGTGTCTAAATAATTTTGGTGCCATTGTAAAACTTTTCTAACAATAGTGCAACTTTAATCTTGTTTGTGTTTGTCTTTGCTGCTAGTCAAGTTTTCCTGTGGCAGAACAATCAAAACAGCCAGGAGATCATTTGTGAAAGGCTTCACTCCTACAGTAAACACAACCGCACAGTCTTCCAACAGGACAGTCGCATCCACATCTAGCATGTCCAAAACAGATAATCGGAGCAGCTCAGCTTCTACACAAAAAGATACAAAGTTGCCCTCTCTTAACAAACTTCCTAAATGGGTTCTGGATGACGACTTGACATCTGCTATACCAACAGAAAGTCACCAAAAAACCAGAATTGCTGGTGGCAATCCAGCTTCACCTGGAGAAATCCCTTGGCAGGTATGGCAGTGTGAATTTTAGGTCTGTTAACTATAAACCAATGCCTTTCTCACATCATCTAAATTAACAACAGTAAAATATTCAGTGACTGGCACAACTACATCAATCATGGGTGTAACTAGTTACTAAGTAATTAGTTACTGTTATTTAATTACTTTTGCTTTAAAAAAGTAAAGTAAGGGATTACTCTTATTTTTTCTGGTATTTAATTACAGTTACTTCTGAACTAAATACTGTCTTTAGACTGTAGAACAATTTTGCATACTGTAATACAATATTTGATTTAACATTAAAATTGTATCCTTCTCACTTTAAATACTTTCGTGAGTTAATAAGAATCACTCTAGTTTCCAATTCTCACAATTAACTGGTTGTTTATTAGCATTAATATTACTGAGATGTTGGCTGTTTATTAATACAATAACACTTTACTTAAAGGAGTGTTAATTAGACTGACATGACACTTTCATAATCTTGACATGGCATGTGTCATGAACATGAAGGAAATTTTATGCACATTTATTACAACTGTCATTAAGTGTCATTTGTTCAATTATGACACTTTTTGAAATGTCTTTGTTATGACAACTTGACATAAACCAATACATCATGTCAAGTTCTGCCATAAACATGACATAGCAGAATAATTATCAAACGTAAGAAACTACCTAGCTTTATGGGTTAGCATTACATTAAACTGTCATTTAAGTAAGGGATAATGTAGAGGCAGCCGATAGTTATCGGGAAATAAGCCCCGACAGTGTGATCAGGACCCGACGCGAAGCGGAGTGTCTTGTATCACACTGAAGGGATCTTATTTCCCGATAACTACCGGCTGCCTCTACATTATCCCGCTTATTACACGGCTACTTGTCACATAAGAAAAAAAACTGGACATGAATATGAATTTGAAACATTTAATTGGCATATTTGTTTTAAAATAAAAATGTTATCCTTCCGCGAAACTTTGCACAGATGCATAAAATGATCGTAATACCTTATTAAGATCCTCTGCTTCATACTTGTCTGTCTCCATTTTTTTCTCTTTTAGCCAGTCTTTGAGAAGTTTTAATGCCCATTCTGTATTTTTTTGTGTGTTGGCTTCGTAGCTGTCATGCTTTATTTTGTCAAGTTCAGTCTCAGTAAGCTCTCTGTGTCTTGTCGTTGTTCGTTCTTCTATCCACTGTTTAAACGTTTTGTTTTTTCCGTACATGTTAAAATTATGGTTGTCCAGTGTTTTTCACAAGATGGCGCCAAACAGCTAGTAATCTTTATTGGCGCGGAGCGATTTTAATCGTAAAAGTAGTACCGGCTGTGCGTTATTACTTTGGAGCGGTTATTATTTGAAAAGAACGAACCTGCAAATGTCTCAACTGACCAATTAGAATCAAGCGTTCCAGAGAGCCGTGTAATAAATGTTAATAAGTGTTAATACTCTGTCAAATAATTTTAAATACCTTAAAAAAATGCAACAGACACATCAAAAGATTATACTTAACTTTATGTGCACAATACATAAAAACTGAAACTAACAGAACTTGTTCTTCCTCACACAGAGGGTTCTGAAATTTTCTAACATAGAAGAAAAAAACATTTAATTAATTAATTAAATGTAATTAACTGTTTTTTTTCCGTGATATGGAAACAAGCTGCATGGCTTAACCCATTATTGCACAAATTTCATTGAATTTTAGATTAATCAGTCTCCAAATGCAATAAAATATAATTTTATCAATTTAAATCGATACATAATAATTATAATTAATAATAATAATAATAACAATAATAATACTTATTATTATTATTATTATTATTATTATTGGATGATTGATTTGATTTCTCTAACACCTGGAGGAAACTTAAAAAAAGCTCAAGCTGTCATGTAAGTTATGATGCATTGGTTTTATTACTGTCAAGCTCTCATAACAAAGACCATTAAAACAATATCATTTTTGCATTAAAAATGACATACCTGAATGAATGACACTTAAAAACATGCATAAAATCTCCTTCATGTTCATGGCACGTGTCATGATTATGAACGTGCCATGTCAGACTTATGAACACTCCTTCATGTAAAGTGTTACCATTAAGGCTTAAATAGCACATATAAATACTTTATTCTGCAAAAACTTTTTCTACATTCTTAACCCTCCCCATTTCTACCAATACTTAAAATTAACAACTTTAAATACTAAATACTAAATATTAATAAGCAGTAGTTGGAGTATATTGAGGCAAAAGTATTTAATAGTTAGTTCATTGTAAGAATTGGACCCTAAAGTGGGACCAAAATAATTTATGTAGGCCTACTTTTATATTATTTTTTAAAAACCTTTTGAAGCCTATGCTTGTAACATTTACTAAATAGGATTTATAAAGTAATAAGTAATTACTTTTTGGAGAGAGTAATTCGTAATCTACTAGTAACAAAAAAACTTTTTTTTGAATAACTTACCGAGCATTGATCAATCCAAGCTATTTATGGACCCCAAAATAATGTCATTTTAACAGTTGAGACTGTTAATCTCTAGGTGGCGCTGGTGGCCCGTTCAACTCAGGAAGTGTTTTGTGGCGGCTCCATATTGAGTGAGTTTTGGGTCATTACAGCTGCTCACTGCCTGGTGGGACAGAAGAATGGATCGTTCTTTATCAGAGTTGGTATGACCCCACAAATCACCCTAAAATGAAAAATTCATCACACACACATGTAAAATCATACACACCTGCTTGGTGAATAAATGTCCTCCTCAGAGTTCAAGTGTAAAACCTCAATTAATCCAGGATCAGTATTAATCCACACCGTGTTTCACAGGCGAGCATGACATCAACAAAATTGAGAATACGGAGCAGAATCTAAACGTGAGCCGTTATATCTCCCATCCTCGTTATGTCTCCAAATTAAGCCTCTACAATCATGACATTGCCTTGTTGCGGCTACGCACCCCTATTCGGTTTAATCAAATGGTACGGCCGATCTGCCTGGGGCCCATGAGCTTCACCAACTTTGTGCTTCAGTCCGGATCTCTGGCTCTTGTTAGCGGCTGGGGCCGCCTGCGCTACCAAGGACGGACTTCAGCGGTTTTACAAAAGGTTGAGCTGCCATACGTGGACAGAACAGTGTGCATGGAAAGCAGCAGTGATCCGATTACGCATTTTATGTTCTGTTCTGGCTACTCTGACACTCCTAAGGATGCGTGTCAGGGGGACAGTGGAGGACCCCATGCTATGCGTTACCATAACACTTGGTTCCTAACAGGTATTGTTAGCTGGGGAGAGGAATGTGCCAAGAAAGGGAAGTATGGTGTGTACACTCAGGTTGGTAACTATTACCGGTGGATACAGCATGTCATTGGTGTTTCTAAGGAAACACTACTTGAAAATGTGGACCAGTAATGCATTCATGAATTTATAATGATTTCTTTAAACAAAAATGTTATAGAAACACATTAAAAATGTAACATGCATACAACACTGTTTTTTTAAGAGTGTATAACAATTTCCGTTTTTGGGTGAACTATCTCTTTTTGCCCTGGCTGGCCAATTATGCATGACATATTTTTTCTTATTTTCTAATGAAAGAGGGATAAATAGATTTCTATGTCATGTTGGTAAAGGATTAGAACATGGATCTTGCATTAGAAAGGATAACTCAATCTCTAATTCTGACAGCAAGAATAAAGCAGCCCTTTAGCTTTGAACCGTCACTGTCTTCAAAGGGAAAGTGGGGATTTGTGGGAAGAAACTGATGTTAGAAACCTCCTGAAGATTTCAACAGCATCTCAAAAAGACTCGTGCCCCAGTTTTGAAAATCACTGGATCTAACAAGCACTGGGGACATCAGATCGCTTACATCTTGCTTGTGAAAGGCCTAATCTTAACATCACTCAGAGCGAGCATCTGGGATATACAAATACAAATGCTTTTATGATATAAGGAACAAAATTTACATTCACACAACAATAAAATGATTTTGAATGGACTCAAAAATCTTTAATATAGCCCTTGAAACAGTTTCCCATATTATGCCAGGGGCCATATTCACAAACTCAAGAGGAGCTCTCCTAAACACCAGTAAAAGTTTTTAGGTACAGTATAAGAGTTTATCCTAAAACCTTTCAGCAAGCTTACTATATGCCTAAAATGTGTGATGACAGGTTCATTATTTTTCCATTATTGCACCCATATAGTTTCTTGTTTTGTGAATACAGCCCAAGTCTCTAAACATCCAGGAGAAAGTATGGTTTCTGCTCATTAAGCTATTATTACTATTAAAGTATTTTAATAAAAAAAACGTATTCGGAACTGTACAAATACAGACATTGAATATTGTTACAATACTGTACAGTACATTCTTTCAAAAAGAATTATTTAAAAGCCAGACCTCTACCAAAACCAATAAATAAATGCTCTTAAGACATATTAACATGAATAAGCACAAACATGCATCAGACAGTATGTCTGAATGGTTCAAGTTGTGGTATACTTTTCATTCAAAGTCATGATTTTGGGGCATAGGTAGCTCCACGCTTGAAGGGAACAACTTGATAGCAAAATAAATAAATGAATAGCATAAGAGATATGAACACCAGAGCGTTTCCTGCTGCTTCTCGCAGCTCATTTTCACTTCAAACGCTGGCATATCAAAGTCAGGCTTCCAACCGGGAGCCTGATTTTAAGTAATACATTTATATAAGGCTGCAATCAATTTTTCATTAAGCATTCAAAACACTGGCTAGATTTAATGTTTTCTGTATGATCAGCTCTCTGAATAAAAAACTGCTGTGATTTTGCAGTCATACTTTGCCAAAAACACACATCTCCACCTTAAAAAATGATTTTGTAAGTGCTCGTTTCCATTTGTGGCCCGAAGTCAACATTCACATTCTTAGCCCACGGGCCATTGAGCTGGCAGAGAAGATTCTGCATGTCAAGTGCCCAACTGAAGTTGTGCAGAAGTTATTGAAAAGAGATACGATTTGCCTGCATGCAAAATTCATCTGGTTTAAAGCTGTAGAGAGATGCAAAAGGCCACAAAGTAAATGCATGTGCCCTGGATAAAGTGCTTATAAAGAATATTTTTGAGGTAATAGAAGCTAGTGCACAAATGCTGTTGAGCAAAACCTGCATGAAATCACTAGGAATAGGAGACATTATGGCACTACACGGTTTGGCATTGAAGCTCACAGGGAGAGCTTTTTCTGTTATAAATATGTCAACAATAACATTACATGATACATAACATAAAATAAATTTTAAAAAATTCAAGTTTTTACAAATAAGATGCTCCATAGGCCCATAAGAGTTCACTGTCAACACAGCAACTGTGATTTAGGCCTTAAAAAAACCAATTGATAAGTCTACTGGGACGATCCCAAAGAAGTCAGGAGGACTGAAGTGTTCAGGCAGAGGAAAGACCTTTAAGAGCGCTCTCTTGGAATTCTGAATGGGCTGGAGCGGACCATCCTCACATTTATGATTGGAAATATAAAAACCAGCCGTGATGCATTTTGATGCACCCGTCCATGAGGATCCAGTACACTGAAAGAACACTGAAATATTCTGAATATCATCCAGCCGTTCAGATCTGAATCCATGAAGTTCACAATGATGTAGTCAAATACAATCTGATTCACTAGAGTTTGTGTGAAGTATGTGAAGGTTCAAGACAGCGCTGAATACGTCCTTTATGGTGAGCTGAGTTTTCTTGTTTTTTGATTCCCTGGGTCTGCAGAGAAGATATGCCAATATGATCATCACAAGGAGAAACAAACATCTGAAAATCAATACTTCTTCAGACAACTATATTAAATGGGTTTAGATAGAATATAGTGCCGGTAATAGGACCAATGTCGTATGGCCTTGAATTGGCAGGGCCTGAGCTGAGAGCCCACATTTGACCAAAAACCAGATATAGATAAATAAAAAGGGCTTGTGTCAATAATATAATAAAGTAGAATAATTGATGAATAAAGATTATACAAATAGCACATTTAGATTATATAATAAAAAATCATTTGATTTGGTTATTACTATCTGTAGCTAGTAATGAGATACAATTATTGCTTGTCATTTGAGACCTATTTGTTTTTTATTAAAGGGACACTTCACTTTTTTTGAAAATATGCTCATTTTCCAGCTCCCCTAGAACTAAACATTTGATTTTTACAGTTTTGGAATCCATTCAGCCGATCTAAGAGTCTGGCGGTAGCACTTTTAGCATAGCTTAGCACAATCCATTGAATCTGATTAGACCATTAGCATCACGCTAAAAAATAACCAAAGAGTTTCAATATTTTTTCCTATTTCAAACTTGACTTTTCTGTAGTTACATTGTCTACTAAGACAGACAGAAAATTTAAAGTTGTGTTTTTTTTTAGGTAGATATGGTTAGGAACTATACCCCTATTCTGGCGTAATAATCAAGGACTTTGCTGCTGTAACATGGCTGCAGCAGGCGCTATGATATTATGCACTGCCTGACTGTTTTTGGGTGCTGCATAATATCACTACGCCAACTGCAGCTATGGTATGGCAGCAAAGTCCTTGATTATTACGCCAGAATAAGAGTATAGTTCCTAGCCATATATGCATAGAAAATCGCAACTTTTAATTTTCCGTCGGTCTTAGTAGACAATGTAACTACAGAAGAGTCAAGTTTTAAATAGGAAAAATATCAAAACACTTTGGTTATTTTTACCGCGATGCTAATGGTCTAATCCGATTCAATGGATTGTGCTAAGCTATGCTAAAAGTGTTAGCGCCAGACCCGGAGATCAGCTGAATGGATTCCATAACAGTAAAAATCAAATGTTTAACTCTAGGGGAGCTGGAAAATGAGCATATTTTCAAAAAAAAGTGGATTGTCCCTTTAATAAATCCACTATTAAAAGCACATTATATTTTAGGATTTCACTGACAGGATTTTTGAAGCAGCTGGTCTCTCACCTACTAGCCTGCTGGAGTGATTTTTGATGCCATCTCCCAGGATGCCTTGAAGGTTGGCAGAAGGAATTCTGCCTTCCTGTCTACGACTCAGATTCTTTACCAGCCTGTAAAAGTACCAAACTAGTTCATACTAAACCCTACATAGAGTATATGCACCATCTGGTAGTCGCCTGGAACCCACATACATCACTCACCACTGGCCATCGTTCTCCACGTTTTGCAGTTGTATGACATCACCACATTTAATGATCAAATGATCCGACCCGTTTCTCCGCCAATTGACGAAAGCTCTGTATCTGCCTGGTACCTAAAGCAAAAAAGAAAAGAAAAATCTGCTAAAGAGAAGGGTGCCTTTGCCAAGTCACACTTTATGCAAATGATTAAGATGTACGTCTCTCACCAGATGGGCAGCGTCTTCCTCCTCGGTGTCAGATGGATTAGAGAGGCCATTTGCTCCACTCCAGTCCTCCAGACCTTCACAGATATCTACAGAATAGGGTGCACCTGGCCAGCCTACAGTATTACCCACATGCATGTTTCATTGTAAAGAATTCATCTATCCAATATATTTATGATATCCGTTCATAACCCAAGTGTTTATATGCGAGTGTAATACTCACTGCGTCTGCTGGGCTGGTGCTTGTTGGAGCAACTGAGCGGGTCTGGACTGCTCTGACCCGACTCACTCCCCTCCGAGCTGACTGACGCTCTGGGCTGTTTGCTGTGAGATGAGAAAAATAGTCAATAAACATTCACACGTCTGAACATACATATATCATTCATAACACACCATCAGCTCAGCATAAACCATGTAAAAAGCTGGCAGATATGGAGAGATGGCAGCCTAATTCAGCAGGGGCGTAGCAACCATCATAACAGACGTGATTCAAACTGAAAATGTTTATATTGTGCCCCACTAACATTTTTCAGATTGTTCCTATGCCTCTGCATGTCAGCATAAAGACATGCTGATAAAAATGAAGTGAAAACAAGATTTGTGGAGATACGTTTTAAGAACCTGAGCTATATATATATATATCAAGTTTGTCAACAGCCAAAACAATGAAGTCAAACCAAACTCATTCGGTGTTCAATTCTGTTTGCATTTCATGCAAACGGATGCAGAAATGGGGTTGCAAAGCCTCTCCCTATTCTATAGATGAGCAGGGCACTGCTGTGATCGGAGAGGTGGGGTGTGCGATGATGGTTAGGCAGCCCGGTATATGACGGAGCGCAGATCGGAGAGACCCCTCTCCCGCCTGATTTACCACTGAGCGTCACTGTCGCTGAGAGGGGCGAGTGAGGCATGGGCTCCGAGCACGAAGGCACACACACACGCCCCCCGACAGGGACACAAGGTCCAGGCGGGGCAGGCAGCCCTTAAGGACGCCACGGGGAGGCCGCACGGCCCTGCAGAATGACAGGCAACCATACACAGCGGCTTCATCCTCCATCATCATCAGAAATTTATTACACTTTATACCCATGAATCAGTGTATAGGTTCAAAAGGCCAATATAAAATATACTATATTTCAGACTTACATACAAGGTCCAAAATTAACATGCAAAACAAAGGCGAGTAATTTGGATTATAATTCCTACATCGCATTAAGAATTGATGTACAGTAAATACATAATTGAATAAACTTCAAGTCAACTACTACGTCAATTGGGTGACACTTGTGTGAAAGATTCTTAATATTAAGCCACCAAAATAGTATAGGAAATAAAATTACGATGTGCATTTTGATGTATTTGTTTAATACTGTTAGTTGAAGTGCTTTTTTCATAAATATTTATGTCTAATATCCTTGGCAGGTGCAGCAAATGGTTAATTTTGGACCCATCTTACATATAATATGCACACGTTGCTAAAGCAAGAACTACAAAAGCAGAGTTCTGAAGCTGTGGGCGGGATACTAAAAAAGAAAGTGTCTTGTAAGACAGATTTAATACAGCTAAAAGCTGGACTAAGCCAAAGGGTCAGTCAGGGAGAGAGAAATTGGCCATGTTGAGTGTTGAGTATGAGGGCTCAATCAGAGATTTTATGGGGGCTGAGGTTTAATGTTTTGGGGTGGATTCTTACCTCAGTGAATGGGGCGGAGACAACTGCATGTGCTCTGAAACTGCAGCGGAATGACACAACTCCTCTGAACCAATGAGAAAAGACGACAGCAGATTATTCATAGTGCACATAGGCCAAAAATAATAGGCATATTCATTCGTGGGAAACATATCGAGACCTTTGAGTTGTTTCTGCTGGTTGGTCAGGATCCTTCTGATCTCGTTCAGCCAGGCAATCTTTACCTCCACAGTGGGTGCCTGTGAGAAAGGTAAATCAGGTTTTAAGTGTTTGTATAATACATGTACTGTAATATAAATAAGTTATGCCCTTAAAGGTGCATTGTGTAACTATAAGAAGGATCTCTTGATAGAAATGCAACATTATATACCTGACTATATTACCAGTGGTGTATAAAGACCTTATATAATGAACTGTTTTGTTTTGTATTACCTTAGAATGAGCCGTGTTTTTTACATACACCGCAGGTCCTTGTACATGGAAGTCACCGTCATTTTTTTACAGTAGCCCTAAACAGACAAACTCTTCTAAAGAACGAGCTTCGTCCCTACGTTGTCTCAGACGACAAATGTTTGTCCTGTGGTAACTGCTGTAGCTTTTCTTTGCGTTTCGAATTAAGATTGGTTGCAATTCACAATCTCACCACTAAATGCTGCTAAACCCACACCACACCTTTAAAGGAACAGTTAAAGGAATAGTCTACTCATTTTCAATATTAAAATATGTTATTACCTTAACTAAGAAGAGTTGATACATCCCTCTATCATCTGTGTGCGTGCACGTAAGCGCTGGGGCGCGCTGCGACACTTCGATAGCATTTAGCTTAGCCCCATTCATTCAATGGTACCACTCAGAGATAAAGTTAGAAGTGACCAAACACATCAACGTTTTTCTTATTTAAGACGAGTAGTTATAAGACCAAGTTTGGTGGTACAAAATAAAACGTAGCGCTTTTCTAAGCGGATTTAATAGAGGAACTATATTGTATGGCGGAACAGCACTTTTGGGAGTACTTCGACTCGCCTGAAAAATCCACTCCCTTCTCCCTCTCATAATGGGAGAGGGAGGGTGTTACTGCGTCGAAGTACTCCCAAAAGTGCTGTTCCGCCATATGGTTGGAGCTAAACTCTGCAGGACACCGGCCCTCCAGGACCGAAGTTGCCCATCCCTGATGTACAAGATCGGGTCGTTTGCAGTTGCTAGTCAGCGGCGGTGTGCAAGGTGGCATGTTTAAATTTTAGCAGGATCTAGTGCCGAGATTGCAAATTGCAAACAACAGCTCACCCCTCAAATTTTAATACGCATATGGTAGCCGCCACAGGACAAACATGTCATCATCGCTGTCGTAGACAACAGTTTGTCCGTATAGGGCTACTGTACTGTAGAAACATGACGACAACTTCCATTTAAAGGGACCCGCGGTATATGTAGATAAAACGGCTCATTCTAAAAGGTAATAAAAACAATACAGTTCATTAGGTAAAGTCTTTATACACCACTGATAATATAGTAATGAATTTCTGTCAAGATATCCATCTAAAAGTCCAACATTGCATCTTTAATACAGGACCACTTTTAGGGTGTGTAAATATTGTACTAAGTTTTTATTTTTGGGTGACTATTCCTTTAAACATGTTTACCTGTATCACATAGACCTCTTCTCTACCACTGTACCAGATCTCAAACTTCTTCACGTCTCCTTTGACATTTTCCGTAATGCCAACTGCACTCATCTGTCAGTGTAAACACAGCAAGCATTTTAAAACCAAAAAACTCATACAGTTCTGAAATCACACAAACATTCATATCTAAAAGTTCCTCAAAATAAATTTTCATCAAGGCGCGAACAGATGGAGCTATGGCAGCAGTTGTCACATGGCAGTACAATGACGCATGCGTATGAGATGTCCGCAGGGCTGTTTTTGACAACCAGAGATGATAAACTGTATGTGCTCACAGTGGGTGGTGTTACCTTGAGACAGTGCTTGAAGCTGTAGGAGGAAGTCTTGTCAGCATTTTCTCCATGCTCCTCTCGGCGCTTGCAGAACAGGAGCGCATGCTCATGCAGGAATAAATGTCGCTGCATGGGCTTGAAGCGGGCAAGTTCCTTCACACGTGTCGGACCCTTCTTATGACCGATCCATACACTGAAAGAGCCTTGCATTAACACACGGCCCAGATCACCAAGATCTCCCTGCAACATATGGCACGGTAGCACAGTTAATACATGTTTGAAGGCCCACAATCATTTGCAAAAAATCTCACCTCATATCCAGTGATGGCAATCTGGTGCATTGAATCATTGACTGATTTAAGCAGGTCCAGCATGGCTGCTAGCGCCCCCCGCAGCTCAGAAATCCTCTCACAGCCTGAGCTGTACTTCAAGAGCTCCTATTGTCAAATGCACATATACACAATTACTCTCTCAACTAATGAATAAAACCAGCCACACATCAGAAAACAATTACTTTGTAATCTACACCATCGGAAAAGTTCAGATGAAAGTGCGTCTGACATGTTTTCTTGTAAATAGGCATTCAGTAATGTGTGTGTGGGGTCTCATAATCTTGGTCTTGTTTTAAATAAGACACTTTAAAGGGATAGTTCACCCAAAAATGAAAATTCTGTCATCATTTACTCACCCTCATGTTGTTACAAACCCGCATACATTTCTTTGTTTTGATGAACACAAAGGAAGATATTTTGAGAAATGTTTGTAACCAAACTGTTCGTGGACCCCATTTGGTTCCATAGTATTTTTTTTTCAACTATGGAAGAGAATGGGGTCCAAACGGTTTGATTACAAACATTTCTCAAAATATCTTCCTTTGTGTTCATCAGAAAAAAAGAAATTTATGCGGGTTTGTAACAACATGAGAGTGAGTAAATGATGACAGAATATTCATTTTTGGGTGAACTATCCCTTTACAGTTTTCATGGAAGTGTCGGAGGTGAAAATATTAAATAATCAATTACTGTCACTGCATTATTATTATTGCTACAAGGTTTTGAAATATGACAACTTCATTATTAGACCTTTCCAACAATATATAGTTTGTCGTGATCGATAAAAATTTACATGGAAAATATTGAAGTTTCCTGCACACAGGACAGCGCCAGTTAAGGGGTTTTAAAGGAAAACGCCACCGTTTTTCAATATTTTACTATGTTCTTACCTCAATTTAGATGAATTAATACACTACCTATCTTTTTTCAATACATGCACTTGTATTCTTTGTACAGCGCTTCTTGAATGTGTAGCATTTAGCCTAGCCCCATTCATTCCTATGGCTCCAAACAAAAGTTTTATTTTGTGCCACCATACTTACTCGTGTAACTACTCATGTAACAGTCTTTAAATAGGGAAAACATGGAAGTGTTTGGTGGCTTCTAAATTCATCCCTGTTTGGATCCTAAGGAATAAATGGGGCTAGGCTAAATGCTAACCCATTCATGACGCGCTGTACAAAGAATAAAAGTGCATGCATTAAAAAAAGATAGGTATGTATTAATTTGTCTAAGTTCAGGTAAGAACATAGTAAAATATTGAAAAATGGTGGTGTTTTCCTTTAATGGCAATAAAAAGGATATGAATCAGCAACTTAACACAAATTTTAGTCATTTTATTGGAATTTGATAACTTTGATTGTCTTTCACTCCTAAACCCTTGAAGTACATGCAAAAATCTCCACTACTAAAAAGACTCCAGTCACTGTCTTTTCTGAGAAAAAAAATGTGAAAGGCTATGAAAATTCAGTCAATATCCATATTTGGTAAACCTCCTTTAAACCGGGTAAAAAACTCTTGCAGCTTGACAATAGAAATCCAATTATTGCATGCCATCATTTATCAAATTCGTCTTCTGCGAACTTAGTGGACTTTGCTGAAAAATTATTGACATTTACTGTAACAGATTCTACCAATTAACCCGTATATCTGAATGGCCTGAGGCTGGTGATAAGCAAATTTAAAGCAAAAGTATATGATAAACGTATAATACATACACTGAAAAAAAACTTCTAGACATCGCTTGCACATCATTAAATTAGGTTTTCTTAAAATGAAATTAACATTAATTAAAATAAATTTAATTTTAAGAAAACATGATTCAATCATGTTAAACTGGTGTACATAATAAAATTACGTAGATCCAACAATTTTTTTTAAGAAAAATCGTTTTAAGAAAATTCAATCATGTGCAACCATCATAACAGCTCACAGCTTTTTATAGTAGCTAGACTCAAATTTTAGGAACTAACAGGATTGCAGTCTGCTACCGATGTGAGTGTTGGGGTGAGTATGTCTTTTCAATATTGATCAAGTTTCAAACCCACACCTTTAGTAGCAGCTGGTACTTTGTAAGACGCTGGACTGGTTTCAGCAGGTATGAGTCAAGACCCAGTTTGTGTTCCAGCTTCTTCTGGCATTCCTGAGACATACAGCACATCTTTCGTTTTTTAGTCTTTTACTGCTTTGGCTGCATAGTGATGCACGGTAGTTTTATAGGCAACTGGAAACCGTTTTTAATACCTGGAAGAATGGACAGTCGGAGAACTGTTTCCATAGGGCATCAGACCGAGGCTTGTTCTGACAGTAACATTCATACAAATGAAAATGCTCTTTCTGAAAACATACAGATATTTTGTGTTAAATCTGTTTTCGGAAAATACCAGAAGAATGACCTCACCACTAATATTCCCCACCTTACCTGCTCCAGAAAACATGCCCCTACTGCCTCCGGGGTATCCAGACAGCTTTCCAAATCTTGTAGGAAGACACTGTAGGACAGAAACCACAGAGGTCTGAGACTCAAATATATGTTTGGGGAACTCTGTTTAATGTTTAATGTCACTTGACAAGGTTGTCCTAGCATCTTAGATTATAAAACTTTAGTCTGGATATCGTGTGCAATAAAACTGCATGTAGGGCACTACATGCACAACACTTAAGCATGCAGTCTAACTGTTTTGTGCATAGTAATGCAACATTGTACACTGCATCTAAGTGTAGTATGAAAAAAACTAATATGCAAAACTAAAAGCGTGTTAAAAACTATTTTCGTTCTTTTATTTCAAGTCCCACTAAGCTTTTCTCTGTCTGTGATGGATTGATAAAATTGACTGACAAACACTGCTGTCTGTCAAAGCTGATGCGCTCCCTTCCTGCTGAGCTCTCATTGGCGTAATCAAATTCTTATTTGACCAACAGCCATTTAGCTGTAATTAAAATGCTTTAATTGGCACAACGACCTCCTGCAGTCAACCAATTTGGCAATTTGCCTCAGTTGGGAAGACGACACAGCAGGCAAGACAAGTTTCAAAGCCACTGACAAACACAGCTGCATTAACTGATAAGTTTTATTTAAAATTGGGGGGTTATGAAGTTGTCTCGAAGTCAAAACTGTTAGTGTGCAGTCGTGTCTGATTTCCAGAGCCAAAGGATTTGCCGTTTTATCTCACAAGAAACAGAATCATCTTTTCATTGTTTAGACGTGGCTCCACCTGATGAAGTTTCTGTGTGGATATTTGTGTGGTCTTGCCTGCTGTGGAAGTTGTAGATATCAGGCAGGTTTCCGAACAGCACGTCTCTCTTGTTGCGGAGATTTGTTGGCAGAAGCAAAGCAAGTGTCGGATTGTCCATCTCAGCCCTGTAGCCCTGCCAATCCAGACAAATTAGTATGCATTAAAGTGCATTTAATATCTAAAAACTTTAACTTCAACCTTTGCTCAATTTTTACAAAAATCTGCAGATTTATGAATATAAATGAAAGTCGTCTTACCAGGAGAACTGCCAGCAGCTCTTCCACATATATCCTCTCTGTCTCTATCAGCTCATTCATTACGTGCCTGGAGAAATGCACGTTTACAGGATCAGCGGACGTGACATTGTTTATTTCAAGGTAAAGCAGAGACAAATTGACTAAAGCAGACGCACCGCTTCAGTAGTTCAGCACCTTCCTCTCCATCTATACAGTAGGGGGGAGAGTTGGGCATCTGATAGTCATGAATCACCTCAATCTGAAGCATAGTGAAAACTTATTTAAATTACACACATTACACTTCTTCCATTCTTTTTCCGATCGGGACAATTTAAGTAATATAACACATGCTTTTAATCTGACTATTGGTATTTAAACCAACATCTGAAATGCATTTCAAAAGAAAAATCTGGCACTTACCTTCCTGGAGTTTGGGCATTTCCTTGAAGTTTTTTTGCCTGGCAGTGGGAGATCAAAGGTGAACTTTAAACCGGAATTAAAATCTGGTTTAAGAAAAGAAAAGAAAGTATGTTAATATCAAATAATTCAATAATAATAAAAAGGGGATCATGTAGTTTCCATTAGTGTAGGATGGTAACCACAGTATGAATTCTTATCACTTCACAATCCGTTTGTGTCAGGGTATCAAGAAAAACATTCAGACAGGATCACAAGTTTAAATAAGACAGTTTGACATGACTTCTGTAGTCATTTATAAAACCCCAGTAGTGTATGATTCACATCATATGCCTGTCAGATGACTTTTAATGGCCTGTTACCAAGATCTCAGTATGTCAGATAAGCTCTGCATGTTTGCATCACTCTTACCCTTGATCTTTCATCTAAATATTCCCAACTTTCAAGACTATAAGTTGTTGAAGTAAGTTGTTTTGACAGCTTCACTAAAGTGTCAAGATTTTCAATATATTTTGTACTGTGGCAAATTATTTAACAACGCACGTGCGATACCGCGGTTTCACTTCTACACGTAACTTAACTTACGGTCTCTGTTTGTTTAATGGTCTGGCTAGTGGCTTAACTGAACTCTAGATCAAATACCTCCTCAAAAATAACAAATGTTTTGGTTTCCTAAAGATGTAAGGAGATGGCGATCATGGATCAGCGCTATGTAAGGGAGGTTTGGCAGCTGATCTGTAGTGTAGATTGTCAACATTACTGTGCAAAAGTCCTAGGCCAGTGGTTCCCAAACTTTTTCAGCGTGTGGCCCCCCTTGTGTACGATGCATTCCTTCGCGGCCCCCCAAAGAAAATTTGTGACAAAAAACGTTCTAAAACTCAACATTTTAATTAGAAAAATGTAAATTATACAAAAAAGTAGTGCTTTTGGTTAGTAGCCCTATTTTTTTAGGTTTAATTACACAGAATTCATGATAAATTAATGTATTTCATAAAATGTCAAAACTGGGGCCCCCCTGGCACCATCTCGCGGCCCCCAGCTTGAAAACCACTGTCCTAGGCCACCACCACCACCAGCTTTGTTGTTTTAGAAGTTTTAATGTCCATCCATATTTATTTTTCAATCTATTTTATGAAGATACATACAGAAAATACAGGAAATATGTAAAAAAAAAAATTCAGGACTAAATGTCGTCTTTAGGCATCGTTGGTGTTTAGTGTGACCTCTCTTGGCACTAAACACATCTTGAGCGTTTTGGGGCAGAATGAAAATTTCTTTAAAATTAAAAATTAGTATTTCATTTTATTTAAGTTCAAGAGATCCTGCAGTTGCCTGCTATTGTTCAAGTGGAAGGGGAGTTTACCTTAAAAACTTCACATCAGTTTACATTTTTATACAGTTTTTAATACTATATACACATTTTCTGTATTTTCTGGATGTATTATATTAAAAAGACTGAGCAACAATTATATATGATTGCTATAACATTGAAAAAACAATAAATCTAATTCTGGCATGGTGGCCTAAGGCTTTTGCACAGTACTGTACATTATGGTAATACACATTCTACACAGTAACGTTAGCTATGTGAAGTTTGTGTTAGTGTAGTTTTTGATACACTTTAGTTATGATTTGAACTATGTGTTGTTTATTCTGCTTGTTATCAGAAATAAACTACTCTAAAAGGACTTTGTTGTTATTGATTCTTTGCAGAGTTTAACGGAAGTTACGTTTGTTCCACAAAGGCCATGTGTTTATGTTGTTCCTGCTGAAGCCGTTGAATATTTTATTATATTACTAAAATATAAATAGAATTTAATGCAAAATCTTGCAAGTATTATATATTTCAAAGATTATCATAATCATTCCCTCACTAATAATTTTCAAGTTAAAATTAATGTAGTTTTTCTTCCACTGAAACACACCATGCTTGGGGGAGAAGAGGGGAGATTTCGAGCGCGGTGGTGGGTTCTCTGGCCGAGGGGTAACCAGTTGGACTGGCCGTACAAGTTTGTCTGCCATCTTCCTCAGGCTCTTCTGTCTGCATTGAATCAAAGCCTGCACAGAACTATGCTTTTCAAATGTCTTCTCTATATGGGCCTAGAAAGCAGCAAAGATAACACACTTAGCAATCAGCATTCATAAATATGACAAATTAAACCAAATTAGTCAAAAAAATGCTACTTTTTAAAAGAACAATCAAACAAGTCAGCATTTACCAGTAAATAAGAAGTGAGAACTGACTCAAACTCCAGATAGAGCACATCAGAGCCTGCAATGAGGAGAGGTGGCGCCCCCTCCTGGAACTTCTCTATATCTCGAAGAGCAGCTTGTGCACCTTCTTTGGACTGGAATTTATCCACCTGCTGATTGGCCAAGAGATACGCACCATCATCACACCAGCGCTGGGCCTGCAAGACGATTAACAGAATTAATAATATCATACATTAGCACTCGAATATCCTTATATACGTCTGTCAACTTTTTTAAATAATTAAAAAAAAAAAATTAATGTAGCAATTCTTATAACATCTACATCCATAATGTAGAGCGCATTAGAGATATTACTTGTGTGTGTATTTTGGTCTTGACTGTAAGAAAGTGTATAGTATTACTTCACCTCTTCAAGGCGCCGCAGTAAAGTCTCTGTTTGAGCAAGCGTGTTGCATTTAGTACTGAGGGCAGAGGTCAGGTTGTCACACTGATGTCTCAGTTCATTACAGCGCTGGATGATCAGAGCCATGGCGTAGTGATGCCCGGCAGCCAGCTGATGCCCATGCAGGATAATAACCTGAGCACGGCTCATCTCCTCCTTTAACACACACACCTCTGTCAGAAAGATCGGTGCAGTGAGTGTCTGCACATGCAACAGAACAGCGAGACTTGATGCAGCTACCTGCGCACGTCTCTCCAGGCTGTCCAGCTCTCTGGCCGTCTGCTCCATCTGGAACAAGGATTCTCCAGTAACGTTCACCTTCCTCTCCTGAGCTCGTAACTTCTCTAAAGAGCTTTCCATCTGACAGAAAGGAAATGCGATAAAACTACGAATTTATCTTGAAATTCAACACTCGTAAGCCAAAGTTGTATCCATCTAAACTAAAACCAAATCTTAAAAAAGGACAGATAAGCAGCACACCTCCTGAAAGCTGTGCTCGTATCTCAGCAGTTGTAAATATTGTTGTAGCTTCAGGTGGTGTTTGTCAAAGAAGCCATCAAAAGCCATCTCCATGTCAGAAAGCTGAGCCAGCAGCCTGCAAGAAGACAGGCATTATAAGAAATTTGATCTCAAGATCACTTCGAAAAAAATAATGTGCGTTTTGATGCAGATAAGGTACCTCTGCATGGTATCCCAGTCTTGGGTTATATCCCAATTTGTGTCCGAGTGCCCTTCCTTCCTTGAAGTCTCAAGGTTAGAGAGCAGCTGTCGGCCTTCCCTCATCACTGATCTGATGGCGTCCTGAACACACAAGCACATTATGTTGTGCTGTTATTGACATCACAAAGTCAAGAGGTGCAATATTCCCCACCCAATGTACTGTAAAACATAATGTGCTACCTTAAGTCTCCTGTATTTCTCAGTGTGAGACAGCAGAAGGAGCTCAATAGCATTGCACTCTTCTGATAACTGGCTTTCAGCCAGCTCTGTACCAAAGGCCTGCAGCATCTGAGCGATGTCCTTAACCATAACAGCAAAACTCTCAATAGCCTGTGAAAAGCATGGTAAGCATCTCATTTGAAGTTAGATTTCTGTGCATTTAAATGATTGTATATCGATACTGCGCTGCTAGCATTACTGTTCTCAAGACAATCCAGTTGCTGTGGCAGTAGTCTAGAGTTCCTCCAAACTCTGAGGTCAGTTGGTTTTCATCAATGTAACGCAGGAGATCTGTGACAGAGCTGAGCATCACCACCTAACAACACACACAAGAGCACATACAAGTACGTACAGGTCAGGATAATACAGCAGTTCAGATAGACTAGAATTGAAAGATGTTGAAGTTGAGTCATACGGGCATTTTAAGCATGAAGTCCTCCTGACTAAAGCGGAAGCCGAGATCAGTGACGGTACGCTGGAAGAAACTGGTTGGCCTCAGCACCAAGACCAGATGCAGGTTTCCAGGGAATGATGCCTAAAAGAGAAGCACAGAGTGATCACAGATACACACATAAACTGCAGAGAGGAATGTACAGGTATAGACGGTTTCATCGGACGCACGTGCGATGACACGATTACGCGTCTAGTCTGTAATTTACTTTAATTCCGGTTTCTGTTTGTTTAATGGTCTGACTAGTTGCTAAACTGAACTCTTGAACAAATACTTCATTAAAAATAACACATGTTTTTGTTTCCTAGGTAATCTACGTTTTGTTTATTTTGCTTGTTATATAAATAAACTACTTTAAAAGGACTTTGTAGTTATTTATTCTTAGCGGAGTTTACCGGAAGTTTTGTGTGTTCCACAAAAGCTGCTTGTTTATGTTGTTACTGCTGAAACCATCTATACTGTAAAAGCTTTAGAAATTTGAGGATCAACATGAATAAATAGAAACTAAATAGACAGAAAAGTGTCGAAGTCAAATAAAGCAAAAGTTAACTAATCCAATGCTTGCTTTACTCCCTGACTCCTGGAATACCTTCATTATCTTGTCCCACAATTTTTAGTTATCACAAATGTGCTACCTGTTTATATTTCAAACAGAATTCCATTATGCTGCCTATGAAGGCTGTCCGAATACGTTTCCTTCATGAGGCAGCGAGGCAACAAGTTAGCTACCTTGGGTTTCGGATGCAGTCTTTAACTAATTCCCCGCCAGCCATTTTTTGAAAAATTCAAATGAAAAAACAGATCCTCTGCTTTCAAACAAACTATAAACAAACAAACAAACACAGGAAAAAGTTTCATCCTATTTATATTTTTTCTCTGCTTATAAATTCTTAAATATCGGTATTTTTCTTAAAAAATAATTTTTTTAGCAAAAAGCTGCGATAATTGCATGTTTGTGAGGGGATTTTGTTAGAGATCAAATTCAGAAAGATTATCAAAACATACACCGAGTTTAAAATGAGTATATAACATTTTGGCTTCAGTTTTTTGCATAAATTGGGTAAGTGATAATCGCGGTATTGCAGATTAACATAACTCATCAGGAACACTTTTTATGCAAATGTTTTCTTTTAATTGACGAGATAACTTATCAATGGCGAGGAAAGAGTTAATTTTTATTTACATTCTTTAGTTTCAGCAACTACTGTATCTGTGTCATTTTAACATACTATTGAAATTTTTGCCTTAAGAAAGTTGACATAAAAACAAGCTGAAATTGCTTAAATTAATTTAAAAATAAAAATACTCAAGGTTGGGTTATGGCATTGGGTCTAAAAGGGACGAGTCCAGCCAGTTGGGTTGTGATTTAACCATGCTTTTTCAACCCCAAATGCTGGGTTGTTTTAACCCATTGTTGGGTCAAACATAAAAGGCTGGGTTAAAATGTCCCTTTTTGGAAATAACCCAGAATTTTTTTAAAGTGCATAACCAAAATGTACTTTGGTATAACTGCAGGAGACATAAGTAAACCATGTAAGCTAAAACGTACAAACGGTTATCAATCCATCAAAACGTTTACTCTAAAACCATTAACGTTAAGGGAAACCATTTAAGGAATAGGCTTACAGTGCAGTGACACCCCTACAGATAAGTGACAAGCAGTCTCTCGAGGCACAGTTCCTTCAAGGAACCTTACAATCAAATTAAGAACTAAAACGAAATAAAACAGCACGCTAACATTTTAACTCCGATGATAGCTACTGTAACCGAAGTTGGATCCAGCTCACGTGTGTAGTATTTATTGATCCATTAGGAGCAGACACGAGACACAAGAATACATGACAAGTCTTTTAGGAACAAAACTGTCTGTCTAAACGGATTACCTCAGAAAACGAAACAAACATCAAAACAGCATTACGGTGAACTGTTTAGATGATGACAAATCTAACGACATCACTCTTGACATTGAGTCGTCCTTACGCATGTGCAACAGCGACAATACAACATCGAAACGTATTTATTCGCGATAACATCTCGTTTAAATGTTACACGATACAGTAATCGCTTCGGTTGCAGACATGACAAGAATGACGAAGCTGAATGCCTCCGTCGCACCGCAGTGCACTGATCGCAGCTGACGCAGTCTGCCTGTCTAAACTTCGAGCCAACTCTTCAGGCTTTTCTAGCAAACCACTTCAGACATACTGTATTACCGTGCTCCGGCGGATCCTCGGACATCCTCGCCTGCAGTTTCGCTCATTCATAGCTACGGGTGTTTTAAAGGCATGAAGGGACCTCCTAACCTCGCCCATCCTGTCCTGGCAAACCGGTGCCCGCTGCAGTGAGCGGTCTGCAGGTTTCATCGCCGCAGCGCCACTGCTGCTGCTGTCACTGGAGGGTCTGTTCTTCTCACCTCTCCCCAACAACGTCATCATGCAAAAACCTGCGCAGAGTTTGTGCTAACTCATGCATTCCCTTCAGTGAGCTCGGGTACATATATCATCATATAACTTTACTGAAAAGATGCAGCGTTTGGAGAATTGAGCACACGCTGAATACATTCACTTCAGCACCGTGGACAGCTACAGTACGAGGCCGAGCGCTCAACAAAAAGATCCCCAAAATAAAGATGTAGCTAATCATAAAGTCCCCATATTTTAGCATGTTAGACACAAGGATATCCATAAATCAGTGTGCCCCAAAACCCTAAGAAAAGTCACATTTAGAAAACAAAAGCTTGAAAAAATTATAAGACATTCTTTTGCACTTCAGCTAACTATACTAAACGCTACTGGCCTAATAGGGTGAAAAAAATTACGTCACACTTCGACAAAGCTACACTGTAAAACGTCCTTTTTACATGTAATTTTTTACGTTTAATCAATTTGGTTTTACAATTCATTTTAACTTTCTTGACTAGTGATGAGTTGTTATATATTATTAAAAAAAAAAACTAAACTAAAGCTATTATACATTAAAAACTTAAGCTATTTTAAAGGTGCAGTGTTTTCAACTACTTGTAAATCGTGAGAAAATTGCCATTCTAAACAGTGACATGGGGCAGTGCAGTGCTGTTGCATTATCTGGATGGAGAGAGCTTTGCGACAACATTTAACTAGATGCTGATCTTGCTTGTGTTTTACGCGACAGGTGAGTTGTTTTGATTCGTAACCCTTCAAAAATCTTATGCTATTATATTTATCACAAGATTAGTGTGTAGACTGTAATCAATGCGTCTTCCCGCGGACGATATAATGCACATTAAGAGGCATTGTACTGCAATATAACATAACGCAAAAGGTCATTTTCAGGCACTTACTAAGAGTAGAGTTTGGTACTGTACAGTCTATCATAATTTTACATCATAACCTCACAATAAGATTTGTACTGTCAATACATTATGTGAAAAATTATTGGCGATTGTTAGTTTGAACACTTAATTCTGTGGTGTGTTAATACACCATCGAATTTGGACTAATACTGTAACATCCGACTAACAATTTCGTTTTGAACATTACATATAACTTTGCATAATAAAATAAGCAATGTCAGCAAATGCAACATTTTTAAGGCTTGATTACCTTATCCGTCAATGTGATTTCTCGTTCGGGTCTAATTGATGGCCATCAGTGGTTGAGTTAAAGACTACTAATCCCATAATTCCACGCTGCTTCAGAGCGTCATTAATCTACGTCATTTGTTATTATTATTGTTTTGGCGCCATCTAGTGGCGAATTCGACGTATTCCACCTTTAACTTTATTTTTTAAGTTACAGCAACTCGTTAAAAATTGTAAGCTGAAATGACTTGTACATTTTTGTTGATTAAACTTACAAATTAAAGTGCAATACAGATTTTTATAGAAAAATAAGGACAATATTGAGAATACAGCAAAGGAAACCATGAATGTGTCTCACCGCAATTCTAGCGAGGGCTGTTTTGATCGAGCTCCAAGTATCCAATCTTCGGTCTAAAACGATGATAAATTTGACACCAGGTTGCCGGGCTCTGGAAACAGTTGAAATGCATCACTGTAACTGCTTAACTATATTTACATATAAGCATGATACTGTGTATATGACCCTGCCTGTGAAAAACAGGCTATAAGTCTCATAATCGCATGATAAAATTAGAAGCAACAAAGTTTGATTTTAATGATTTGACATAGCCTTACTCATTCAATGTTAATATATCAAGGATGTATTCCTATGTTTTATACAATATGTAAGAAGATTTTATGTAAATCACCACTCGATCACTTTCACACACTGGGTCACTTATGTTAGAGCATTGGATGGGGGTACAATCTGATCATGAAAACCTCAAGTGTTCTGGCAGTTATATTGTATCAGCATGACTAAGACCTTGCTAAAATGTTTGTGGTTACACTACAGCATACTGTACTGCATTATACATAGCGAATACATTTATATGGTTCAATTTGGATACAGGCTGGTTGCAAGTGAACTGAATACATAAGGGACTGTTGCTGCACTGCAATGCAGTGAGATGGACAGAATATATTAAACACAGACCTTGGGATCAATGTGAGGTATGAGAGTACTTTGGCCAAAGCTTCTTCAGGAATGTCACTGAAAGCAGAGCATTCTGGGAGAGTGATGATGACACTAGAATCCTCACCACGACCTCCTGGTATTAAAATAAACATATCATATTATCAGCTATCTGTTAACAGTTTGATTGCCATTGTTTTGAGTTTATGCTGTAAATGACCTCAACCTTATTGAGCTTACTGATGAGACAAGCCATTAAAGTACGTGTAAAGACAATTCAAAGAATTTAAATGTAAAATGTATTGCTGAAATGCGTTACAACGATTGTAAACTATGTAGTACTGAATTCTGGAATTCGACAGTCAAACTCCATTTCTAAGTTCAGGATTTGTGTGTGGCTCCGCCCCTAACACAATCAAGAGCATCCATTCAGGTTGCAAAGTTGAGAGAGATGTCAGCTTTCGCGCGAGTGGGTGAGGTTTCAGCGCAGACAACAGGCATGCCCCCTGCATTTGAGAGCAGAGAATCCTGCCTATTTTTCCGAAATTTGTTTACTTGTTTACTTGGCGTTTTTTAACATTCAATTTTGGATTCGCAGTTAATAACACATTTTAACAATCAGAACACATTTAATATAGCATTATGCGTACTTTAATCCTTATGTAGCCTACAATTTCCCTTTACCTCCACAAAGATATATTTCTATTTACAGTATAAATGACGCTTCTCTTTGGCCTACACATTAGCCAAAACAATTTATCAGATATTAGACAATACTCAGATAACACATTTTTATTATGATGTTGAGCAGATGAAGTTTGGATATAAATCCCCCACCTGATAAATAGGCCACTTGTTTTTCAATGTAGCCAGCCACCTCCTGCATACTCACAGGGACTGTAACCTCTGAAAAGATAATGAAGAGGAGTCACATAAATAACACAGCAGCCAGGTTTAGGTCATGTTACTGTTACTGAGTTTCAAAACAATGCCACTGTACTGTGGAATGATTTAAGAAACACCGCCACCCAGTGTTTACCTGTGAAAACAACAAAGACCTGTTATTTATACTGCTATACAAAAGACATGACATACGGTTTGTTAATTGACTCCTCACAAACGTTGCGAAGAGTGAGACAAATACACTTAGTCAAATGCAAAGTTCTCAGAATGTAAGTTACATTCTCCATTAAATGATTAATGCTGATTGTAAAGCTTAATAAACATCTTACAGATACAGTGGTGTTTTAATGACATTGTGGCTAAAAAAGAAACATTTAGACTTAGAAAATAGCATATAAAGTAAGAACTGAGCATCGACACCATGTTTTTCTTGTAGTTGCAGAGATTGCCCAGTTAGGTTTCTTAATACTGTACATTTATGTTTCAATTAAAGGAGACATTTCACAATACTTTTTTAAAGGTGCAGTGTGTAATTTTTAGAAGGATCTCTTGGCAGAAATGCTAAATAATATACAAAACTATATTATCAGGGGTGTATAAAGACCTTTTTATTTATTTTATTTTATTTATGTTTTTATTACCTTAAAATGAGACGTTTTTATCTACAAACACCGAGGGTCCCCTTATGTGGAAGTCGTCATATTGTGCCGCCATGTTTCTACAGAAGCCCTTAACGGACAAACTTTTTACTAAGTTGTCTCCGACGATGACATGTTTTTATGGTGGCGGCTACCGTAGCTTCTCTATGCGTTTCAAAAGCAAGGGGTGAGCAGTGGACTGAGCCGTTGGTTGCAATTCGCAACCTCACCACTAGATGCTGCTAAAATTTACACACTGCACCTTTAAGATGTCAAATAAAACTTTGGTGTCCCCAGAGTACGTATGTGAAGTTCTAGCTCAAAATATCATGTAGATCATTTAGTTTAGCATGTTAAAATTGGGTGATATTATCACCTTCGGACATCACAAGGGGAGCCAAATTTCAATTTACCTATTTTTTCACATGCTTGCAGAACCAAAACTAAGTTACTGGGTTGTTCTTTTTCACATTTTCTACATTGATACAAGGACCGACTGGGGACCCAGTTATAGCACTTAAACATGGAAAAAGTCAGATTTTCATGTGATGTCCCCTTTAAATTATGATCATAAAAAACAATTCTCTGTCTATATTGTGTCACAAATGTAATCTAGAAGTAAAATATATATTATAAATGAAAGTAAAAATAAAATGATTAAACATACAATATTGACTCTATTAAGCAACTAAGAAGCTTGAGAATATTTGCTCAAATTCTCTTGTTTGTTTTTCCATGTCCCTAATATCAATTCAGGCACTCACTGACACTGTTAACATTGGACAGAAGCTCTTTTTCAAAACATCTTTCAGGTTTGCTCAAAGATAACAACCCTTGTCTGTTTAAACCAAACACATCCTCATGGTGTTTACTGTAGGAATATATCAGGAACATTCTTCCCAAATAAATCTGTAGTATTCTATTAAACACATGCCTACTTTAGTAGTTGTACTCGTAAAGCCAGCAACACTATTTAGCTATTTGGTTCAAAATGAATAAATTATTAATAAAAAAAAGGATTGTGGTTTTGGAACAGCCCAGATGTTAATTAAATTTAAAACAAATTATAAAGACGCATTGAAAAAACAAAGTTGCACAGCAAAAAAGTTGCACAGCATAGGGCTATGCTATACAACGTTTTTGCAGTGCAACTTTGTTTTTTACTTTTCATACATTTTAAGGTCAATAGATATTTAGCTAAATGTTAAGCGGATTAGTCAGCTGGATTTAAAATGTACAAAAATGTAGTTAAAGCACCAAGTCAAAGCGGTGGCTCTCTATGATGAATTTGTTGTTAGATTACAAATGCATAAATCCCATTGCATTGAAAGAAAGACACCTCAAGCAAAGCTTTTCACAATAATAAGATTACATCTCACACACATGTATAAACCTGTAAATATTGTCATGTTTGTGGGATTTAAACCCTCATGGGCGGTTTCCCGAACAGAGTTTAAATTAATCCAGGACTAGGCCGTATTAGGACATTTAAGTAGTTTTTACCATACATAAAACGTTACTGGTTTGCATCTTGAAAAACAATAGCACTGATATATGTTAAGATAGGTCAGTAAAATATGTTTATAAATTAAGGCAGCTCAAACATCCATTCTAGTCCGGGACTAGGATAAACCCAGTCCAGGAAACCACCCCCCAGTGTCAAAAACAGAGGATTAACCCTACATATCCGGTAACCTCTGCCACATTTCTCAAACAGCTTAGCTGAAAATATCTGAAGTAAGGAAATTAGGAGATTTTTATTATAGCATAGATGTCGAAGACTAGAAAGGTGTTCATAAGAGTTAAGTTGTTCTCTGAACTTGAGATCTAACTGCACTTGCTGTCTCCAATTACACTTGCGTCATTACAACATAAACAAAACACCTTTCCACAGCGATAATTTGAAGCACTGAACTACACACACACATGCACACACACACACACACACACACACACACACACACACACACACAACACTAACATGGGGACAGATGCCAAGAATATGAGCCACACTGCCAATGCTAATCTTTCACAGGATCCACCTTGACAAACAGAAGATGAAGTAAATATCAAACAGCACACTAAACACAATGTATAATTACAGTAGATTTCTATCCATTAGAATAAAAGCTTTAAAAACAAAGCAGCAGATATAAAAGAAGCTGAGTCACGGTCTAAAGAAAATGCTGTGGCTTTAGAGCTTTGATTTGACAAACACAGAGCTAAAGAGCAAAGCAAGGGATTACTGCTGCCATCTTTCTTGTTTTAGCATACTGTATACAGTACAATATCTATTTTCATCCAATTTCACAACTGGGCTAATCTCAAATGACATCATAAATGTATAGGTTTAAGTATCTTCAGACCTACATCTTTTAATCCTGAGGTTTTAGGAAAATGTTATGTCGTCACTCATGCACGGCTGATCCTTTCCAATGCAAAAGTGTTCAACCTTGCAAAGCTTTCATCCAAACTACTCTGGTCTCATGGATAAAACTATTAAGTTACAAATCACATTTATGATCCACTACTGCCAAACCCATTGAACTAACAATATACTGTAAACATCCTGACTCCATGACCACTACATAGTTAAAAAATAAATAAAGGCCAAAAATGGTCCCATGCTGTTACTGGGGTTTAGCTGCCATTTAGGTAAAGTTATGTAGCTATGCAATTGGTATCAATATGTACATTTGAGCCACTAATTTTGTTGCAAAGGTGTTCTTTACGAAACGGTACCACCTTAGTGACAGTTAGGGATCATTTATCTTCCTGTGTATTACAAACGTGGCGCCGTCTAAGTACATCCTCAAGTGATTCACAATGTTTAAGTGTTAAATACATAAATGACTGTATAATCTGCATACTCACGTTGCAGTGTGCTCTCAAGCTCGGAGCCTGCCTGCAAAAGGTTGTAATAGCCCTCCATGTCTTTCTGGGGCTCCTGCTGAGAGGCTGTGCCCATGCCCTGGCTGTTCTTAGAGAGGAGTGACTTGATTCTGGGCCTTTCAGGCGTTTCAGATCCCTCGGCACCCAGGCTCCATCTCACCACCTCCTCAGAACAGATCCCGGCTAAGAGGCTTCAGTCCACTGCGGTGTGTCCGTGGCACAACTCACAGCTGTAAAATCCACAAGTCACCTTTAGCAGAAGCAAGTGTATCCGCAAACTCACACTAAAGGAAACAGTATCCGGAAATATCTATGACAAACAGCCTGCTGCAGCCGATAGTGCTACTGCAATAGCACATCTCACCTTACAAACAACACACTTGTAAGGGAGGGGAGAGAGAGAGGATGAGGTACTCTAGAGAATGGTGTCATGTCCCAAACAGAACTGGCGCTGATGGTTTACATCCCTATAGCATACAGCTAACTCCCTCTGGCTTTAAAGTCCTGACTCTGGAGAGTTAAGGTGCGTCAGTTCTGCATCGTTGTAAGGCTCAGACTATTGACACACTGCCAACTCCCTCCCCATTGACTTTCTCCACTGTATAGTTTAGACTCCGCCCCCTGCTCTTCTCTTTTTTCCTCATTGGTCAGTTTTCTCACATGCAGTGGCCTACTGTAAATGCTCACTGTTCTGCAGGCTATATTACACACATTCTCATCCTTGCTTGCTTGCACGCCCTCTTTCTCTCTCTCCCTGACACACACAAGCTGTTCTGAATATCACTATTGAAAGCAAAAATATTTTTTCTTCACAGCACAAAGGAGTTTCATTGTTCAAAATACAGAAGCGTATGACGTGGGGAAAAATGCATAAAGACAAATATATGAATAAGAGGCATTGTTATAAAAAGAAAAAAAAAACAAAAACACTATTTATACTTCGACAACCATGTCCATGTTATTTCAGAGCTGCAATGTCTAGTGGACATATATTATCTGTATTCATAGTGAATTGTTGCACAGAATAAACTTTATCTAAAAAGTGCCAGGTTATTTTTTCCCAGGGTTGGGTAAGTATTGGACAAAACACACTGCTGGGTTAAAAAAAAACAATTGCTGGGTTGTTTTAACTCATTGAGTAACACTAACCCATCAGTTGGGATAAAAAAAGGGCACTTTTCAGATAAAATATATTTGGTATAAACATAAAATTCAAGATTTTAGGTTGAAATTTACATAAAAATTTAATAAAGTCTTTTAATGTATTGTATGTCACAAAAGGCTGTTTAAATGATTTAGTGCATCATGTGGGCACTATTGCAAATGTGTATACGAATATAAATTCTGCTGGGTTATTTTTAACTCAACGCTATTGGACAGATCACAGGTTGGGTTAATAAATAAACCTATGCTGGGTTGTTTCAACTCATGGTTGGGCTAAGAACAACCCAGCATAGGTTTATTTATAACCTAACATGTGTTCTGTCCAATATTTACCCAGCATTGAGTTAAAACAAAAACAGAATTGAGTGTATAATTAAAGTTTTAGGGTGATGCAGGTAGCACACTGTAAACAAGGTACAAAAGCTGTAACTGGGAAGGTACATTTAAAAAAGATCCTGATATGTACCATTTAAAGGAGAATTTCACCCATAGAAACATTAATCTTTATTGAAAGTGCGTCATATTTGTAGTCGAAATGTAACATACATTTAGAATTTGGTATTTGACCGAGAAAAGGGGTGTTTGTAGTCTCACCCCCTCAACAAAGATATTGGATGATTTTTACATCATTGAAAGAAGGAAGTGCAACACTGAAATCTGTATTTCTCCTGTCTCAGTGACAACTGAGGAAATGATGCACGACCAAACATGACTGGGGTTCTTACTATACAAAGCTTAAAGGAATATTCCATTTTCTTAAAAGAAAAATCCAAATAATTTACTCACCACCATGTCATCCAAAATGTTGATGTCTTTCTTTGTTCAGTCGAGAAGAAATTATGTTTTTTGAGGAAAACATTGCAGGATTTTTCTCATTTTAATGGACTTTAATAGAGCCCAACATTTAATAGTTAACTCAACAGTTAACAGTTTTTTTCAACAGAGTTTCAAAGGACTATAAATGATCCCAAACGAGGCATAAGGGTCTTATCTAGCAAAACAATTGTCATTTTTGACAATAAAAATAACAAATATACACTTTTAAAGCACAACTTCTCGTTTAAATCCGGTCGTGATGCGCCAACGTGACCCCACGCAATACGTCATGACGTCAAGAGGTCACAGAGGACGAACGCGAAACTCCGCCCCAGTGTTTACAAGTGTTGAGAACGAGGACCGTTGTTGTATGTCAACTGATACTAATTAATGTCTTTGTGTCAGTTTATTGTTTACAATGGTCCGCAAATGTGCGTTTTATATATGTAACACGTGACCTCCCTACGTCACTACGCATTTACGTTACGTTCCGCTGGACCGGATTTAGACGAGAAGTTGTGCTTTAAAAGTGTATATTTGTTATTTTTTTGTCAAAAATGACAATCGTTTTGCTAGATAAGACCCTTATGCCTCGTTTGGGGTCGTTTATAGTCTTTTGAAACTACGTTGAAAAAAACTGTTACGTGTTGAGTTAAGTGTTAATTGTTGGTGTCTATTAAAGTCCATTAAAATGAGAAAAATCCTGCAATGTTTTCCTCAAAAAACATAATTTCTTCTCGACTGAACCAAGAAAGATATCAACATTTTGGATGACATGGTGGTGAGTAAATTATCTGGATTTTTCTTTTAAGAAAATGGAATATTCCTTTAATGCAAATGGGTGAAGTGTCCCTTTAAGTACAGATATGCCCGTGAGGTATCCATATATTACTACTATGCACTTTAGGAAATGGGAAAATGCTTATGCTTTTAGTTGTAAAATCAATAAAAAAATGAACAGAAAATAATATAACCATAAAGAGTTTCATATTTTTCTGAAAAACAAAAGCATCACTCTCTCGGTCTTACTAATGTCTCTGCACTCTCTGAGTGCAAAAGCAGTCCCTTCTTTTAAAGAGTAACTTACAACCATGCCACCATTAAAATAGTTTTTACAATGGTGTATATACTGTACCAAATATAATTATTTCTAGTATTTTAAGTATACATCCAGAAAATTTGTAGTATAAAAAAACGCTTCTCATGTCTACATCGTCTGGTATTAACTAGCGTAAACTCCCCATCTTATTCTACTCAACTGACCTCAAGACATCAGTCTCCTTAAGAGTTTAAGATGTGCTTAGCGCCAAAAGGGTTTACATAATTTAAGATACAAACAGGAAATGTTTAATAATGTCCCGCTTTACATGTGTTTTAAAGCTACGATTGTGTTTACAGTGCGCAATATAACATGTGTTCATGTTTCGTGTGTAAAAAACGCAATATTTTTTCACACAACTTACTTATCTGTATAGTACTGTTTTCATTGTCCTCAAAACAGGCTGATGTCTTCCTTGTTCAATGCGTAACGAGTTCTGATGGTGTAGTTAGTTAAGTGTGTTGTTAATCAACAGCAGCTTAGCTTAGCCAGAGCCGATTGATCTTAGCTTTATTCCTGCGGACGGAGTTTAGTCAAAAACGCTTATATTGACGTCATTCAACCGGAAAGTAGAGGGCTGTAGTCCAAACCGGACGTTCGCTGTAGGCTTTAAATGGGGAATTCTGTTAAAAAATTATGCCTTAAGGCATAAAATAATAAAAAGTAAAACCCAGACACAATTCTTCTTTCAAAACAGCATTTATTAAAGAACGAAGTTTGAAACAGACTGGTCTTAAGAGGTACATTCAGATCAGCTGGTGCCTGAGGGATATATGATGGAGGGAGCCGACATGGTTACTGCCTGATTGTTTTTCACAGCAACACAGCTCAGTCCTGCCTCATTCCCACAATCAGGCAGCCGTTCCCTGCAAATTTTTTGGACGTTTTCTGTTTTTATACAAAAAGTGCCTCAAAAAGTAACATTAAAAATACAATCAAATATTTTTTCATATTCAGGCAACATTAGAATCCAAGATTTACAATATACAGTAAGCTTTGAAAATAGCATCTCTGAAGTCATTTAAAGGTCTGTTTGGAAATTCAAACTTTGCAGGCAAGAACCATTTACACATCCATTTTTGAGCTGAACAAGCACATGTGTGGATTCAATTGGGTTCGAGTGTGTATGTGCTCACCAGGGGTTCAGTCCAGTGGTGGCCTTAGTGGTCAACCATGCATGCACAGGAATAGACAAATGTTGTGATGCTGGATTTATGTTTGCATGGAAACCCAACCAGCCTTTAAGTAAAAAGTTAAATATAGCGCTCATATTTTTTCCGGAAATCTGATTTGTGAAATAACAAGAAATTAATAGAAGGCCTGGTGGTTGTGGAGGGCTGCGATACAACTGGATTAAGACCCTGAACTTGGATCTGAACATAAATTCTTAGCATAATGACACAGTCAAAGGTCTAACACACACCACTTTCCCTCGGATGATTCACATATGCACATATTCACGCACGTACAAGGATATGACATCTGGAATGGACCATTTTTCATATACCATTTTTTTTTTAAAGGAGAAACATGATCAAAAAATGACTAATTACAAAACATGCCAGACTTTTAACTCTTTACACCCATTTTGGGCTACAGGCAGAAAGAACTGAATTTATCATTCATATTAAAGGGACAACAGACAGAGTTTCAGCTTAATTTATACATGTGAGACTCTGGTCTTGGACCGGCCCAATATTAGAGGAAGATCTGTCGGACCTCTGATCAAAGAACGAGAGCCCAGAGCTGCTGGTCTACAGGGATTTCTCAGGCAACAGGATATAGAAACCCAATCTTTTCAACAGCAGATTGCACAGGCAAAAATCAATTGGCACATGCTGACAATGTTTAATTTAAGAAAGAAATATATTTGAAAAAAATATAACATTTGCAAAGGTACAATAAATATGTCAAATAGAATCACATAGTCAAAAACAAAATAATTCAATTATAATCTAAAAAGTGATTGAAAACATGGCACGTAGTAATGGAATGTATTTAGAAGAACAAAGGAGAGTAAAAATGAAGATTGCATGCCCACCTAACTAGTTTACAGTAGCAGGGAGCAAATATGACTTGAGTTCCAATATGCATCAATCCCAGAGCTCCTATTAAATAGCTCCACTTTTATTTCATTTAGTTACCTCATAAAGGTGAAGTGATGTAAAGCGTGTACATGCATGGGTGTGAAGGCATGTTCCCATCTTTGATCACACTTTTTATAGACAAACTTAAACAAAAAGCATCTTTTTTGGCTTCGAGCAACAATATCCATTATTTCACTAGTACACTTTCAATCCAACTGTAAACCAACCCCATTTTAAGCAGAAAGTAACAATAAACAACTAGTACTTTACATTAAAATTCTTTTGAAAAAAATCTGTAACTTATTTTCTGTTTTTTTCTCACACACACATACGCACACAGAGTTGATGGCACCGCAGGATATTTCCAGAACTCCGTGCGTTTTCACCCACAGCAGGTTGTTGAAAGGCAGCTTTATTACCCATAGGGTCAGGGCCCTAAGTGCAGCATCTTACAGAGCTCACATTTAGGGATCTCAAACAGCTACATATCACAAAACTCTAAACTACAGATTTGTGAGTGATCACACCTGGAAGCTGACCACTAAACTGTGTGGGAAACTCACCTCCAAAAATAAAAAAATTATAAATAAAATAGAGAGAATGTTGATGGTTGGCAAAATTGAATTCTTTGAATGTTGTTTCGCTTATGCCAGCAAGAAAGAGCAAGATGAGCGTGAATATATGATATCAGCAGAGAGTGGCAGTATGGGAAGGTATCACACCTCAATGCTATGAACGCTCATTCGAATAATCAGGATATAAAATGGCATGTGCCGTGAGGGTGGATGGCACTGTTCTTCTTGATTCATGCTGGGCATTAGAGGGATTCAAGAAGGCAGAACAGATGAGGTGAAAAGAAGGCCAGAGTGGCTGACAGACTGCTGGATCGAAGCCTGGTCTGAATAGTTTAAGCTGGTTCCGTTTTTACTGTTTGAATCAGGGCCCCTGCAGATGTTCAGGTCCCATCAGCAGTCTGAACCCAGGACGTCCCATCAGTAACGCTCCTTCAGATGTTTATAGGACAGGGGTGTTACAGCAGCCACCTGTGATAGACCAAAAAAAACAACCATATTCAAAACTCTAGCACACACATTCCAGAAAGTAAAAATGTGACCCTGTCTGTGAAATCCAGGTTAAAGTCTTAAAAAGACACTCCACTTTTTTGAAAATATGCTCATTTTCCAGCTCCCCTAGAGTTAAAAATTTTAATTTTTACCGTTTTGTAATCTATTTAGCTGATATCCGGGTCTGGCGGTACCACTTTTAGCATAGCTTAGCATAATCTACTAAATCTGATTAGACAAAGTTTCAATATTTTTCCTATTTAAAACTTGACTCTTCTGTAGTTACATTGTGTACTAAAATGACGGAAAATTACGCCAGAATAAGAGTACAGTTCCTAACCATATCGGCCTCAAAAAATCAAAACTTTAAATTTTCCGTCGGTCTTAGTACACGATGTAGCTACAGAAGAGTCAAGTTTTAAATAGGAAAAGATCTAAACACTCTTTGGTTATTTTTGAGCGTGATGCTAATGGTCTAATCAGATTCAATCGATTGTGCTAAGCTATGCTAAAAGCGGTACTGCCAGACCCGGAGATCGGCTGAATGGATTCCAAAACGGTAAAAATCTAATGTTTTGAGAGCATTAAAGTTTGATTAATGTCCTTACACAGTAAATATTAAAGATATCAAGGTTATATTTACACAGAATGTTCCTGACATTAGAAAGATTTTATGTAGAAAAGAGTAAATTGCAAAACATTAATTTAGCTAGGTTTCGACAGGCAGGGTCACAAAAAAGTTTAACAGATATCTACACTCTTAAAAATAAAGGTGCCAAGAAGGGTTTTTATAGAAATGGCCTTTTTGGTTCCTCTATGACCTTAAGCTATATAGGTTTAGGTTTTATTTAGTCTAAATCAGTGATTCTTAAACTTTTTCGGTCTGCGGTGGCCCCCAAAGAAAATTTATGACATAACACATTCCAACACAATTAAAATTGCAATTAAACAAAACATATTAAATTATACAATGTAGCGGCGTTAGTCAGTAGCCTTAATTTTTGAGGTTTAATTACACAGAATTTATGATAAATTAATGTTTTTTATAAAATGTCATTAAATTGGGGTCCCCCAGCACCATCTCAGGGCCCCCAGTTTGAGAACCACTGGTCTAAATAACCTTTTATGCAATTGGAACGTTTTCATGATTCTTTACAGAACCATCTGAGAACCAATCTTTTTAAGAGTGTAGGAGAGTTTGATTAAAGTCTGAATAGAATCTGGAATGTAAAACGTATTAGTATTTGATTGAATGATCAGAAATAAAATACCAAATTATAACAACACACCAAAAAAACACCAAGCCCAAATCATATCCAAACAATATTATGTACAAAACAGAACCACCCTGATCATAGGAGGATCTGGTCATCAGGACTGCATGCTCATCAATAAAAATGCCCATGTAAGTCCGGCTTAAAAGCAATGCCCAGGCTCAAAACAAGTTTTAGATTGATAACCGTCATCTGTTAATTACCACAAACAACATTCCCCATTAGAGATTTCATGTGTCAACTTGTATTGAACCCAGAACATTCCTTTAAAATCAGGCCACCAAGCACGTTACTGTACCTGACTCTGTGAGCTGCTGCTTCCTCTGACCACTGAGAAGAACAGGAGAAGGAGGTTTAATATCCTGGTGAAAACTTTTGGTCTTGTCTCAGTCATACATTATTATAACCGTCCCAAACTGACACCAAGATAAAGCTTTAAGCGCATGCAAGCATGCAAACCACGCATGGGGAATGCAAAGCTTTAGTTTAAAATAAACATCGTTGAGGAAGGTTAGATAGCCGTTGGACTGGTTGAATGACTTTCAAAAACCAAAATAAACAAAAAGATCCCCAATTACAAATCACAACAACTGCTTATAACAACTACTACAATAAACCACACACCAAAATAAAAGATACAATGAGTCCAATATGACACTGCAGTTTCAAATCAATTTGTGTTACACAAAACAACCACAATCATTCACCCACAAATAAAAGCCACACAATGAGATTAACCAGAACGTGAAAGGAGACTGGTTTAGTCAGTTAATAAAGTACTGAATTAAATGTTACTTGAGGAGCACATGCAAGGCGTTATGAGGGGAAGGTTTAGCCCTGGCAGGCTGAAAAGATCATTTTATATGCCAATATCATTTATCAAATTGAATGATGTAAAACATTTTGTTTTTACTGTAATGATGTATTACACATGTCAAACTGTAGCAAAACGGATCCCTGTGGTAATCCCACATGACAGATGAATTCCTAAAGTGAAAAATCCCATTCAAAATATCCAAAGTATAAAAAGTATGTTAAGATGTTAAATGTTAATTGTGTATATGCATATTGCATAAAAAACAGTAGCTAAGTGAGATTCAGAAATTATCCAATAATATGTTTAGAAAATGAATGGAAACAATACTTCAGACTGTCACAGTGGGACCGTATTGCACTTTCTTATTCAGCATATTATATGACAAAATGTCTTTTCAGCCAAACAACCAGCCAAGTTTAATCCTGAGGGCTGGAAGAATTTCCACAGCAGAATGCAAAGGACATTAAAATCATCCACCAGTAGGGAGTGACTACACCCAAGGGGACGACTGCACTTGACTAGGAGGCCAATCCCTCATGTATGACTAGGGTTGGACAATCAATAGGGCCTCTGATTGGAGAGTCTGGGGTCTTGTACCTGTTCATAGGACAGTATTGGACTCATCTGAAAAGGTTCTCATGAGCAGGGGTCTGGCTGAAGACAGGGAGGCTTGGCCACCCCCCAAACTTGACTGACACTGCTTTTTCTGAAAGGGGGGGCGAAAGACACTTAGGACACAATGGATCAAACACTCAAATGAACACACGCATTCACATACATACACACTGCTGCTGCTGTACATCTCAGTTTATAACAAAGACAAAGCATGTGAGTGAAGTGAGAGGGATGTTTATAGGGACGAGTAGGAATAATTTAATTGATCAATCACTAAATGCTGACAAACCCAGCCAATAGGTGAAATAAACCAAGTAAATGTTTATATTTGACCCCAAAATGGGTTAAAACGGACTAAACATCACAGTTTGGGTTCATCCCTTTTTGACTTAAAGGGACATTGCACTTTTTTTGAAAATATGCTCATTTTCCAGCTCCCCTAGAGTTAAACATTTGATTCTTACCATTTTGGAATCCATTCAGCTGATCTCCGGGTCTGGCGCTAACACTTTTAGCATAGTTTAGCATAATCCATTGAATCTGATTAGACCATTAGCATTGAGCTAAAAAAAAATAATGAAAGAGTTCTCTTCTGTAGTTACATTGTGTACTAAGACCGACGGAATGAATTCCTATATTGAAAAATCCCATAGTGTTAAAATAAATAGTGTTAAGATGTTAAATGTAATTTGCGTATATGCATATTGCATAAACAACATTATATTTCAGTAGGTATGTGAGGTATATCTGCTTAAAAAAATCGCAACTTTTAATTTTCCGTCGGTCTTAGTACACGATGTAACTACAGAAGATTCAAATAAAAACAGTGAAACTCTTTGGTTATTTTTTAGCGTGATGCTAATGGTCTAATCAGATTCAATGTATTATGCTAAGATATGCTAAAAGTGCTAGCGCCAGACCCGGAGATGGGCTGAATGGATTCCAAAACTTTAAGTATCAAATGTTTAACTCAAGGGAGCTGGAAAATGAGCATATAAAAAAAAAGAAATGTCCCTTTAATGCTGGGTTGAAACCACCCAGCAATTTTTAGAGTTAACAGCCACTGGAGATTGACTTGCTAGTCACTGTAGGCATTTATAAGCACTTATAAGGATCTTAAATTTCATATTTGAGGGCCTATCGAGAATAAATATTTTCTAAAGTCCAAGTACAAAAAATGATCTGTTATGGTAGAAATAAAACTGGCCCTTAATCCCTACCTGCTATAATATGCACAAAATGAAATAAAATAAATAAACTTAAAAAGAAAGTTACCTGGTATTCCTAATAATTTTAAATTAAATTAACTCAATATTTTAAGCAACCAGGTGAACTGACAAATCGTGGTTCAAATTACAGTGAAAAAACCCAAATTCTCAAAACTTCTGACACATACATTACACAAATACTGACACACTGACTCAACCAGCACTAATACACCCAGAAAGTCTTATTGTTGAGCAGTGAAGGTTTGGTCGAGCATGCATGCAGGAGCCCCTGTGTGCTGGCATGCCACATTCTCCTGGCTGGGCATGCAGAGACAGCAGGCACTGGGAACAAGCAGCTGAAAAAATTCCCATCATACCCTACAGTCTCTAAAGACACAACACACTCAGCCCCACCCACCACAGTTACGGGCTTGCTCTCAAGAGATCTATTGCAAAAAGCCTCTAAACAAACACCCACTCCAAATACACCACCATGAAGCACACGTTGACTGACAACCCAAACCCAGGTCACACTTGTACAAGAGAAGAACTTCAACAACAGTAACTAGAGAGCTGGCGGAGATCACCACCTCACAGTGAGGGTACAAAGACAAACGGGTGGAGGACAGCAAGCAGGACACAGAAGATACAGACAGGCAACCCAAAAGAGGAGATACAGTCAGAAGAAAAGGAGAAAAGGAGCAGGCAGAGAGACCTCAGTCGCTCCAGGAAAAGCTGTGAGTGCTAGCGGTCTGCGACAACATGAAGATAGTTGATGTCCCAGAGGAAGGAAGTCGTTGTTTCATCTAAGGTACAGCACAAAGGAGGCAAGAAACCAGAGAGCAGAAATGATTGTGGGAAAAATTAGAAGAAGATCAAGGGTAAGAATGGTTGGAGATAAAGTTAAGAGGAAAGAAGACAGATGTAGTAAATACCCAGGTAAAACTCAACCCTGTAACTAATAATAACAACCAAATTATAGTGGTAAATCAAATTAAATTTAGATTTGACAGATTTATAATACAATTATCACATCAAGTAATTAAGATGTGACCAAGCATCCCATGCCCTTCCCCTCCGGCTGTTTTAATTGACATGCTGCATATTTTTGGAAGGCATAGGGAAGCCACCTGTGTAGAGGCAGGGGGCAGATTAGCACTATATGTTCATCTCGGTTCAGTCTGCTTAGCTAATGTCAATTATAATGGCTTCTACCTACATTTTAAGCTCACTTCATCTAAATAATTCAACTGATTGAAGGGTCTACTGAATGTTTATCGATCATAGAGCTGTAGTATGTTAAACAGCTGGGCATCCAGTGCCAACAGTGCTAGCTGATGGAAAGAGACTGCATGTCTTCCTAATTATGACTAATTAAATAAAGGTTACCTAAATTACAGCAATACATGGGACAAAAAGCTAAAGGGGGGAAGACACATCAGAGAAGTGATGACTTCCTCTCTGTGTGACCAATCACAATACAGTGCAAACCATTCAGAGTCCTATTGATATAAAAGTCAATGGTACAATAGATGACACTCAAGGAAGGTAGTATTAATTAAAAAAGACACTGAAAAATGGATAAGGGTCAGATTAAAAATAGAAGAGTTGAGGGACTCAAAGGTACAAGAGGGAAATTAGATGGAAAGTAGTCAACACCGTGGCATGACATTACTCCAGCAAAAGCCAATTGGTTATTTCGCATTTCGACAGGGAGGGGTGAGCTGTGGGCTGAGCCGTTGGTTGCAATAGGCTTTATGCCCGGCTGCACTACTTCCTGAACTTCAGCCAGCTCCTTGTTTCCTGTCTGCCATTATTGGACAAACTGAATAATCCAGGTGTGTCTGACCTCAGTAGTCACAACAACAATAATCAGACACACCTGGATTAATCAGTTTGTCCAATAATGGAAGACCGGAAACAAGGAACTGGCTGTAGTTCAGGAAGTAGTGCAGCTGGGCATAAATCCTATTCACAGTCTCACCACTAGATGTCGCACACATCTACACACTGGTCATTTAACATAGAAGAGATATTACATTATTGTATTGCGTTAATGCGTTACATAAAGGATATTGATATACCCAAAAAGAAAGGAAAATCTTTGGGTTCAAAGCAAAATAGAAAATGAAAGAAAGAGGATGATGACTAATCAAATAAAAGACACATAATACAGAAAGAGATTAGGGAGGATTATACCTGTTTTGAACGGGGGCCTCTGGGTTTGCGGAGGACGGCCAAAAGTATTTCTGGCAGTAGACTGAGAAGTATGAGGATGATGATGACCAGCCAGGCAGACACTGAGCTCAGCACGTTAGCAAAGACAAAGTACAACCGCTGCTGCTTTAAAAATGGCCTGGAAAAAAGAGAAAGAGATGTGTTTATAAAATGTTAAGGGAAATTTGTAGGTACGTGTTTTTATCGTGGCCTCACCATATGATTCCTCCCCAGAAAAAACTGAAGAACACGTAGAACGCCAAAGAACCCCAGATAACAAAATGGTTAATCCACGTCCAATGGCGCGTGTCCATAGCCAACTGAGAGAGAAAGACATCACTCAGTCTCTGACAACCAACACAACTTCTATACGAAGTCCAGAAATTTTATAAGAAATTAAAGCATGACCAACCTTCAAAGTGACAGTGAAAACAAGAACGGTAAATACAATCGTGCCATACGACCAATTTCCAAAGACCTGAAAAACAGAAAGACCGATCAATGCAATTCTTATCTGTCATTAAGACACTAATAATACATTTACATTCTGCTCTAACCTGCCCGTTGTCCTGCAAGGCTGGATTGCTGAACAGTAATCGGACCCCAAAAAAAAACATAAGACCCTGAAAAACTCCTAACACTGTCCAGTAGAGGAATGGACGCCAGCGTAACATTGCATTCTTTGCTATTTCTCTATAAAAAGAAACAAAACGACACATAAGCAACAGTGCAATTTAAACAGGCAATGTGAATAGTGCAATGCATTTTAGCACCTGTAGAGGGCGGCGTTGTCCAGCAAAATCTCCATATCTATATGCTGCTCCAGAAGGCTGAAGGCCAGAATGGGCATGGAGGTGAAGCAGATGTTGTACATCGTCAGATAGGCTGCATCGTACAGGGGCTGGGAAAGTGGGATTGAGGGGAGGGGTGGGGCACCGGGGCAGGGTTAATACCATGTTGAGGAGATCACACTTATGTCAACACATACATACAAAACATCAGACTACACAGCAAGAGAGAATCTTTGACTGTGTGTACACATGCAGTGGTCGCTTGATATATACACAAAACACGACGTTGTGGAAAATGTGAGACATAAATCACATTTATTTTAATGTCACACTTTTACTTACAATAAAGAGATTATGAAAGGAGAAACGTTATATTTGCATCTCCCATTGAGCTCAAAATAACTGAACCAAGTGCACCAACCACTAGATCTTTATTCTAATCGCTTTAAGCTAAAGTTTTGTATATGTTTGTGCTTGTTATATATATCAGTTCAATGAAGGGCAGATATAAATCCAGAGGAAAGATCTAAAGGAATGAGCAGAGGTAGAGAAATGGGGGTTCTGCAGGGTCACAGTCTTTGTACCAACCTGCTGAGAGTATCCACAGAAAAACTGGTACAGGAATTGAGGTAAGATGAAGCAAAGATTCTGAGGGTAAAGACATAAAAACAAAATTTCCTTAAAATTCATTTCTATTAATATGTAGTATCAAAACATAGTCGACTCAATGTCAATCCTACCTTATAAAAGAAGTACTGAACAAGATGGGCAATCCTAACATAGTAGAGATGCCCGTGAGCCAGCAAAAGTTTCTTTAAGTGCTTGAGCTTAGGAATGGCATAGTCACTGTTCCTCACAGCTTGACGGCCCTCCTTACCCTTAATACCTGACCGTGAAACAGCAAAAACACTCTCATACATCTCAGAAATAAAGAGAATGGTCAATGTAATCTAACACAAGCAGTTGTATGATGTCTCACCGATGCCCACGTGTGCCTCAAGGATCATGCTAACATCATTTGCCCCATCACCAATGGAGAGGGTGATGGGCGAACCTTTGGAATTCTTCACCATCTTCACTATCTAAAAGGGACCAAAGAGACATTTAGCAGGCTAAATGACACAAAATTAGAGAAAGCAAAGTTCTAGAAATGCCCCTTTTTGGTTTATTTAAATTTTTTTTTTGCTTTTAGCTTCAAACACTCCATTTGACAACTGAGAGAGTCTCAAAAAAATTATTGAGGATAACTGTCTGCGACTTTTGCTTGGGCCTAACCATAAGTAGTGCTGGGCATAGATTAATCTAGATTAATCTCATACAAAATAAAAGTAATTTTTTTGCAAAATATATGATGTTTGTGCTCTGTGTAATTATTAGGTATATATAAATACACAAAAAATTAATGCATGTATTTAAGAAACATTTACAAGTGTATATATATATATTTATTTATTTTTGTATATATTCTATATTATATATAAATAAAAATTATATACAAATAAAAATATTCTTAAATGTGTATATACAGTATGTATGTATGTGTGTGTGTGTGTGTGTGTGTGTGTGTGTGTGTGTTTAAATATACATAATATTTACACACAGTACAAACTCATATATTATGCAGAAAATTACTTTTATTTTGTATGAGATTAATCTAGATTATGCCCAGCACTAACCATAAGTAAATTGTTATATAATTTACATAATGAGCAATGCACAGAACCAAAGGTGTGACCTGAGCTTTCTGTAAGGGGGCCATGCGGCAACAGAGGACAGCGGTGCAGTTCTGGCAGATCTGTAGAAAGAGACTCCTGTAAAGACTGGCGTCTGCTTCTCTGGGCGGGTTCATCAATAGCGACAGCGTAGCCCCGTCAATAATGAAACCATACTCTTGATTTGCAGTGGACCAACTCCTGTGTCAAAAAAACCCAACAACATTCTATTACAAGTCATTAAATTCCCACAAACTTAAAAGTGCATAACATAAAAAAACACATCCAGCAAAAAACCCCAAATGTGCCTCACCGTGTAACCCCTGCTTTGACGGGTGGGGCGTCCTGCACGGCTTTTCTGTGGTAGTCGCGTAGCAGCTCAATAAGTCTGTCCTCGCGCTTTGACCTCCCATCCTCCAGCGTTCGCACAGTTAACTCCAGTAGCTCAGTACCGCGCTGGAACAGTCGACAGGCATAGCAGGTGGACTTTGCCGTCTCCATTTTGTCCCCGGTGAGCACCCAGACGTTCATCCCAGCACCCTGCAGGGCCTCCATAGTCTCGGCTGCCTCCTCCTGCAATCTGGAAGATAGAGTGATGCGCTATTCTATAAAACAACAAAAATGAATTGTAGGGGCTTTAATTAAGGTTAAATGGTTGTTTGGGTCACCAACCGGTCTTCCACAGCAGTTGCTCCAATCAGACTCATTTCAGTCTCCACCTGGTTATACATGGCCATGAGTTTCTCCTCCCTGTCTTGAAGAGCCAGCCTAGCCTCCCTCAGTCCATGATCTGCCACAGCGTATTCTTCGGCGGTCAGCTGTTTAAAAGCCACACACAGTGTACGGTATCCATCCTGGTGATGAGCAAGCAAAGGCACAATTAAACAAACCAAAGCTTAAGGTAGAACATTTTGATCTTTGTAATATAAATTTTTGGGGTACAGGATGCAATGAATGAAGTTTGTGATTTATTCCATTATAAAAGTCATTGTATTATCCTAAATAAAAAACGTGGCAAAAAGCTAAAATTTGATTATAGTACCGTTGCATTTCGCTCCACGTGCGAGCGAATCCTGTCCACCTCCTCTTGTTTGACTCTTGGGAAGATTGAGGAATCGGCTCCTTTACAGATCAAGAGTGTCTCTCCTTCATGAAGAGCAGAAAACAAAGATGTTAAAGTGTTAAGGGTGATTGCTTGGAATACATTGAAGTGAATTGGGATGCACCATAAGCAATATTAACAGTAACTTCCAGCTCACCAGATTTGGTCCTAACAATGACGCTCATTCTCCGTCGAACGGGGTCAAAGTTGAGAACATGAAGCAAATCGTACCTATAAAGTTTAATAAATGAGTATTATGTAGACATTTCTCTGCCATACAAATAATGATATCTCATATAAAAAAACTTGAGTATTAATTTAGCGAACTTACTCCTCTACATCATTCTGCCTGTTTCTTATCTTCATGTTCTTATTTTCTAAACCAAGGAAAGTAAAGCCATATCTGGACAGGAGAAATGTTATAATAAGTTAATAAGTGCCAGTGTGCCCATCATTATCAGGTAGAGGTGTGCGGAGAAAGTTGCACAGACTTGTTGGGGTTACGCGGGGTTAGTTGTAACACAGACTTTTTACATTGTTGCACAAGGTTGAGCATTTTGTTCATCCGGTATTTTTTTTACGCTGCCAAAAGACCATCTCCAGCAAATTATTGGAAATGTATAATGTTTTTCCAGAAAGTTATTGATGAACGAGTGTTTTGATGGCATGCAAGTAAATTTTTTCATCATATGTTTTTTCGGTTTCTAAGTTGGGTGTGTAAGATACCAAATCCAATGCTATGTCAACTTAATCAGTGTCTTGTTGACTAAAACATAGCATCGTTTTGAAATATGTCTGCAGCTCTTAGCAACTTGTTTGGTGGGCTTGAAAATATTTTGACCCAGCGGGGTTAATTGTAACGCTGTTTTACAACTAACCCCTCAGCACTTGCGATATGAAAACAGCTAACGTTAACGTAATTCTTGCCGTTGTTTTAAATAGGCTACACACGAATTAATGCTGGCTGCCAACAAAATAAATGTGCCTGTCTTATCAAAAATCGTGTGTCAAATTTATTTTTGTTTATATCTTTAAAATTGATTGAATAAGGTCACGTCAAAGACTGTAATCATTATGAAATTAATGGCTAAAATCAGACTTTGAAGCTCATTATCTCACAATTTATTTTTTGAAACTGTAGTATGGTTATTGCAGACTGGGTCACATTGAAATTTTTTTTGTCACAATTGTGCTACTTTTTCTCACATATTTAGACATTTGTATTCATTTATAATTGAATTATTGTTAGAAAAGGGCTGGATGAATGAATACAGTGTTGATACCCGTTTATTATAGACAGATATATAAACAATATCAACTTCAAGTATATAGACAACATAGTATTGAAATATTTGCCTGCAAACTTAATTTTTAGCAAGTGTTACAACTAACCCCCTGCCTGTTACAATTAACCCCATCTATGGGGTAAGTTGTAACGTTTGCACTTCTGTCATGTTTGGTGTAATTGTCCAAGAATGGTAACTAACAGAGACAAACTTCAAATTTGTAGCAGAGATTTGTGTGTTGCTTGTGTAAAATATAATTAATCAAACTCAAATATTTTTTGAATGATTGAACCAAAACCAAATAGCTTTAGGTTGTGCCCCGCTCTCCCCTAAAAACACAGATCATGGTACACACCTCATGGCTCCTTTGACCAGTGCGACCTCATCAGGAGATGAAGCAATGAAGCCTCTTTCCTCCTCCTTTTGGGGAAGCATCCCATCGACGCTGTCCACCTGGTCTATTGAAGTTTGCTCAGGCCTCGCCTCCTTAACCTGCACTGTATGGCACAGACACAGAGCCCGCAGGAACAACTCCTCCTTTTCCTGAGAGATGAAGAAAAAGAGATGTTAGGAATAACACCATCAAAACAGACACTAGAGATACATACAAGCATTTTGGTACAAACATTTTTAAAAAAACACTTTTGACAAAGGAGAAAATCATTTTTAAATTATTTTTTTCAACTATCTTATTAAATATAAATATAATATTAATATTTTACCCCTAGCCCACACTAATCAAGTGCACTTTACACTGACAGGGGTCTTCACAAAAGATGAACAGCTCTGCATTTTAGAGAGCACATGAGCATGCCAACACAAACATTAGGCCTTTGCAGCCTATTTGTTTTTATCTAAGCCTCACAAGATTTATAATTCAAGAGGACTGTAGTTGGTTTATGTATGGAGACGTACAAATCCAACAACATGATACATACATGTAAAATCAATACTCTATCTGAGGTCTTTGAAATAATACAACTCACCCGTCCCGCTTTCTGCTGTAGTCTATTCACAGGCCCGTCTGTCACAGTAAAGCCGTCTAACTCATCATGGTTGTCTTTGTGTTTGTACTGAAATCCATCTATACAGCACTCGATGAACTCCATGTTATTTTGGGTCAATGTGCCTGTTTTGTCTGTGAACACATATTCCACCTACAGAGCACAGAAAGCGATAACTTCACCATGTGCAATCCCAGGCCATAAAGCACTTAAATCCTAATCTAGCATGGTCCGACAATAAAGATGGAGAATTAATTAGTGACAAATTCAATCTGCTTGCATAAATCAGTTTAATGAAGCATGCCTTGTAATTTAGATCAATCATCTGCATAACCATCCCAGCATGACCTCACAGCCCATGCAAGCTCAGACTGGGCGATCTGTGCCATCTGACACGACACAAACATCTGTGCCACAAAACGTTATGTTTTTTCCTGAGGTTAAAAAAAAAGGCAAAGGGACGGTGGGCTCCCATTTCACCATAGAGAGAACTCTTGCAAATCTGAATCTTGTGCAGCTAATGCAATTTACAAAATTTATCAAATTGTGTTATTATAGACAGTTTAGCCAATAGCTGGTATATCTAGAATGGTTGCCATAGTAACAACACAGCATTAGCTCATGTCACTCATGTCAAGAGTGACATCTCATTCTAACCTAGTTAAAACCAGACCAGACCATTCTCAGTAGTAACTGAATTATGGGCTGGCAAAAGTTCATAGACAAATCATTTCCAAATAATTTCCAACGGACGTCGCTCAAACGCCTCTGTACGCAATTGGATAGACCTAAAACCAAGCAGAGTGATGAAGGAGATGACATATGCAGAGTAAGACAGTGATAACATCTTTTTTAGGTATGAAAGCTTCAAGTGTTGTTCTTTGCTCGGGTTTTAACGAAAAGGAAAAGTTTAAATCGCTTAAAACAGACACGATAGCTGATTCGAACGAGTGATGTTCCACGGCAGCATCCATTTTTGTAATGTACAAAATCTGCTTCAACGTCGCTGCGCTGTTGTCATTGTGTAAATCCCGCCGCAACATTTCTGAACATTTCTTTGCCGGAAGTTGTCTGGGTTTTTCCAGGCTAATCTTGTTCAGCATAATGAAGTAAATTCAGATGCAACTGTAGGCATTATGCATTCGTATGACATTACACAATGTCACATTAAGGGGGCTTGTAGATGCGTTTAAAAACGCCAGGCGGATGCCAACTGTGGGCCCTTGCAAGCATCGTTTCAGCTTAGCAATTTGGTTGCTATGATACGCCGATTGGTTGTTTTGATATTTGTACCGTCCCACATCCACTATGTTGGACAACAAAGTGAGATGTGACATAGATGAGCTGAACGTTTCATCCAAAGTTAAAAAAAATTCAACTCTGGGCGCTCAGGGTCAAGCGTGGAAAAACGCTGCTGCTGGTGTTTTTTTTTAAAGTGCGGCGCTTCCATTGGAAACAATTTGATATACCAATTTAACTGTTCCTACCAAATATAATTTCTAAAATAAAAACATGTTCCCTGATTTCCAGCCACACCAAATATTCCTACCATTCGAGTCACATACCTAAACAAAAGGTCAATGCAAAGTCTCTAACCTGGCCGAGTTCCTCATTAAGGTCTGAGGTGTTAACAAGTGCACCCTCCTTGATCTCTGGGTCAAAGAAATCCTTATCCCAGGTGATGAAGAAAGAGCCCAGAAACTTTTGCATCTCCACGGTAACATACATAGACACGGGGATTATGAAGTTGAATAATACCATGAAGGATAGGAAGTCTGTAAACATCTTTAAATACTGAAACAAAAACACAACATCATAAGAAAACATCAAAAGAGATTTTAAGGAGGTTAAAATCGCAGCCAAATCCTGATTTATGATCTGTTTAAGTACTGACCACAGATGAATTTGCAATTTATATGAATTTGGTTGGATGTGAGCAAATTGGTTGGAGTGCTCACCACGTAAGTGTCTTTCTCCTTCTGAGTTTTCTGATTGTACCAGGGCTCATCCTGACCTTCTTTGCTCTGCCATATATACTTTAGTGTAGTGCACACTATGGCTTTACTGATGAGGATACAAAGATACACCAGCAGGAAAGCATTGATGGATCTGGAACAAAGTCAAAAGCATTTCAGATTTATTAACTGCTTTCTCATTGCTGAATCAAAGTCTTGATTCGATTCCAGTGTTACTTTATACTGATCCAAAGAATAACTTATTCGTAAAATAAACTTATTTGTAAACTGTAAAGTTAAGCTATTAAAAAACATACAATAGTTTAACACAAAAAATACATACAAATACATATTTTGTACGGGAAAACTGTAACAGTTACGATTTCATATTCATAAAAATAATAATATAATTCTCTTACATACTTTTCCACAGCTGAACGTTTCTGAGATTTGCCTTGGTAGTTGAGGGCCATTTTCGTCTCCATTCCTGTGTATACTGCAACTCCTTTAAAGAAAAAGGCAGAGTCTGTCTGTTAAATGTATTCTCTTTTCCAATCCCTAAATGATTCCTCCAATTAAACATCCTGGTACCTACCATAAATCTTCTTGGTGTTTTTCAACGTAGCACCTTTTAGAAGCAGGTTCTCTGGGCCTAAAGATCTAAATCACACCATAAAAACCAACAATTATCCCAATATAAACACATTCTGGCATCCCAACCCACAATCAAGTCACTTCTAAGGAGCAACATTGCTCTATGTAGGCTGGTTCGGTCTTATGAAGGGCACAGGGCTCATAACCAGTGACAAATGTGAGCGAGGCTTGAGAAGCTGCCAGGCTGACTTTACTTAAATGCTGCTGTGGCATCATGGGTCGATGAAATAATGATCAGAGTAATGCAAAGGAAAAAGACTAGAGTGTCTAGGCAGGGTATATATTGGGCTCATGGGATTAACCAAAGGCAGTCTCACCTTACTGCTGGCTCCTCCTCTCGCTTGTTAATGTGCATACGTCCCACAAACCTACACAAGAAAAACAAGCTTCAGTCAGATGTTCAGTCCAATCCAGTTTGTTCTCTTATGTTTTTGCCATTTTTTTATTTTCTGCTTTCCACACTATATACATTGTGTACATTAACCATTTCTTATTTTCAGTTTTTTATCCATATGAAATAACAAAACCACTCATTAACGATCAACGATCAAGTGAATAGGTAGGTTTTATTGTAAGCGCTCTGATGGCCATATTGTCTTCATGAAGTCATTACATTACCGTACTTATTTGACATGCAAATGACACCACATCACATCTGCACTATAACAATCTATGACAAAACTATTGCTCTCATTTGAAATCATTAAGGCTTGGAGCGATGTAGTTTTGCCAAGCATGCTCATAACAAACAGCTTTGAGAGAAAGACATCAGCAGCAGCTAAAAACACATATTAGTCCAAACATATATATATATTACAGTTTGCACATTATCTTTCAAGCCACAAATCCCCTAATACAAGTTATCTACAGGGGAATTACCATAAATTTCAGCCTAGTCTTTTCGACAAGCTAGCACCACAAATATATTTCAGACCTGCGAGAAGCACTGATCAAGTAATGTGTCGATTGGTGCATCGCTTGACTACATAGTCGCTCTATTAACGTTATAATTGTAATTGATAAAGTCAATTGGCCTTGTGGTTACCGTTACTATCCTGGCTGAAATTCCTCTCCTTTATTTTTTATTCCAATATGGTATACTATGCAAATGATCCGTGAAGGAAATGAACCAATTACAAAGAAGATGCTTATTGGTGATGACCCAACAGTCTGGCATATTGGCAACAGCCCTTTGAAGTTTTTTATAGAAAATCTTAGCAGCCGACATCTGGTGCTCTAGCTGATCAGAAATGCAAATGTTTTTCAGCCTGAGGTGGGTGCTGTAGTGAAACGTGCTTGCCAATAGGGGGCAAATGAGAGTTTACACTACCAAAGTTAAGATAACAAAGCCTGTCTCTTTAAACAATATAAAGCCGTGTTTGCTCATAACAAAGAGATGATGTGAATGATTCACCCTAAATTATATTTTATACTTAATGCAAAAACTCTATCTATTGGCCAGATAAATCTATAATTATATTTCCAATAAATACTGTATGGTAAAATAACACAGGAACCAATGACTAGACCTTTACTATAACACAGTTTTCATTCTTTCCCAACTAAAATGTTGGCAATTAAAATGACCTTTCAAACAGTGAGCCATATGGAAATGAGTTGAATACAGGTGGCAGTGCAAGGGTTTTGTGGGGTAGGTGTGTGTTTTTATGTAGAACATGTATCCATGGATTGCGTACTTGTAGAGGTCAGGCTGGGGTTGTTCACACTCGATGGTGGCAGTGAGATCCAGCAGGTTTTTCTCTGTATCTGGCACTGTATAGTGTGTCTGTGGGCAAGACAGGAGATTCAGCAATGCAGGACAACACAAACACAATTAAACACAGAAATGTCACTGAGGAACATGTGGTAGGGGAGAGATGAGAAAAAGATGACGATGAGATCTGGGCCACCTATTTAAAGAATTCGGCTAAATGGGAGAAACCCTATTAGAATACATATTTTGTCTGAAACCAAACTGTAATGTAGTCTTGTTTTAAGAAAGACTTAAAATAATTGGGTGTGGTTAATGGGGTGTTCTGAGTGGTTTTATGTGGTCTGTATGTCCTTATATTAAGTCTATGGGACTTAGTCAATACAGTAGGACTATTCTCCTTAGCAATCATCACTAAACAGCAGTTGACAGGTGATAAGATGAATGAGTGCCACATAAGCTCACTTTATGGTTGGATTCTCCATCAAGGCTCGCTGTGGTGACAAAACAAGTGCCGTCGTCTCGAGTGGACTGTAACAGAATCAGGTCACAGGGAAAGGTTTCGTCCTCCACCACTTCCAAAACATCACCCACCTGAGCAGAAAAACAGTCGACTTTTTCAGATATTCTAGAGATGCTTAATTCTTTCCCCACCAATGACAAGTTATCTCATCAATTAAGAGAAAGCATTTCCCTGCCAATGACGCTTCCTGATGAGTTTTTACGGTAATCTGTAATTCCGCTATTATCCACTAGATGGCGATTTATAAAAAACTGCAGCAAAAACGAATTTAATTTATGTTAAACTCTGCATATGCTTTGAAAATTTGCTATTTTTGACAAAACCTACCCATATTAAATTGGACCAAATGAAGATGGGATGAAACTTTTATTTCCCCGTTTTGTTCATTTGTTTGAAAAGCAGATGGTCTGTTCTTTCATTTGATATATTTGTTTATATATTTATAGCAGAAATTTTTCCTGGAAGGAAAACTTTTTTCTGGCGGGCAACTTTTAAAAAAGGTTGGCGGGGAATGGGACATTTCACAATACTTTTTAAAGATCTTTGTTGGTGTGAGCAAAAATGTGCCGTTTTTTTGGGTGTGTCCTTTTAAATGCAAATGAGCTGATGAAATGCAAACACTGATCGCCATGATGGTGTTTGTTGAAATTGAAACTCAATTGTGCTGTCAATTATTTTCTCTCTCTCTGCATAACATGGCATTGCCATGGTTGGATAGTGCAGATTAGGGGGCGGTATTATTATAATAAGATCCCCTTTTGATATCACAAGGGGAGCCAAATTTCAATGACCTATTTTTTCACATGCTTCCAGAGAATGGTTTATCAAAACTAAGTTACTGGGTTTTGTTCTTTTTCACATTTTCTAGGTTGACGGAAGCACTGGGGACCTGATTATAGCACTTGTCTACTAGCCGAAGTCTGGCCCGGAGTCCTCTGCTGTCTGAGACTGATTCTACACCCTGATGTCAAAAAAATCTCCTATTCAATTTATGTCTTATTATACTTTGCATATGCTTATGCAGTTCTTCTTCTCTGCAGTTTATTTTTAAAACTCAGTACCAAAATGTATGTTTTATGTGTTGGGTCAGCACAACAATGTAATCTAATGTAAAATATGGGTCCTGAAGGAAAGTCAACTGAAGAGCACTTTACTGATCATGGGAATCAAACAATATTAGTGAAGTTTTACAATGTTCACTACTTTATCCAAAGTGTACACTTTTCTATCAGGTACACACAACTAGCAAAAGTGGTTATATGCTTTAAATATAACCATTAGCTAAAAATGTCCACGTTTCTGCAGCTTTTATTTATGATTTGATGAGCAGTGGGACAGGTGGGACTGACAGTGTTTGGTTATGTGATTGCTAGGTGTAACAGCTGAAACAATATCAGGTGCCAGAAAATGCCTAAAATCTGGAGAAATATGGTAATAAATTGGTGGCTGAAAATAACACAACTGTTGCCCAGCTGTACCAGCAAAAATGTACAAATAGCCGTGACTACATTTGTTTTAAAGTGCATTTGTTCCATTCCACAAATGGCAATGAAATACTCCCTGCTGTGGATGCCCCTTGTGGGCATCCTTCATTCGCACACAGACATGAAGTGTGGCAGCCTGCCAGACCCTGATCCCTGACTGTTATTTGGGAAATCTGACTGGGGCGCAGCAATGGAATGGTACCTTGATCCTCTCACTGTCCTTCTTTACCCACTGGCCGTCCTCTAATACAATCACTGTGTACTTATTCACTTCATAGTCTGCCTTGTGCCGCAGCCAGTCCTCATAACCCTAGAAAGAGAGAGAATGAGAGAGAGAGTGTGAGAGACAATGTGGAAACATTGTGCTGGTGTGTTAAAACGCTGTGTGAACCCAGCAGAAAGTCAAGTGAGGACTGTACGGTCTAAAACATTTTTTGAGTGAATGTGCAAAAGTATGTGCAAATGACACAGCTGAGGAAGTCACTTGAAGTTGTACATGCCCCCCGGGCGTCTATTTCAAAGCCCAGTTAAAGCCTAAACCCCTCTCAGTGTGGGGCCACACTGATTTTTGGAAGGAAGTTCACCTTCTATTGTGCTTTATCAACAAGACCATGGAAAACGTTGATCCTGAAACAATACATCTAAAGCTGTGTGAGGACCACCGTGTTGTGACAAGCCCCTGGATCATTTGTTTTGTGTGTGAGAGATTGACCCCTGGTTCAGCCGGACTCACATCCAGGGTCGACATTATTTAAACACTGACACACAGCTATAAAACTCAAGTGCTGTCGTGATGGGCAGAAAGACGGTGGCCCTGGGCTGAACAAGAGGGAGTGCGAGAATCAAAGAGGCAAAGAGAAAGATGGAAAGAACATACATTTTAAAGTAACTAACCTGTTTAATGGCCGTCACTGTGATGACAAAAAACAGAGGTAAGCCACTGGTTACAGGGCTGGTTGGGGTATCAACAATAACCTTCAGGAAGAGACCACACAGAGAATGTATTGTTAATGAAACAGGGATTTGCTGTTGCAATATGACCGCACAAATATGGTCATAACTGTTACAGTAAAATATAAATAAAGACTAGGGCTGTGCGTAGATTAATCTAGATCTATATACACGCACGCACGCACACACACTTAAGAAATGTTTTATTATATATATAATATAGAATACATAAAAATATAAATAAATTTATATATACACATTAATTAATTAATTAATTTATTAATTAGTTAAATTTATATAGTACTTTTCTGCAGCACTCAAAAAAATACTTGTATTGATCTCTGCCCAGCACTAAATAAATACACAGATAAAAGATAAATAAATGCATAGCATTCATGAGTCACTCCAGGTTGTCTCTCAATAAAAACAAAATTTTGTTTAGAAAAAAATGGATGCCAAATAGTGTAATTAAGTAATACATTTTTTTAAATAAAAAACACAAAAAATTGGTTAGGAAAACATTTCAAAAAGGCTAAGGTGAGTACAAATTTGTAGGTTGTAACATTTAGAGATGCACTGATATATCAGCCAATAATTGGTATCGGTCAATAAAAAATTTTTTTTTGCCGATAGTCATGGCCGATATATCATGTAAACTAAAAGAGAACAGAAAAATGCAATGAATTTGAGCTCTATGTGTAAAAAAAATGTAGAGAAACATCACTAGTTTAATGTTCAATATTAATGGTAATTATATGTGCAGGGCTAAACATAAAGGACTGCCCGGTGGCCCAGGGCAAGCGTGAGAGACATTCGGGCCAGTGCCTCACCTTCGGTCACTAAAATATATTTTCATCAATGTATATTATTTAACCTATTGGAAGCAAACATTTACTTGGGTAAAACACGCCGAAAGAAACAATGCAATATTTGCACAGTTTGCAGTCAGTTTACAAGTAAAGCAGAGAAGTTGGGAGACTTTTTTCGTTGGAACATGTCTGTTGTATATGTAAACAAATATATTTGACTTTTGAATTATTATTTTTAAACATGTGACAGACACTGACATTTTTATATGGGGGCCAGTGAAAATTTTGTCAGGGCAAGTGAAAACCTGAACCACTGGCCCGACTGGGCCAGTATAAAAAATTATTTGCATTGAGCTAGGGCTGTGCAAAAAAATCGACTGCGATTATCATGCGCGTGTCAGCTTCTCGGTGAACTACGGGTCTGTGTAATAAATGCCGCTCCATCTGAAAGCAGCTTATGGCGATTTACTTCTAATCACGGAACCGGGTTTACTGATGACACGCGCATGATAATCGCAGTTGATTTTTTTGCACAGCCCTACCTTGAGCCCTGATGTGTGAATAACAATCACAAAATGTTATCTTTAGAATTTATTTAATGAAAGTTAATATAACCACCAAACTATCCGTAAAGGCCAATATCAGTCTTCTTGCACTTAACATGTGTCATGACATTAATTCTGCTAGCACATGACAACATTAAATACAGTAATAGTCTATCTTTAACAAAAGTGTTTTCACACCTTTATACTTTTAGAAACAGAAGGTCATCAATGACCAGTGTTAGCTATGGGTTTCTGTGTTTTCTGTGTGGAGGATAGGTGTGAACTCAAGATCATAGAGGTGTGAACATTCAGTCCGTCCTCAACTGAGCTACGGCCAACACAAAGCACACTGTATCCCCCTTTACAAATAAAAACCCTGCAGGGCCGGGCTGAAAGAGACCAGAGCAAAAAACTGCACGACACAGTCAATTGAGCCAACCAGAGCGCCGCATCTCCACTGCAGAAAACCGCTTAAACACACACATAAAGATGCCCTGTTGTGCGATGGTGCTAAAATCCCAGTACGAAGAGAGTGTTAAGCTGGCAGGACTTCAGAAGGTGCATTTCCGTATAACAGTACTTCAGCTCAGAGTTAATAATCCTCATCTCCCCCCGCCACACACTAATGCTAAAACCCTTACTCAGTTTAAGTCTAATCCTAAGTAACCCATCTACAATATCCACATGCACAAACTGTACTTTTGAACTCTCACAAACTGTCACGAGACATCATCTTAGCTGCTTGGAAGTCCGTGTATTAAACATATCCCCCCAAAGTGGTTGCTTAAATGAAATCCAAAAAAGAGTTTCCTATTTATTACTAAGACTGGGAGCCCACCACATTCTAATTTTTATGACGTGGTCTTGAAAAATTAACCAGAATAAATATTTATACTTATTTACAAAGATCTTCAGCGCTGTGTTTTGCGCCAATGTTAACAGTCAATTGTCATTTTCACTTGAGCTCAGGCACTATGCAAGCACCCAAATCCCTGCGTCACACATCCAGAAAAAGCACGTAGGCGTTCAATGACATTTTGGATAAACCTAAGCTTTTATTCTGTAAAACAAATATTACTGGTACTACCCGATGTGCACAAGGTCTTACTTGTTCTGGAACAGGTCAGCTCTCTCAGACAAAAATCTCTCAGCTCTCTCACAAAATCCTTTGGGAAATGCAGAAAACAGCAATGTTTTGTGATCTTTTAATCTGTCTATTTGTAACGTTTTCCTCTTTATTTCCAACAAAGTTATTTGCAGAGTTATTTTCCTTGCAACAGTTGTGCCTCCCTTTTTGACTGGTGGCTCTCCACAGTTTGTGGATGTTTACATGACATTCCCCGGATGATCATCATTCAAAACTTTACAGATCATATAAATGATATATTTATATTACAAGCAACTGTTGTAGAAACAAGTAAAGTAGTATCTGATATAGTAGCCAAATCCTCTTCTTTCCGTTTACAAACATGTCGTAATTAAGCAAAGACGAATGACATTAATCTGACATTTACAATGAAATCTGACTTGATCTCAAATTATAAATCATGATTAAACAGCACTATGAAATGCTTGACTCTGATAGGCCAGTCGCAACATTTGCAGGTTTGTTTGCAGATAACAAACGCACATAACTAACAACAGACGCTAACCCAGAGGGTGCAAATCATTTTGACAGGTACAGTACAGTTGAATATTACACTAATATTAAATATAAATATGCATTTTAATAACATATATAACATTATATTTACAAATTATTCAAATAGTGTGTTCGTGCCATTTGAATATCTTGTCTTATCTAAAAAAAAACATAATAAAAAAACACGATGACACATCTTGCACTACTCAGATTTCTATCTAAAGAAATGCTCTCTACAATGAGAATATCCCTCTCTTGCTTATAATGACCAAACATCATTTTAGTTGAAAATGCATCAAAAAGAGTGAAAATTGCAAGGTATTTCACTGGGTTTCTAACACACAAGTTACACAAGTCGCACAAGTTACAGCTCGCAGAGCAACACAGAAATACCCATGTCAAGCATTTTAAATTTTGCCCGGGGGCCTATGCTGATGTAATAGTGCACCACCGTGAGAAATAGGTGTGTGCATGTTTACAGGAACACAGATCTTTCTATAGTGGCCCGTCAAGCATTAAACACATCTCCTAGCTGCCACATGTCCCTTGACAGCTGTGAAGCAGTATAACCGTCAAAAGCAGAGAGAGCAGAAAAACAAGGAAAGAAAGAGGCTTTCCTGTTAACTCAACACGCCTGTAGCAAAACATTTAAACAGCCCACGTAAAACTCATGATAGGGGTGGGTGTTTTTAGAAACTTGCTAGGTGGATTGCTTGCATGCCAATGTAAAAAAACTGGTCTATGTGACATTCACTAATTTACATAACAACTATCTAATTATAAAAAGTCGTAATCCTGATGCGACCTATTGCAAGTTCTTGACCCCTGTGAATACAACCCCTGGTTATTACCCTGGTGTTTCTCTCCTCCTGAGTCTGGCAGAAAGAGCTCTAATGCACCCTTGGCTTTTGCAGGTGATGAATGCTGTTGGGGCAAGCGACGCACATAGTTTTAAATTTAATAAGTTGATCAAGGCCCATCTGGATGAAGCTGACTGCAGAATTCCGCCTGATTAAAACTATTAAGGGAGAGGCCGCCCAAACTGCTGAGGACAGATTGTCCTGTGCTTTTCAATAGTCTCTGTCCTTAATACTCATACGTGTTGGGAGTCCATTCACCTGGATCTTTCTGTAACCAACAGCGATACTGATACAGTTCATCAGCGGCTGTAATGAAATACATTGACTTTTTTGATGAAGTGCTGCACTACTGTCATTTTTTACACTGAAGTAAAACACTCACTATCTATCACTGCCAGACCCACCGTACCCGTTCTTGCACGTAAAACACATCCATTAACAGCCACCTTGAGGAAGCCAATTCCCAAAGCAAATGCTGAACACATGAGTTACTGCCCTTACAGAGGCAGATGGGCGTGTGCATTTGTGTGCATTTTTTGAATAACACAGACCATAGTCTCAGTAGATGGCACATAATGTGCAGCGAATAAAAATGAGCGACCAGAGAGCAGGGTGTATAATGTGTCATGGTGCCTGTATACAAGCACAGATTGTTTCAATATAACTTAAAAGGCACACTATGTAATTTTCACCACTAGAGGTCGCATTTATAAAAACAATAACGAAGGCAAAGCTTGATGACACTATGAGGTAGAGAGGAACGACGGGAGATGCCGTTCTTACCATCCAGAGGTGTATACAATTCACAAGCGTAAATTGTGGATAGTGCGGATATTTTTTAGGCGACAAATAACAAGAGACAAGCCACTATTTAAAATGGGCCATTATTACAAATCCTTATGTAATTTAAGTACAAGTGCATTAAATATATCACACTGTGCAAGTGGTTTTAAAACATATCATTTCAAAAATATATTACATACTGTGACTTTAATTCAAGCTTCAGGTCACCAATAAATCAATGATGTTTTTGGCTGCAAGATTGAAAATGTTAAAGGACAAGTTCTGTATTTTACACTTAAAGCACTGTTTTCAGCTTGTTGATGATGAAATAGAACGGTTTTGACTGAAATTTGGACATATGATGCTGGCCCGAGTGTTTGTTGTATTACCCCCCACCTCTACAATGGCTGCATAGGCGCACTGGAACAATCCTTCCTAAAATGCATCAAGTTTTGTTTACAAAGACGTGAAACTCACAGAGTGGTCAGGGGTGTTCACTGATATGCTCACACAAAAATCGCTGCAAAAGATGCTTTCCAACAGGTTTTAGCCTAGTTTTTGTCCAACTCCATTGACTTGTATTAGATGTGCTTTGAGGTACAAACGTTGTTTCTATTCTTGCAATTGGCAAAGGTGGATTATCACCACCAACTGGGCTGGAATGTCTATTATTCAAGCTCTCAGCGGAAGAATATACGGGTGTGAGGCGTTTGGAAAAATAGGTCCACAAGTTTACAACGAATGGTAAAACACCTGTTGGAAAGCATCTTTTGCAGCGATTTTTGTGTGAGCATATCAGTGAACACCCCTGACCACTCGATGAGTTTCACGTCTTTGTAAACGAAAGTTTAATGCATTTTAGGAAGGATTGTTCCAGTGCACCTATGCAGCCATTGTTGAGGTGGGGGCTGATACAACAAACACCCGAAAATTCTCGGGCCAGCATCATATGTCCAAATTTCAGTCAAAACCATTCTATTTCATCATAAACAATCTGAAAACAGGGCTTTAAGTGTAAAATACCAAACTTGTCCTTTAAAGAATATCTACAAGCCACTGTGCCCCAAAATATTGTCAAAATATGCATTGCAGAGGTTATAAGCCTTCAAAACGTACAGCCTTTTACTTCCACCAAAAGGGATCAACAACTTTTCTGACATAATTTTGCACTTCCTTAGATTTAAGTAAAGGTAAATCAAACAACTACTGGCTATTTTAAAAGAGGAGACAGAGGAAGTTTTGTCTTACCATAACTTCCTGTTTTAGTGAAAATTACCCAAATGTACTGAACACAGCTGCACATTTCAAAAATCCTCAGTGTGTCATTAAATGGACAATTGTGTCATACTATACTCTCGTCTTTCCAAATCTATTTGACTTTCTTGGCCTTTTGTGAAGACATTTCCCAAGAAAAGATTTCCCAAGTATTTATTTTTTCAAATAAAATGGAAAATAATGGGAAATGAGGCAAACTGTACGAGGCTTCCATGGAAGAAAGTCACGCTTACAAAGTGTTTTGGAGGTGGGGAGTGGGTTACAAACCCTGCTATCTTTTTAATTTTATTTAGTGGCAATAGTAGCACAGAAATGACACAGTTCACCTAAAAAATAACTTGCGCATCATTTTATGTTACACGACAACGAAGCTCACTGAACGGTCCAATTGTCCAGCCCTCGCTCACAGCCTTGCTTTCAATTCACACTAAATGAAGCATGACATCAACAACAAGGTCTATACTCAAACAGCCAACTCCTTTTATTTCACACTCTCTATTGCATTTACACACAAGTTTATGTGCCAATTTCCTCTTGACACACTTCCACTCAGCTACACAGCTGGTTAGCGCAACCTTTCATCCGTGTAAACCCACGTAGGTATTGAGAACATTCCAGCAGAATGTGTGTCAAAATGTGCTTGAGAGACAAGAGATCCCCCCCTCCTCTCCCATCTCTTTTCCCATCAGGGCACGGCAAACGCACGCAGTGCTATTTTTAGCCTGCTTGTGTTTTTTTATCAGTCAGCCAGCGTCTATTTGTAGCTCAAAAGGGCTTCCTGGCTGCTGACGTAAGCAGTGCTGTGCTGCAGAGGAGTGTGGGGTGAGCGAGAGAGAGAGAAAATGGAAAAAAGGAACAAAGCAATAAGGAAAAGAAAGGGGGTGAGAAACAGAATAAATGAAGGGATAAAGGGGAGAAAGTGAAGGTGTGAAGTTGCGTTTCCAATGGGTCTCAGGAGAAATGTGCAACTCCATTTGGAGGCTGCCGATTTAAGCACGAGTCTCATGTGACAGGCGACCGTGTGTGTCTACTCTCATGCTGTTATAATAGCAGTGTGGGTGGGGAGACTTAGTCATAGAGGATGAGAATACCCTCCAGAGGAAAGCTGGATTAGTAGAGGAAGCACCTGAGGATCTCTCACAAACACACACAGATCATGTCACATTATGGATGATGCCACTGTATGCACACAAACAGCTGTCTGAAACATTTTCAGCTTCCTTGGCATCCACAATTAAATAACTTAACAAGGTGGATGCTGGATTTGAACAACATGCACCATGTGTCAACCGCTCTATGTGTTCCACTCCATGTGCAGCTGACAGTAGCCAGGCCACATGCTCATCATATATCAACCGTCATCGACTATTAAACACAAACACGACATTAAACAGAATCAGTTGTTTACACGGTTCCGCTCTCTAGTTTAAGGTCGTTTCCATGTGCTTTTATGGAGCGAATCAGAGTCTTTCTCATCTCACCATCTCCCTCTGCAACCATCACGAGTCTAATGGCACCAGTTCAACACGTGCAGAATCAGCCAAGCTATGAGTCACACATGAACATCATCTTATCCAGACACAGCTTGTTCTTTTGGGGATGGTGAAGGGTTGCGTTCACTAACCTGTACCAAGAATATGATGAGGAAGTAAAAATTGGCGATTCTTCTAAACTGCTCGAAGAGATTCTTTGGGAGGAAGTTCCACACGGTGTACTGGAGAAGTAAAAAAACACAGCTGTTAATTAAAGAATAGAAAAAAAAAACGATTTGCATTAGTGAACTTACTCATCAATTTCTTATCAATGTGACCCGAACCTGTGAAAACCAGGCTAAAGTCATTGTGCGAAAAAATTCTGCAAGATGACTCCACAAATATTTATGTTCCACAGACAGACAATCAAATCTACTTTTTAGGCGAATCATTTATATGACGCATTTTTTATCAAATGTGGTCTGGGGATGAATGTACACCCACATCCTGATGAAAAGCTGAAGAATGGATTAAATGCACTGCATATTTATGAACCCTTTTGTTTGTGCTATTCTTGGAGAGGGAGCTGGGATGACTTCAATAGCTCCAGAGCTCTCTGATGTGTGTGACCAGGCGTTAGCTCTCTGAGCAGGTTTTGCATTGATGTGGATTAGCAACTTATGGCCTCCGTTCGGCTAACCCCAAGCAAACCTGCCACTTGATGCACTTGGCATCTCACCATTACTCCACCTTTCGTTTTGTAAATGTAACAAAATGTTTTTGAAAAGTAGAAATATTCCACACAGTCCATCAATGACCTGATAAAAACTGCATGCGCAATAATTATACCAAAACTAGTAAATCATGTTTAATACGGTTTTAGCTAGATCATTTCACATTGCAAATCACTGCTATTATAGATATTTCATGTCAGCTACGTATCAGCAAAATACACAAATACTGACACTGGGTCTAAAGTGAGGAGGGGATAGAAAGAGCAAAAAAAAAACGTAAAAAAGAGAAATTTAAGGTGGACATCTCTTGCTTCCTGATCTAACATCATGGCTAAATAATGGATCACCAACGGTGTGAAAAGTAAGAGGGGGAATGGAGCAATAGAAATAGGATAAAACTAGGGGTGGGCAAAAAAATAGATTTTTCGATTAATGGTTTTTTAAAAACGTGTTCGATTCAAAATCAATTCTCAAAGACCAGAATCGATTTTTTTCTTTCATATTTATTTCTGCAAACATTGAACGTAAGATTAACGTTAATCTAATTACTAGTTTCAGGTGCTTCTAGGGCCCTATAATTTCCGCGATCACGGAATCGCGGACGGAATCGCGGAATTGGCTAATTAACACGGAATCTAGTATTAACGCAGAATTTCGCAGAATTTTACATATTTTGAATAAAATTATGTTTTTGGGTGGCAGACGAACATATGTCTGGGGAAATGCAGACCGGGGGAAGTAAATCTGAGCGACACGCCCCCTCCCGTTGTTTCAGACCCCCTCCAAAACACTGAAACCATGGCGAAGCGGCTCTCCACGACTCTGCTTTCATCAGCGAAAAAATTAAGAAATTCGACGCCAAGCACTTAGTTCCGAGCAGGTCTCACATGACTTTTATGTGCCCGGAGAACTGTTATTTTGTAAGTTTTGTCAACACTCTGTTCACGGTGAGCGCAAAGATACATGCACTCTCTCATCCACGTCTGTCTCACTGCACCTCTTACACGTGCACGCGCTCACGCATCTGTCTGAAGTGTGAACACAAATCCTCATGTATTTGTTCAGTTTTATGCATTTCAAGCGAGCTGAGGCAAACTAACTATACCTCGCATTTAAAATATAATCATCTGCATCATGGCGCTGCTCTCTGTCTCTCTTTCGCTCGCACGTGCAAAGAGCTGCGTGCTCATGCTGTCCTAAGTCAGATCACTATCCTTTGTATGTTTGTAAAGTTATATGCATTTCAAGTGATTGTGTATAAAATATGGATCGCGTTCCGCTGGATTGATGTGTTTAAGGCACTTCTGAAGGCACCACTGCTTTGACACCGTGTTGTAGCCTCCTGCAACAACACTAAACAATGCATTGAATTGAGTTGTATGTGTGCGCGCGCGCGTGTGCGTGTGTATGTGCGTGTGTAAATGCATCTTTTATAGTCATTAAGTAATCCTGTTATCCAGTTTTTCCCAAAATCATTTACATTTTAATCATTAACATTAAAGGCACACTCTTTTTATGACTAAACTAACAGTAAAGGGTAAAAAATATAATTGCCAAAAATTAAAACCGATAAAACGGAATTTGCAAAAATTAAAACGGAGAAAACGGAATTTGGGAAAAAATCAAACGGAATTTGGGAAAAAATCAAACGGATTTTATAGGGCCCTATGCTTCATCGACGTTTATGCCACCTTCACATAAAAAGTCAGAAATATGGAAGCATTTTAGATTTCGCAAGCAAGACGACAACGACATGTTGTGGCTTTTAATTTCTTTTTATTAATTACCCACTTGTAAACTGCTGTTCACTGTTCTTTTTTATTAATATAGTATTTGTATTAAATCTATATTCATTGAGTTGAATCGAGAATCAAGAATTAAAAACTGACCCGAGAACAGGAATCGAAAATTGAATCGAGAATTGAAATCGAATCGATTTGATAGCTTGTGAATCGAAATCAAATCGATCTGGAACATCTGAATCTATACCCAGCCCTAGATAAAACAAATAAATCATCATTTCTAACAGTGCAACATAGGTGACATGGCTAACAGACACTGCTAGCCAACCAAGATGACAAGGGCTGAGAATAATGATGTCATGTTGGAAATATAGCTTTAACTAATTAAATAAATTGTTCTGAACAATATCAGGGCGTTTTTTTTCATCAAGTTTCTCTTTAATATAAGCCTGGAACTTGCACAGGATCCAAGGAATGACCCGGAGAAAAGGTTATGTGTAGTGTGAGTGGAAAAATGCAAAGCAGATGTATAAAGATGTTTAAACACCCCAGTGCAGGTAATTAAAGTGTGCTTAGATGTCTATGCCAGAGAGGAATTGATCACGAATACCACAGCACAACCACAGGCAGATCTATAAATCTATTACATCTTATTTCCTCATTTCTTTCCTTTGTATTTCCCTATCTTAAAATCCTCCTCCACTATTGACCAAATGAAGAGATTCAAGAAACCCCCACAGGATTAAAAGGGGGATACAGAGACAACCCCCCTGAACGCTCAAGGGTAATCCCCACTCTGTATTTATCTGCCGGATCTCATCCACTACTCTGACAGACAAATTATGGTTTTCCATTGAGTGGAAAGGGCCTAAAAATATAAGGAAAGGTAGGATAGAGAGAAACAAGACAATAAAGAGAAAAATCTGAAGCAGTCGGGGGTTCCAAATGTATTTTCACACCTGGAGGAACAGGTGGCTAAACACCAGGGCTTGCGAGAAGCGTGCTGCAGCCATACTCTCCACATGCTGCCTGTCCAACGTGTTAGTGCCGAGGCGCAGTTGCCATGGCATTAAACAATACTTGCTAATTACAAGCTGAAGAAAATTACAAGCATGCTCTGGTGGAGAGCTAGCAAAGCCCTAATGCTGTTATCCTGTAAAAATCTGATTACCCCGCAGCGAGGTTAAGCAACGCAGCTCGTGCCTTTGGATTTCATGGTAAAATGTGGTATAACAAACAACAGATGTTACCTTGGAGGACACGATCCTGTTGTCACAGAATTTGGTGGGAATCAAGGCCTCAGTGTCCGGCTGAGATCCTATATAGATTGTCCTGCTGTCCACTCGCTTCTCATCTCCTCCACACTACAGAAAAGGGAACAGGTAATAAAGGGAAATAAAGAGGCATTATTCACTTGAAAGTTTCCCTGGAAATTAGAATATGACATGCAAGCACCACCACAAGTTTCCCATTATCAAGATGATGAAAAGTCAAGTCAGTGAAAGTTTCAAGAACTTCAGAGCACAATCTGAACACACAAGAATAAGAACAAGAATATCAAGGTGTATAACCCTGAGACTGAGGTGTGAAGAACATAAAAAAGACCTGATTACAGGCAAAAAAACACAAACAAAAGTAAAGCCTAATCCATTTACAAAGCTATGCGCGACGTGTTTTAGCAAAGCCTTATGTTTTCTGAGAACCAGCCACGTATAACAAAAGTCACATGGGTCAATCCTGCAAACTGAAATCTGATGAAGCTACCGATATAGTATTGCAGTTATTTGCCAGCTGTATACCTTACTCTAAGAGCTGAATACAATCAAATGATTTATGTTTCTGACTAGATGAATATAGGGGTCAGTGGAGGTATGGCCATTGTGAGTGTAAAGAGTGGTGCTGTGTAACATCGGCAGTGAATGAATTAACCGGATTGTGTTTCCTACATTGTGTTTCTTGCAAAGATGCTGCCTTTAATCGATCACTGTACTGTACTGTAGCAATGGTATAGAAAGGTAGGGATGTCACTTATTAATATTCATGATGTCTGTCCTCTTTTTATAAAGTGTCATAACGTGGCTGGGTACTCTTTTAAAAGGTCACCCAATTAATATTCATGAGTGACAGAAGTGCCATGCTGTCTTGCACCATTTCGCATTTGCTTAGACATTTTTCTTTAATGTATTAGTTTTTTATATTCCTAAGAAAAGCACATCAATTCTTTTATGTTCTATATGTGAAAAATCGGCTGCGTCTGAAGTCACATACTGTGACAGTAGGTACTAACTAGTATGAATATGGATAGTATTCATTCGGACATACTACATCCGCCATGCTGATACATCATGTGACCTACGTTGTCATAAGAACAAGTTAGTAGTTAACTGGAATGAAGTTAAACTATCGTAATTGAACCAAAAGGGACACCTGTTTAATATATATGTAACTGCATTTGAATAGAGCTGTGTTACCGCTTTTGGATATTTTTTTAATAAAACAACGCCTCTCCTTCTTTTTCTTCATTGGATAACTTCTCTCCCGGGATAAAAGCAGTGTAACAATACATCGTGCGATTCTGCTTGCTAATCTTCTCAATGAATTGTCAATAGAGAAGAGACATTAATAAGCTAAATTAACCGCTTTTGTTCCGGATTAGCATATTAATTATTCAATCTACAGCGTCTTTAGTAATCTTCAACACTAAACAATAGTTTTGTTGGGAAATGTATTTAGGTTTTTATGTGATTAAAATGCTATTTTATAAGAGAAGGCAGAGCAGTGAGTATTGCAACAGGTAGGAGTCATGTACTGCAGTATTGTATAAAGGAAAAAAATATATAAATGTTTTCTTGCACTGGCTTTCAGTTTTCTCTGATTAATATAAGACTTGAATTGTAATGACAGACATAATGATATAATGCATTTAACAAATAAAAGGGAAAATAACTAATTACATTTAAAATATTGTATTCTGCTTGCTATGCTTCTCAATGAATTATGGTGAAATGTCTCTACATCCAAAAGCCAGATGGCACTCTCATGCAAAAACTCAATATGCACCGCAGACGAAGTACCATTACATGGGCATCTCCAAGAAATGTGTAAAAATATTTATATCGCTGTTCTTCAAACATTTACAGGCATGTTCATGATAATAAAGAACATTTATAATGATTATATTTGACGAGTGTTGCTTTTTCAAATGCATGTTATAAACGACTCAAACTAACAGTGATTTCTGATTGATAAGGACTTATCTATAGCCGTAGTATGTGAAATAGCAGTGCATACTATCGCCCTTGCGATCAAGGATCAATACCGGACACGTATTATAGTGTGTATCGCAAAATATTGTTACAACCCTACGGGACAGTAAAGGGTCCATCTTATGAACACTTCCGGATCTTGGCGGAAGCAGTGTGTCATCCTGCTTTTGAAATACTAATCCGGACATACTACTCACCTCGCCTACTGCTTTTTGCCTACTATATAGTATGGAAGTAGGCAATTTCAGACACAGCCATTATCTTTTTACAGCAATTACCAGTTTTGTGTCAAAACCTTATTGTCAAACTTTCTATTTATATATCACAATATGATAAGAAATTAAGTATATAAAATTGCTCAAACAAATATAATGCTTAATAATAAATTGGTATTTCTCTATGCAGGCATTACAGATGGGATTCATCCATTGGCAAAAATCCAGTAGAAAACACTGAAGCAGGTCTGGGTGTTTCCCCTGTGGTGGGGATCGCCTGACCCATAACATTACTGAAGCATGAAAAGGGCAAGCACTTGACTTGGAGTAGTAAGTGTAGGTTTGCCTGAGAAAACATTTTGGCTAAAAAAAAACCTGTGATGAACAGCCAGGAAGCCAGATCTCAGTAAATTTTTGATTTTGTGGTCAACAGCGGATTGGCTGATTATAGTTCGTCACAGTAGCACAATGGCTGCGTGTGTTTTCATTTTTCCACAGGAGATAAAACAGTGGCAGTCAATATGACTCCCCTCCTTCCTTTCTCAGAGGACCTAGATTAAGATGAAACATGCTGTCATCGTGTCTCTGCAAGTTTACAGCACGACTTTTTTCCCACCCACCACCCACTCTCTCACCCCTCCTTACTGTGTTTCTGGAGACAGTGCACACAGAACCGGCATGTCAAGTGGTTTAGATTTTAAAAGTGGTTTTAAAGGAGTCTTATTATGCCCTTCTACAAAGTACAGTACTAGAAAAAGATTTCATGCTTTATGTTAAAAACAGTTAATTTTCACACATTTTACATTATTGCAGCACCTAAAAGTCATGTCGACAATAAAAGCCGACTTGACCTCTTTTTCAAGTGTATCTTAAAATATCTGTTGTAGTTCCAGTCTCTATGAAACTTCTCCTTCTGAAATGCCCAGTCTATTGTAATTGGTCATCGCTTACAGCATCCACTGGAAAGTCCTGCCGCTTACCAAAACCGCAAGCTTCAGCTTCTCAGGTGTAAATAATACCTATACAATAACAAGCTCAGTGTTTCCGCTATATACATTCAACCGTGGCGGCCCGCCACTCCTAAAACATCCCCGCCACGCCTGCGGTTGTGGATAGAAGGGATACAGCAAACGAAATCTCGTTGGATGAGCACTGTTTTATCCTAATCCTTTAACCAAACCCAACTCTAAACACAAAATTTCACCGCATAATATTTGATCTAACGGGTGTAATAGGCTATTTGCGTGTCATTTGTGTTGTAGATGCAGGTCGGGACTCAATAGACAAGAGTAAAATGCGGGTCTAACATCCAAGACCAAAATTCGACTCGTTTTTAAATGTCCCGTGCTTATTTGTGTTTAAGATCTGTCTGAAGACCGGTAAAGGTTTATATTTAACTGCCCGATTTGCGGTGTGACCGGCTCGGGGTCACAGTCTTTATGTCAAATGGTACGGGTGTGAAATAAAATTGCTGCTGATGTCGGATAACTGGTCGGTTGTTCTGTCAATCACAGCGGTGCGGATTATCAAACAGGACTGCATGACTTTGTAACAGCTCTGTACGCTAAACACAAGGACGAACTTGCAATGCACACTACATTAAAACTACAATGAAATATCCGAACTACGTACGTAGCTGTATAACGTTTTTATAAGAAAATACAGTTTAGATCAAACATAGAAAAGCAATATGCTATAAATATAAGGAAAAGTAAATGACAGCGTGAAAATTCTAAAAAAATACATGTTAGTTTACTGTAGCCTATATTCTACATTAAATTTTTTTTTTACATTTATAATCCTCATGGGCGCCCCCTGCCGCCACAGCTGAAAAAAATCCTAGAGGAAACACTGAAGCTGATCGACAATAAGCAATTGTGCAAGCACAACACAAGCCAGCTAGTGTGTGAAAGCTATGCAATGTGTAAACCTCACTCCTTGTCAAAGCACCTAACTCCCATGCTGATCTCCTCAGCCGATGGTCGGTTTGAGTCCCGATCAGTGCGCTTAGAGTATACATGCACACAATATCAGTGTATTACATTCACACTTAATAGCATCTCAGTGGATAAAGTCCTCAAAAGGAATTATTAGGCAAGGTGTGATCATTACAGAATGAGTTATCTTGTCATAGGGCATGTGTATCCAAATCTTTATAGCCAGACCCTGTAAAGTGGTGAGCAGAGGTTTATGACAATTAAAAGTGAGCCCACAGCTAAAACACAAATTGAACTAAGACGTGGAGTATTCCTATTTTAGTTGCATTTTTAAAGTGCATTGTTGACATGTACACACCTTAATTACACTAATAACATCGTGTGGGAGTTTACACCGAATTTTGCGACAGGACACACACACGTTTGACGAGAAACAAAACAGCAAAGCCACTTCAAGGCAAGCCTGCAAAGTTATCATAAAAACGCTGCAGTACGCACTACGCAGGGATGGAGACATTTTCTTTGAATGGGAGTCAATAGAGGAGAGACATTAATAAGCTGAATGAATCGCTTTTGTGAGGAATTAGCACATTATTTATTAAATCTACAGCGTCTTCAGTAATCTTCAACATGTTTTAGACTAAACAATAGTTTTGTTGGGAATTGTATTTAGGTGTTTATGTGATTAAATGCTATTTTATAAGAGAAGGCAGAGCAGGGAGTTTTGCAACAGGTAGGAGTCATGTCCTGCAGTATTACTATTGAGTCATTTTGTGTAACAATATTGTGATATTAAATAAAGAAATAAAAAAATCAATGTTTTCTTTCACTGGCTTTCAGTTTTCTCTGATTAATATAAGACTTGGTTTGTAATGACAGACATAATGATATAATGCATTTAACAAATAAAAGGGAAAATAAATAATTACATTTGAAATATTGTATTATGTTGCATACTGTTTAATAAAAATCTATGTGCACTTACCACGGGGCTGCTGAATGCTTTATTCTGATTGTTTGAGAAATGTTCCATGGGTGTTGATAATTTTTCTGTAAAACGCACACCTTACCTATCAAATGTCTTAAAAATAGGCACCAGAGCAATGTTTGTGGAAACATAGGTACAAGCGCAATAATTGACTCCGTAAACGTATAGCATGACAAATAATTTGCTACACTTGCAGCTTTCGTTCATTTAAAAATGAAACTATTATGAAGTATGTTGATATGTTACATTCTGGAGGTAACGTCAGATGGCGTGGCATAGGGATGTTATGGTGTTTACCATTAATCGAGTTATGTTCTAAAACGTAAAATAAGGACCATTAAAGGCCTATTCTTAAAGCAACTTGTGTAAACACCTTAAATTTAATACTGTCATATTCAATATAAGGTTGATAATTAGATTACTGCTGTCAATGTTAATGTAGTCTTTGTCTCAGGCGAGAACAGATGAAAGTAGCTCAACCAGACCTCACTCTCCTTTTAGTGTATGCCTTTGACTGTGACATGTGACTAAACGGCAGAAGTGTCTTGTAGTTCCGATGAGCGGTTCATTTGAGTTTTTTAAACTTTATTTTATTAGAAAAATATCTCACTTTAGAAAGGACTTTGAGCTGTGTAACTTTGCAGACTTTTTGATGCAAAAACAACATTACACACCAACTAAAATTGAAAAGTAGTAGGTAATATGAGCATAATAGGACCCTTTTAAAAAGATTATATTAAACTAGTGTTACATAAGTTTTTGCACTGATGCATGACGTATTAATTTCTTGTGATCTTACCTTTATATTTTACCTTTCTGTTTAAATTCCCCACAAAAATAAAAAGAAAGGTGAAAACAATTAAAAAAGCTTAGTAGGGGTGTGACGAGTCACTTAATCTACGAGACAAGACGAGATGAGACACGAGATTGGGTTCACGAGAACGAGACGAGATTTTTACATTTTTTTAAGAAATCCTCAATGATAAAATAAATGAATGAGAAACTGAAATCACATTTTTTTTAATGTTTTAACTAATCTAGGACTGTACCTAACAATTATTTTGCTAATTGATAATGAAGTATTTTGATATTTTTGGTAATAAAAATAGACCCAAGTCAGCAATAACCTTTAAAATTACATAATAATGACGAAGCAATAATAATTTGTTCAAATAAAGTATCAAAACAAGTAAAGACATTACAGTAATAAGTAGCCGTTGTAATAAAACAGCATTATGTATTATAACAAATGCCTGCAGGGGGTGCTAACGGACCTGCTTCTGTTTCTTTCACTTTAGAATCTAAACTTTAGACGCTTACTTTTAACCAAACAACGTTTGAATCCATTTAAATCTTTAATATTTGTCAAATTCTTTACAATAGAAATTATACAGCCAATTTTATTTGAGCAAGAACATGCAAAGATAAAATCATGTAAGCTCTGAGTGAGGGTTTAATCTGCTGAGACACTTCTGACACTGATCAACAAACAATCGCAACACGTCTTACCGTGGGTTCACACGAGCAGCGTTTGAGGCATCAAAATCGCGTTTACCGCGCCTAGTTTGCAGCTTGTACAGTTTGAGTTTACTTGCTTCATTTGCGGATGAAAGCCGCGCGTGAAATTCTAGTCATCGAGACATTCACGCAGAAATTTGCGTCATGGAAGGGGCTTCTGCGACTTTCCTCGCTTCCTGTAATCACGTCACTACTAGAGCAGGCTCCTGGTTGGTTAACGCGGCGCGTTTTTCCACCAAAGTTGAAATTTTTCAACTTGCGCGTTTGCCGCGGCAAAGCTCAATTCGCGTAATTCGCGTGAACAAGACATGCAAGTGAGGCGGAATAGCGTGTACCGTGTCGCGCTAAACCTCCAGATGCGCATCAACGCGTCTTTACATTGACTTAACTTTGAAATCACTCGCGCTTGACGACTCTACCGCGGCTGGTGTGAACGCAGCATTAGATGAACATTATTGGAAGCCCAAACAAAGAAGCACATGCAGTAAAAGACTGAATATAATGCATGCACACTGCACTGGAAAAGGTTTAGCCAGAAACTTAATTTTGTGCTGACAGTTTCTCAAACAAAAGGCTACATCCTCCAGAGGCTGCATACGTCTTCAACCTGGTTTATTTCAGATAACTGAGCATTACATTCAAAAGTCATAAACATATTACAACGATTAACTTAATATAATAGTAAACTTTATAATTTTTAATATTCTGTAACAAGACAGTCTTTATGAAGTATGCAGTCTACAAATACGACCCCCAAAGGATGCAGCCTTGTGTTTAAGAAACCGCCAGCATTTCACATCCATGAGAAATCTCGTAACATAATTAATTTCGCGATACATATTCACTCTCGCGAGATCTCGTCGCACAAGATCTTGTCACACCCCTACTTACTACAGTACATAAGTCTGAAGTATTAAAAAATATTGTGTCAAACTTTTTACCAAAAACATGCTATGTGACTGCTCACCCATAGGTCTAATACATGGCATACGCTTAGTGCCGAGTTTGCCCGTGTAGAGATCTCAGGTCAGCTCCACCTCGTCAGGTTCGGTATGGTAGACATCAGGCCACAGGCTAAATGCTGTCACAACCTGTCAGGACACATTCAACCACTGTCCGACAGGTTCACATAGACAGAACCGACTCACAGCATGTATCAGATAACAAGCTGATCCCTTGTTCGCACGTATCTATCTGCCCGAATCGTTCACATCAGCGCTCTCGCCTCCTGAAAACTCAATCACAGTCCATCAGTATGCATAAGTGCTGAGAGATAACTCATGTCCCCCCAATCAGACATGGAGGAACAAAAGGCTATCTACTGCAAACTAGATGCAAATCTTAACACCCCTACTCTGATTTAGATGAGACTGCTATTTAAAAGTCAACAACTGTTTCTCTCATCTCCCTCATCTTCTCATCTCCCACTGGATCTACCCTCAATTCTATATCTTCAGACAACAAGCATGCAGATGAAATTGGAATATTCCGGCTATCCGGATGGGAAGAGCCTGGATTATGTAAGGGTCTGTGATGCGTGACATCTCTTCACACATCAGAGCGCCGTGTGGCGACTTCCTGGGTGGGGCAGGTGTGAGGGAAGAGGAAATTGAACAGGTTCCAGAGCTCAGGGGATCAAATGTGTAAAGGAACACATGCCATGGCTTCCAAAATTAAACCACAGAATTACAAAGGTATCAGTACTCAGCACTTCACATAAAAGCTCAAATCCTACAAAAGTGACTGATTGAGTAAAATGCTTTAGATATAAGGGGTAAAACTAGTGCCGTGTTCAAAAAAATCGATAAGGCGGTATTGTCATGAATTTCTGGTGATGTGGTCGTTGATACAGCATATTCTGTATCGATTCTAACAAACCTTTAAAGGTGGCTGTATATTTTGCAAAAATTGTTTTGTTTTGTAACCATTATTAGTAGAGCTATCGCAATTGATTGATACAATCGACTGCGTCGATGCTGATAATGATGTAGGTCTTATAAAAATCAAGTTATAAATTAATTAAAGCAGTTTTTTACACAGTTTTTCACTAAGGAGAATTAACGCTTCATTTCAGATGTATATTAGGTGAAGATTTGCTTGACAGCATCATTATGTGATTAGTTATTTATCAACCCAAGTCACTAATTGTTGGATCCACTTAAAGGAAATTGAGTCAAATAAAAATCTTGTTTAGTTTCATGTCTCAGTGCTTTGTTAACAACTAAACAATTATAACTGATGGGGCAACTACATAAACAGTTAGTTAGTAAAATAAATGAATTCAGAAGCCAAACAGGAACATGGTAATCAAAATAATTATTCAATTATTACTATAACATAATTAAAAATGATGCATAAAGAATTCCATGTTAAAGTTCAGTTCTTCAGTAATCAAACACTGTGTGGGGTTCAACAGTTCAGGTCAGTGAACATGTTTGTTGTACCTTTCACATCTAACCTCCCTTTCCTCTGCCTGCCTCTTACTGGGAGTCAATAACCACAAGATCAACGTTACAGCAGCGGCCTCAAGGTTAACAGTAAGTAAACGCTGACAAGGCCACAGTAAAAATCTTAGTTACTCAACAACAGACTGTTACAGAAACAGCAAGCTATACACAACACTGCACAAAGGAAAAGCAGCGTAAGTTACAAGCCGGGGGACAGAAGAGATAAAAATAACATAATTGATTATGACAAGAGTTCAGCATTAAACATAATAAGGGTCATAATAAAGGACTCTTGAGCCGTTGCATGCTGCCAAACTCTATTCACAACGTCTTATTCAAGGCCAGAAATGAAGACGCGATTGTTTAATTGTTAAGAGCACAAAAAATCAAAGCACATCCACATTTGCAAAACTTCCACTTTTTAAAAGAGAAAAATCTACCTGTATCAGTGTTTCCATAAAAAATGTATCCTATGCACACCAACAGCCCCATCAACTATCAGGTACATGTAAATGTGCCATATTCTACTAAACATCAATCATTAGCATTATTTTTAACATTGTTTAAGTGCACACTATTTGGGTATCTTTGGTGGCCAGTACTGTGATTCATGAATCAATGATGGTGAAACAACTTCCCATCAAACTTAAAGTGCGTGTTGCAGGTTAACCACCACTGTCGATTAATGGGTACATAAATCACTCAAGATATGTGTATAATTTTTAAAATGTCTCAAAAATGGTCTTAAAGACCACTTTTTTACGTTTTTGGTATTAACGGTTATTTTAACGCAATTCTGCGATGACGTCACGTTGGGGAGAAGTGGAGAAAGACTCAGCCAGAGCCATAGAGATAGATGAGACATTTATTGCTGTTTAATACTTACGTATATAATTTGGAAATCATATATACATCGTAGGAAATATATAATGTGTTATACTGCAAAGTTACCATGCTAATTATTATTTATGATATATGTGGAGATAAATAAAACTTCGCAAATCTGCTGATTTGATCCATTCATGTCCTGACCACCAGGCTAGAGATTTTTAAACATCCTTAATCCACACTTACTAGTCTATCAAATAATATCTCAAATATATTGTTTTGTGAAATAAAAGGATGCTTTGTTATATTGTTTATGTGATTATAACGAATCACACGATCATTTTATACGCAGCAGCAGTCAGCAGCACACTCGGATCCGACCGCATACATACTGTAATAAACAGGCGTTCGGCGGCTTTTTACATCACGACAGACTATGCCATTTGAGGAGGAACCGCTCATTGATCACCGTATTTTTATAAATCCTGTACATGTTTGGACCTGCCGAACAGGTTGAGCACTTTCATATACTTTGTTGAGCAGAGAGGCTGCACTTTGACCAGCGGGCTGCGGGAACCGGCGCACATCACGCCGCCAGACGGTGTTGTTAACTCGAAACGTATAACTATTATCAGATCGACCCACCGGGAAAGTCCCGACTCTCTCGATTGCCATTCCGCTACTGGCTGTAAGAAAGTGAGTGCGTTTGGGTCGCTGGTCCCCGCGAACAGATGTGACGTGCTTCACTCACCTTCCAGGATTAGAGACATGCTGCCAAAACCGTTTGTGCTGAAGATCGCATAAAAGTTACACCCACTTCAGGCAGGATCATGGACCCCCTCAAGCCAGCATGCACGAGTATGTTAATTGTTTGTTTACTTTCTACACGAAGATGCTAACGTTATGCTATCTGGCTGTCTGCCTATCTCTCTATACTAGCCTATCCATCTGTCTGTCTATCTATCTGTCTATCTATCTATCTGTCTATCTGTCTATCTGTCTATCTATCTATCTATCTATCTATCTATCTATCTATGTAAATAATCTGCGCTATCAGAACTGTACTTTACTCGTCTTTCTATAGTCATTCTCAATGCTCTCAAGGCTGCTTTGGTAAATTCTCTCCCCAGCGTGACGTCATACAGTGCGTTGTGGGGGAAAGGAGAATCATTGCAAACCGCTGTACTTTTTCATACTTTTTCGGGTTTTGTGATACTCAACAACATAAAATACAATGGATAACAGTTTAAATGTTTATTATTAACAAGCAAATTGCACAAATTCGTTGAAAAAATTTACCTGCAAAACGCCCTTTAAGCTGTTTCATAAAGTTATTTTATAAATAGTGTGATTTCAAAAACTGAAATCTTTTCAAGTACCCCAACCATCTACTTAGTGCCCCCTGTCATACACACATACATCTAAATGGAGAAAAATATCAATAACATTTCAAAGGCGTGCAGGGAAACATCATGGGTCCAGTGTTTTGATTTCAATGGAAATCTAAAGCAGCATTAAGCCTGTGCCAACGTTCCAGCTGGCGACTACTTAATCAGATGCAGACAGCTCACAGACATGCAAACGTCAACACTCATATCAGAAAAGACATGCAAAGACAGAAGACCTGCTTTTGAACATCAGACAGAGACAGGCCTATTCAAATGAAAAGAGCTAGTACCTTAATAACTATAAACTTTAAACTACTAACAAAATACTAAATGCTTGGGATGCACCAAATGGAAAATTCTTGGCCGAAGCCAAACAAAATGAAATACTCAGCCAAAGGCCGAATACCATTTTTTTTTGCCAATTTTCTCACCATTGCACATAGTCCTTTTTACTATATTTAGTTCACATTATTTACAAAAATTAACCTTTTTTAACATTCCAGCAGTCTGTAGCCTTTTACACCTGGTCACTTCTCTGATCAGATAGCTATAGATAGACTCGTCAAAACTGTTCCATTTAAATTCAACCACATAAATAGGTTTTGTCTAAAAATAACCTACTCTTTCTAAAGGAACTTGTAACTTTGTTTTGTACATACATTTAAATCAGTTATAAAACCAAAAGCTTAAGGGTTTTGAATATGGATGAAATAATATGTTTAATTCAATGATTAAGAGACTGTTGTTTATCCCTTATGAAAATCAAACATGGTTTAAATATTGTAGAAGAATAGTTAACTTATCTTGTTTTTGGTGAAATTTCATTACTTAAAAGATATACTGGATATTCCTTGGTTAAAATATGTTTCCTGTATGAGGGAATTGGATATGTGTGGTAACTACTATGGTTTTAATAAAAATACCATGGTAAAACTATCTTGGATTTTCCTAAGGAATACGTGTTGTTTAAGCAAACTACTATTTCTCAGCACTGGTTTTAAACGCACACTTCTCTGACGTCAGAGGTTGATCAGTCTGTAGCTATGTTTACATGCAACCAAATAATCAGTTTGTAATCGTATTGATGGCTCATGCGAAGAACATTTGTGTTCAAGTTCACGTCTTATATTTACATATCACATGATCGTCGTCACAGAACATGCAAGAGCAAGGCAATGGTAACACACATTATTAAAGGAGACAGAGAATGAAAAACCATTTTTACCTTGTCTTTGTTGAATAATGGTAGTCTACCCACATTCACGAACATACCAAAATTGCTAAACATGCTAAACATCTCAGTCTCATAGAAATTCCTCTTTTAGAAATGTCAGCCAGAAAACAGCCCAATCTGAAAAACTGATGCTTATGACATCACAGGCATCTAACTGCCCCTTCGCTTTAAAATAATTGGCTACATTCTTTGAGTGGCAGCAAAGTCAGCCAATCAGTAATGAGATTGCAAGTTAAGCCATTAGGGGGAGCCAAATAGGTGCAAAACCACTTGTTTAAAATCCCCCACCCTAATAGAGCTATCTGAGAAAGGTTTTTAGGAAGCTTCTAAGGCATTACAGACCCAAACAAAAAAATGTTTGTCTACATGTCACATCACAGAACAAGGATAAATACCCCGTTCAATCATTTTATGTTACCTTAAAGGTAATTGGGTCACGTGCTGTACATTCTGCAGCGTTCATGTATACTTTCATAACATTAGGCTACATGAAGCAATAAAATAGGGTCATGCCTTTTGAAAATTGTGTTTTAATTGCCTTTATCTAAAAACTTTTAAAGAACAACTTTCTCCAACTCAGCTTTGTACATTTATCCAGAGATAAAGCGTGAACTCAATGAAATATGCTGTGCGCTGGGTGGCGTTGCCAAATCCTCTGCATTTTTGAGTTCAGATTTGGGCAACTGTTTAAACTGTCTCCGCAGGAAGGTTTTTTTCTGTGGGTTAAAAGTGAAAGGATTTCGTTCATTAGTTAATGGTATTTGGGCTAGTTTTGAATGTCCATAGGGATGGTTTTGATACGTGAAGCTGGCAACCCTGCTGTGCGCTTGCGCAGGCATTCTCTTTAGATTATATAGAATGTACATGTAAATAAACATTTTAATTGCAATGTTTAAAGCATGCAAACTGTGTTGTCGTAACATTTAGTCGGATTGACAAAATTCTGTGCATATAAACGTAGCCTGTGAGAGCTACATGCACTTGAATGCATGTATTCGTCACCAGACTACGCACATTTAACCATGACGTACATAGCATGACGGTTCGGTATATACTGTTACACCCTAATAGTATATTATATTGCATTTCTGTCAAGAGATCCTCTGAAAAGTTACAGTGGACCTTTAAGCTCTTTGTTACACTGAAACTTCCCAGGATAAGAACTTCCTGTGATTGTGTTTCAAACACAAACTTTGATAAATGAAAATGACATTTCACAGTCATTGCACATTATTTCCGTGCCTATTTCTGCTTTTTAGGCTTAGCATTTTGTTTTCAGGTAAAATTAATGAGCCCTCCTGACAAAACTGCAAAGCTGCTCCTGACACCTAGGCACAAAAACCTGTAATAAATATTCTGAAATGTTTTAAACTTGCAGAAAAACACACAGTAAGTTTGTGACAGAATAACTCTCTCACCGAATCAGTGATCAAATGAGTTATAAGAAATGGGACAGAAAATGATTTGTGATCCATCACTTATAAATTCACTTCCTGAACCTTGAGCTGTTGTGTCTCACGCTATGAGTTTTTCAACAATAAATACAGAGTGGATTGAAAAGATGAAAGACTATGACCTCTATCCTCTATCCTGCTGTGCATGCAATAACAGCTTAAATATATATCCTATTTGGTCTACATGTTTGTTAAGACTAAATGGGCAGGGGAACTCTGGAATGAACATTTAGGCGAAAAGGGTACTTTTTTTTAGAACTACACATGCCATAATATGAAAAACTACCATTTAGAAATACAGTGGCATCGGCAGTATGTTAGTACACTGTGATGTAACTCAAACTTGACTAATTTACATCACCAAAAATATCTTATTTTGTGACATGTAGGTGTTAAACGTGCAGTAATATGATGCCTGACAGGGGATTTCCAAACAATGCACTTCCTTGTGAGACCATGCTTCAGTGACTGAAAACTTTGCATGTCAAATGTGCCCAGTGGCAAGAGTTCAGGCAAACCACCAATACTCCAAAAACAGGCTTTTGAACTTCCTCAGAAATTTACCTGAACCCAATGGCCTGCCTCTATCACATATAAAGAAAAGAAAAAACCGACCACAACAAAGTGACAAAAGCATAGGAATTTTCAAGGCTGGAAACAACTTTACATGGGAATTAACGGGAATATATGGGGAATTAATGGGAATAAACTGGGAATTTGAAAAAAGTGCAAAGTTGCCTATAACAGGGAACTTAAATGTAGTTAATAAAATCTTGCAGGATAATTTTGTTAAAAACATCAAGATTTATGCCGTTTCAGTTGAATTTCCACCCTGAACATGCTGCTTACTGAAGGACCATTGAGGCCACATCCCCTGCATGTAATTCTTTGAATTCTGCACACAAAATTTATTTTCTGTTAATTGTTATTTTAAATGCTTATGTATCTTATGTAACCATGAGTGCTTTGGAGCTCGACTCGAGTCTTCAACAAAATGGCACCGCTATGCATCAATGCACCCATGCACAAATCATTGACTTTTAGACCAGCAGACAATCTATGGTAAGCAAATAGGGAAGGAGGCCAGAGCATCAAAGTGATGGTGAAGGCCAAAGAACAGAAAACAGTCTTTAGTGTAAATGACCGAGTGAACAATGAGCCTCTAAATACTTCTGAAAGAGCACGCCAGAGATCTTTTGATCCAGTGCTGATGCTGCACGTGACCCGGCCATGCGGGTAGTAACAACCACAAGTTAATGCCAAAACAAACGATCTACTACTGACTTTGCATATCTGTTTGCATACTTGCAAACATAGACGTGGTTGCCACATGAACTAAAGACTGGTGCTACACTAAAATGGACCTAGTAATTAAATGCACTGAAGGGAGAAATGGAAAGGGCTGAATGCTTAAAATAACTTCTGGGATTTATATATCCAGAGTAAAGTTTATGGGCCTTTTGAAGGTTTTTCAGACCAAACAGCACACATTAACTAAACAACAGGCTGAAGTTAAGCAAGTCCAAAAGGGCATGTTGTTAGAGACCCAAAAAATGTTCACACAAAAATCAGGCACATCTGAGCTTATCCATTCCCAACAGCAACCAAATCACTCAACAAGGATCAATAGTAGATCCACAGTTCCGAAAAGCCAAGTCATTTTATCTGAAGGGCACTGTTAATAACATTTCAAAGTGGTTTAAAAGAAAAATTTCTCCCCAGTGTAATTCCTAAAAAACTAGGTGAAATGCCCTTTGAAACTTGTTCAATTTATGGTCATTATATCACCAATTGGTGTTCCTGTAATTCAATTTGAGCATTGCGTTAGGAGCACAAAGGTAGATTTGATTCACAGGAAACACACATACTGAATACTGATAAAAAACATGCTTGAAAGTACTGTTTGGATAAAAGGCAAATGCGTAAATGTAAATGCACAATCGAAAAAACAAACATCACCTAACATTTGCATCTAAGCATACATGCAAACAAACAGTAATTACATTTGACTATAAGAGTAACTGGTGCTTGTTTAAAAAAATCAAGCTATTAAAAGGAAGTCAGTGAACAAGAAATCATCAACAACATAAACTTTAACAGGTGCTCACAAGTACAAAGACTTGAAAATGTGACCAAAAGTCACTTCAAAGAGTCACTAATATCCAACAACAAGAACAACTGTGGTGATTAAGCCAAAATCTGTGCTTTTAGGGCCTTTTGGTCATACTCTGAACCTGTGATAGCTATGAATTATTTTTGTATTTAGGGATGCATAACGATTAAATCGCGATTAATCTATAGCAAGAATAAAAGTTTATTAAAAGCACCAGGACAGGTGAAGTCTTACGACTGGCAGTGCAAAAAGTTTAAACGCCACATCATATGACCTTACAGACAGAAAAGACAGAAAGTTCATCTGGGGGTTGTGCACACAAATGATGGTTGAGACACATTTTTAGCGATGGCTTTTAGCAAGTGATGTCAATGCTGATGTTTGCTCTTCACCGAGAACCTTTCTCTTTTACACTATAATGAAATAAAAATGTGTGCCAAAACATTCACTTAAAACATGCTGGTTCTTGCTCTTCACAGCAAGGGAAAGTTCAAGTTTGCATTTGACTTGGCACTGAGAAGCCCAGTTCTCAGAATGAACGTGAGATCAAAAAGGGATGCGAGTAAATTTAAGGAAAAGCTGAGTGCTACAAAACAACAGGAAGCCACTGTGCTTTGTTTACTGGAGTCTGTAGGCACGCCTCGCCTACACAAGTGGTCAGCACGACAGATGAGGTTGGGAACTTGTTGCTGACTGTCATTACTGAAAGTGTACTCATCATTCACACATTAACCATGTTTATGACACCTAAAAACATGTTGATCCAGTTTTTTTTTGTGCACTAATCCTAATAATCCTATAGAGCAATATTGAGCAGTGCACAGTATCCTGATACTAAGAAAATAAACTAGCAACACTAGACCTAAATCCATGTCAAGGGTATGAAAAGTACACACAGGAGAGTTTTTGGGGACTCCTTGAGTTTTCTTTACATTTTATTGATTCACATTAAACCATCAGAATAATATGTGACCCTGTGAATCCTACCTGATTGTAAGTCGGAATACTGCTTTTGTTTATAAAAACAGATTTATCAAACTTGATTTCCGATGGCTGTCTATCCACCACAAACACACAGTAGGGCTACAACTAACGATTATATTCATAATCGATTAATCAAAAAACTTTAGATCGAAAAATCTCCCCATTAATCGATTATGAAAAAATAATTCAATAAAAACATAAATAATTACTTAATTCAACTATTCACTTACAGCTAAATAAGGCACTAAATTAGGGCATTAATGTGTAGAAGTAGAAGCTTTACTAATATAATCTTTGTTATTTCTATATTTTAAACCTTAAATAAAAAGTTTGTGCAGTTTTTAAATAGTAAATAAACAAAACGAATTGAGTCTTCAGGGATGTGTTGAAGAAATTTAGCCACAGATTAATAAACTCATTTTATTCTTCAACTTTAGACCTTGATGAGAATCAATAACAAAATAAATAAGCCATTATGATATGAAAGTGATATACATGCCTTGTTACAGTAATAAAAACATGAATTTCCCCCTTACTTTAAAACAGATGCTTGGTTTGTGGTTCAATTATTTTTATTAACCAGCGTTCGTTTGCGCTTTTGTTTCTGTCATTGTTCAACCAAGCTGGTCGCGTGGTGAAAAGAAGCACCTGATAAACGTGCAGCTCAGGTTGTACAGACTTTGAGCTGGCAGCTCTCGTTATATGGAAAAAAGCACCAGCTTGGGCTGTATGAAGTGGACGTGTCGCAGACCAACTAATCGATTATGAAATTAGTTAACAATGAATTTGAACGACTAGTTGTTGTAGCCCCAATCCACAGACTTTGAAGCCATCTACGAAAGCCATTTAGGAAAAGGGTCCTGTGTGTGACATCACAGACCCTTCTACCTAAAATAGACTAACTTACCATAGGAAGACTCCTCTATCTTTAGCCCAGTAAAAAGATTGTGATGAGATTATTACATGCAGTCATTGTAATGGCTGGTCAAGTGCAGCAAGCGTTTCAGATATCTCAGGATGTATCATGTCTCCACAGATGCACGGTGCATCTCTGAATAAACTAATCTGTTTGACCGCATTGTGGCTTTCATCCCAGCAAAATAAATAAAAGGTGGAGGGGGCTGAGGAAGTTGTGCTGGGGAACAATGAGGCATTCTTGCTATAATTCAGCATCGGATATTTGCATCTAAATGCTGACATGCTTAAAAAAGCTGTATCTCAGCTCCTGCAGTTCTAATGCAATTATCTTTAGCTGTGCATTGAGCATCACACACTGTAATTACTGTTTAATTAATTATCGCAAATTGCATTTGAAGGAACTGAGAACAGGCAAGCTTTGTCAAATGAGCTTTGCAGCAAAGAGAAAGTAATGCGAGCTACGGCGCATCCAGGTTGCTGAGGCGGCACACGGTTTGAGCTGCAGGGCAGTGACTTTACTTGCAGTCACCAATGAGCTGAGAGATTCATTTCTTTTCCTGCAGTGATGGGAGAGTTTATGTGAGCTCATCTGAGCCCAGTATTTAACTTTGCTATTTGTGTTTCACAATATTAATAGTACCAAAAACTTACAATGAAAAAATTATTAGGAATTTAATAAAAGAAAGTTTATATAGAAACTAAAGCTTTATATAGAATCTAAAACCAAATCCACAAATGTGCACTACACTACAAATTCATATGATAATCTCTATTAGTGCATGGTCGTGGTCAACAAATATGTTTTTTATGGCTGATACTAATATTGAGAAATGTGCCCGACTGGCTGACATAAAAGATAACACAAACACAATTACAGTAAATAAGTTGCAAACAGAAAATTGTGAAATTAAAACATATGTACTGCGGATCCAACACCTCACTGCACTGTTTGAAAAATTGCTGCACAATTAATAAAAAAAATAAAATAAAATCGGGATTATGGGTGAAACAATTACATAATCCCCAAAAACCTCAGTTACAGCTTTCCATTTGTGCTTATTTCTGTGCGTTTGGCCAATATGTTTGGGCACCAAATACAGAGGTGAATCAGAGATTTTAAAATTGATAATTTGACGTGTTCTTTAGCTATTAGTTTTGGATTTTTTACTAACAACATAACTTTCATAATTATTTGTGATTTACATTATATTTTTTTGTTTTGTTGTTGTTTAGCATAACACAACCTACTCGCGCTTTATGTGATTAATAATAGGTCAAAGAGCTCACAAGATCCCTGGTAGCCCTATATCAGCTCTGGTAGATCACAAGACTCCCCATTTAGATCATATAATGTTTTTCCATTCACAGATTTGATAATTTGTCCAATAAGAAAATTAGGGGCTACTGTCGCTTTAAGAGCGAGTTCTGCACGAGGCCTCATAGAGCCTAATCAATTGATTATGTTCACTTTAAGACATTCATAATTGTTTTTACAAGAATCCATGCCAATATTGCTTTTTGTGTATGTGTTCGGTAAAGTCACAAGAGAGAACTGAATTATGCGCGTTGTCGGAAATGCTATTCTCTGTGTGCGAGCTTCTGAACGTAGCTTGCTACAGAAATACTCAATCCATACCTCTAATGTCTGGGCTATATTATGTCATAGCAAATCATTGATAATAATATTTAATTTACCCTGAACTACAGCAAATTGCTCTTTGTTCTTGTTGGGAATTTTTGACATAACGTTCAGCAAGTTCTCTTCACTGCCCATGCAATATAAATGTTTATAGTGCACCTATTTTATTGCTTTAAAAACAATGTTATTTTGTGTAATTGGTATAATACAATGTGTTCACATGGTTTATGGTTCAAAAAACACATTATTTCCACATACTGTACATTTTTGTAGCTCCAGATTTCACTCTCTTACTGAAACGCACGGATTTGAAAAGCTTGGTGTCCCTGATTGGCCAGCTAATGTACGTTGTGATTGGCCTGAATACCTCTGACGTCAGCCGGAAATGTGACGCTCCTTACCATGCATGCTTGAAAGATTTGCTCACAATGCAACGCTAACAGGAGTTAACTTACAGGCTAAGTCCAAAGCGGGAGGAATTATGATTAGGGCTGGGTATCGATTCAGATGTTCCAGATCGATTCGATTTCGATTCACAAGCTATCAAATCGATTCGATTCCGATTCTCGATTAAATTTTCGATTCTGGTTCTCAGGTAGGTTTTTATACTCAATTCTCGATTCAACTCAATGAATACAGATTTAATACACATACTATATTAATAAAAAAGAACAGTGAACAGCAGTTTACAAGTGGGTAATTAATAAAAAGAAATTAAAAGCCACAACACGTTTTGCTTGCAAAATCTAAAATGCTTCCATTCCTCCGTTCAATGTTTGCGGAAATAAATATGGAAAAAAAAATCGATTCTGCTCTTTGAGAATCGATTTTTAATCGACCACGTTTTAAAAATCGATTAATCGAAAAATCGATTTTTTTTGCCCAGCCCTAATTATGATAATGTCTGTCTTGTCTAAATCACCAATCCCAGGAAGTAAACCGTTGCTTACAATCCGTGTGTTTGTTGTAGTCCAAGAAAAGAGATTTACGTTGAAGACGATAACTTGTGTAATCGTTTACATCTCGGTATGTACCCTTTGCATATTGTTAACATGTACTAATACACACTTACACACCAAAAGAAATGTAAAATCGTGAATCAGACCGTTGGTGCTCTTTAAGCTTGCTGCAGGACATTTCACTTGTTGACTGACAAGAAAACGTTGGAGGAAACTGTGTGCAACAGGTCCAGAGCATATATGAAAAATCAATGTCACTCCCTGTACAGTTAGAGCGATTGCGAATGGAAAGTGAAGGTAAACGTAAGCAGGCATTCAAATACTATTTGAAAACCCGATGCACGAATTATATACCATATAATTACCTAAACAAATCTGAAATAATTCAAAAACATTCACAATATTCACAATAGCCCTGGGACGTCGGGCTTGCGATTTTATGAGCCCTGGGTCATTTTACTGTCTGTCAGTGAATAGGCTTTAAATCTTTTTCAGTGTCTTTTCAGTGTGAACAACTAATTTAAGGAACAGAAAGATATATCGACTGATATTGATACAAATATTATGGTTTCCAAATACTGTCCAATATATCGGCCAATGTAATTGATTGATATATCACTAGTAGCAAGTGACTTTTTTAACTGCTACACCCACTCGCGTCTATTGCTTTTACACACCCCCACTTTTCATTCTCTTCACACTGCCGATAACTCAGGCACGACACTGAAAAATTCCCAGGAAGGGGCTTTATAAATATATGGATGACAGGAATGCATTTCAAGTCCATAAGCCTGGTGATAATATAGAACTGGGAAAGGAGGTGCGCTGTGAGAAGAAAATTATTTTAATTATTTACAATGACAAACTGCTCTCAGAGATAGATCAGATCCTCCTAGACCTCTGAGCCCCTCCCAACACTATCACTGTGGCACTGAAAGCCTGTCTATTACACAGGCAAGGTAATGGAAGGATACAACAGGTAGATAATCGCACACACTTCCATTTCCATGCCCGGCTTCTCACACTGCTTTCTCTTCCCCTTTCTGTCTCGGATGAGATGTGTGGCTCAGCCGTGCGCGTCTGGCTGCGTTTTCATTATGGGCAGCCGGTGCGCATTGAAAGAGAGAGAGACAGTGCGAGAAAGAAAGAGAGAGAGAGAGAGAGAGAGAGAGAGAGAGAGAGAGAGAGAGAGAGGGAGGAGAGGTAGTCGTCAGCACAAGCATTGCTGTCTGCCAAACGGTTCGGGAGGGACAAGACAAATGGCAGCAAAACGAAGCAGGATTTTAATCAATACGTGGCTCCACTGATGAAACGAGGCCAATAAATCACAGGCCCAGGCAGGCTAGCGCAAGCCTTTCATCCCTTGACGCTAACCCCCAAAAGCCAATCACGCCATCAACATGGTTATCATTTGTGTTTCTGCCCTTTGCAACAGGTGGCCGCCTGGCCAGTCACCACTATGGGCTGTTTCCGATGGTCAGGTGGGTAATATGAGATGGAACAGAGCTTAAGATTCCAGCTGAAGAGTATTTCCAGTTGGTCTGCAAAAGAAACACACGGCTCTGACTGGTGCAGAGCACCAGTAAGGCTTTTCCTTGCAAAACTAAAGGTCTTCTTTGGTAATGTTCCCACAATTACACAAAGGGCAGATTACACAATATTAGGAAAAAAGACTGATGCTGCTGATCTGTTTTGACAAGACAGCCAACGGTTTCACAAGCTTGAGTCGTGTTGTGAAAGGAAAAAAATCATGAAGAATTGTTGACGCAACTGTTTGGAATATGTGGCTTGACAGGATTAAAGTTTTGATGCACAGAAAGAGTGTTATTTAAAGGAACGACTGCAGTCAAAAATGTTTATCTAAAGGCGTGGTTCTTGCATCGCACAAGCATATTTCTTGCCACCAACATTAACAATTTGAAGCATTTACAGTACACTGCATGCATGTCAAGTTTTAGTGCTAAGATGCACCTCGCACCCTAAACTCAGCAGAAAACACAGGAAAAATGCACTGTTAATCCATTTATAAGTTGCTAGTTCGCTCTGGCAGTGAAGTAAAGCTAACATCAGTCTTAATTTAAGCCTTTACTTTACTCCTGTACTTTGTGTTTTGGGTTCAGTATAGATTAATTATAATATGGATGTAAATGTGATTCCTTTTTTATGGAAACTATTACACAGATCAGTTAGAGTTTGTAAACAGTTCTGGACTGTCCACCCATAATAACAATTTCATAATTTACAGCCCAATGTGGTAACAAAAAAAAATGTGTGCATGTTTTATATAAAGCTCGAGCTCTTATGCAGTCTTTGTAAAAGCTTAATGGGTGCCTGCTGTTGTAGTTCTGCTGCTGACAGATGTGCCAAACAGCCCTAAACTTGTATTCAACTGTAGAGGGCTCATTAAAGCTACTAAAGCTACCCAGAAAAACCCACACAAGTGGTCACGTTTTTCTTACAGCAGCAATGTTGTGTGATTTTTATTGATGTGGTAAAGTTGGTATCAAAAATCGATTTTCATTTAAGTATTAACTTCTATCATCTTGGGTATTTTGGGCATCCCTGGTGACAAAAAATATTTTAAGAGGAGAAAGGGACAATAGGTCATATCTGGAGTATACTGCCAAATATGGACTGGAGGCAACTGCACCAAAAGCCACTTATTCATAATTACAGGAAACCTGAACACCAGCGTCCCTGAAGTCGGCAGCTTGTCTATGATGTTATCATGCACTGCCCAGATACCCAAAAAACATAATTCAGAGGGAAATCCAGACAACCCAACTGATCCACAGCTAGAACACACTACAATGACAGCATAAAATGTCTGAATACTCAGACACAGCATGAACAATATAGCCAGCAATGAGAGATACTAAGAACCACTACTGGGCTTAATATTACTAAGTAGAACCACTGTTGAGTTCAAATCTTTATTATATTAAAAACTATTTGAACACTATAGAAACATGATGCCCAATGATGATGAGACATTTTTGAAACCTGAAAGAAGAACTGCATACACCTGCTTACATTCGTTGCGTTTCCATTACCTTTAAATTGTGTAAACTGAAACTGCAAATTGCATTTTTACGCTTGAATGAGGTGGTTTTTCAGACAATTCCAAAAATGGAATAGATCTCGAAACTGCAATGGAAAATGGAAAATTCAAATTTGCTTCTTTGCCATTAATGCTTGGATAAAATGCATGCGTCTCCTTCGATAAAACAAAACAAAATGGCTAGCGTGGTGGCTGCAATATACATGACCCTACCAACATCCATGACCATGACCTTTGGAATTACTTATCGCAATATGAAAAATTTAGCTTTAGTCGCATAACATCGGTTAATGGAAAATCATCTTTTCATAAATGTTTTTTTTAACACTTAGAAAATATTGGAACTTATAAAAAGATTTTCTCTAATTTTTACTGGAAACCAGACATTTGTCTGGCTAGAGAAAAGGCCTGACTGACAGTACACTGTGTGTATAATGCACATGCCATTTTTTTTTTACAATCAAAACGTTTTTTTTTTTTTACATTTTTGAAAATGTGCTAGCAGTACAGTCAGGTGGGTAATGCACATGCTTAAACACGTATTGCAGTGGTGCTTATTTGGGGATTTACAATTTCCCCATGGTCCTATTACTGCTATGCAGTCCGACCATTTAAAAAACACAACAACATAAAAACAAAAAATAAATTAATTAATTAAATATGAATTATAAAGAAAGTAACGCTAGTTGTAGATGTTTTGTAACCTCTCCGAAAATGGTATAAATTATTACAGTCAGTGCAAAAATTAAAGAGCGAAGAGAAAAGTCAAAATTGCACATCAAAACAGTTTTTTGGGCCAGGCCATAGTTAATAACATCCACACAACTCCATCTTCAGATCTCCCCAGGGGTTTGCTTCAAAGACTCAAAGTCTCTCCTATGAGAGCATTGTACTATGCACCAGATGCAGCACTCAAGCTCACCTTTAACTGTTGGAGAGGAAGGATCTGCTATAAATACTCTCAGAATATAGTCGAAGCACATACACAAATCCTGTCAGACAGGCTCTGAAGTTGATGTTTCAAAATAGGGATGCTTAACGATTAATCGCAATTAATCGTTAGCAGAATAAAAGTTTTTGTTTACATCATATATGTGTGTGAACTGTGTATAATAACTTTGTATAAATAAATGTACACACATGCACTCAAAAAAAATATTTTTGCACCTTGTCTAATTTACTTAAATGAAACAAGTTAATACAACACAATTTTTTATTTTTTTGTCTCAACCTATTTTTATAATGTTCAATCTGCTTAAATTTTAAAAAATTACATGAACTCAATAATTTTATATTGGGACCACATTAATGATTTTTGTTGCTATTACTTACTGGGCCATGAATCTGTATTTCCCAGCATGCTTTGCATGCAACTGCCTTTGGAGAGTAATTTTTTTAATTAAGTGTTATTTTAAGCATTTTTAGGTAAAGATAAACACTTTATAGTGTTTAATGTTGGTTTATCTTATTGATTTAGAAGATTTTGTGTTATATTTTTACGAATTGTTTGGTTACCATCGTACAAAAGAGTGGCGCTTGTGGTTAAGTTGTGGATGTGACATACGTACTTATTTTAAAAGCACTAACTGTGTTAATGACTGTTTGAAGATCAGTCTCTTTTCACATGTTCATCCAATGTGTCATTAGCATGCTAACGTGTGCTTATGCGAATTAGTATTATATAGAAACTGACAATTGGTTTAACTAGACTTTTTTGCTTGAATGAACTTGTTTTGTTTTTTGAAATAATTGCGTGGAAAAGTTTTCCTTAACTGAATTTTGTTTATTGAACAAAATGTTTTTATGACCAATATAAATATATTTATTAAGTTGGTGCAACAAAAGATTATTTGTTTAAATTAACTTATTGTATTCTTGTTGTACAAGCCTAATCTAATTTCGTGGAAAAGTTTTCCTTAATTTAATTATGTTGATTGAACAAACAATTTTTTTGAGTGTGCATGTATATGTTTTAGAAATGTTTACATGTGTATATACATTTGTATATTTATGTATAATTTATATTATATATAAATATAAATACTTAATATATACATTTTTTTTTCTTAAAATTATACATGAATGTGTTCATATTTATATATATACATATTTATTATACACAGTTTACACACATATGTGATGTAAACAAAAACTTTTATTCTGCTAACGATTAATCACGATTAATTGTTTAGCATCCCTATTTCAAAAGCCTTTCTGAATTTTGACTGAGGTAAATAAACCGATGTTTGATGAGCTATTGTTTCCTAACTCTTTAAAGGATATTTGTAAATGCTCACTCAAAAACCGACCCGTACTCAAGCATATTTAGAAACGCTCTGACCACCTCTTCACTTCCTAAAATCAACTCAGCAGTAGAGCTGGGCACAAAAAAAAATTCGCCTGCGATTCTCTGATTCTCATGCGCGTCTCCTCAGTAAAACCGGTTCGGTGATAAGTAGCAAATCGCTATCACCTGCTTTCAGATAGAGTGGCATTTACTACACAGAGCTGAATTTCACCAAGAAGATTGCAAAATTGCGTTCATAATCGTGGGAAGTCGCCTCCGATATTGTATGCGATTTTGCTAAGCTTCTCAGTGAAAAACATCTCTGTTAGTAAATGCCGCTCCATCTAAAGGCAGGTGATGGTAATTTACTACTAATCACCAAACCGGCTTTACTGAGGAGACAAGCATGAGAATCGCAGGCAATTTTTTGCCCAGCTCTGCTCAGCAGTCACCTCCAGAAACAAGAAGCAGACAGCGGAAAAGTTTCAGCATAGGACTTCCTTTGTAGCATGCGTTCACTGCATATTCCACTCTTTACAATAGAGATCTCAGCTTGAATGCTATCACATTTCCTCCAGACCACCACGGAAGACACAACAGGCCACTATCTTCAGGGAATCAAAGCACATCAAACGTAGCTTCAACATTTTGCATCCTACCAAAGAAATACAACCCCCATGGAGCCCCAAAATTGCTGTCCCAAACAAAGCCATCTTTATTGAGCTTCTCAAGAATATAGATTTAACAATGTGTCATATAAAATAGTCAAGCTTTCTCTTTGTACAGCATTGGAAGAGTTTCCAGTAAATGAAAGCATTCTTCACAGAAAACATGGTGGCACTACAGTAAGATTTTGATGACAAAACTCTTTCCATCAGTGACAAAAACCATGGTGGCCATTATTTATGAATCATACTCAAAACACTGAAGCGAACACTGCCGCAGGGCATGAGAATATGCTGACCTGAGTAATATTATTAGACATTTGGGAAAATATCAGAGAACACTATCATTATAATGCTCTATTACTGCTGGTATCTATATCAGTATCTATCTTTCATGTTTCTGAACTTGAACAGAGTTGTTTGCCTTAGAGGTCTTCACGTAAGACCCAGGATCCGTACAGTTCAGGATCTATATTTTAAATGATTAGTCGGGTCCGGGTCGGTCCCAGTTTAATTACTTCTGGTCTGATTAACATTGTGTGTAAAACCTGAGTCGTTTGGAGAACGAACAAGCTAAAGGGTATGTGCAGTCTGGTTTCTATGGCGATAACAACTGGCTCTTGTTTGAAAGTCACGACCATGCGCTGCACTTTCTTTCTCACATTTTATATAATATTTTTAATGAACCATCTTTTCTATCTAAGATGTTGGTTCAGAAATCAGAGATGGTAGCAAATAAGAAATGCTAATGTCAAGCCTAATGCACTGAATGAGCAATTATAGCTCAAACAGGCAAACAAGTTGCAAGCTGACGCAAGATATAAAAATGCAAAGCTGTAATGTAAAGTCACCCGTCACAGTGACAGCAAGTAGACGTTTGAATCTTAAATAATGAGTGGATTAAGCACTTTTAATCAGCAAGAGAGGAACAGAAAGAGAGGCACTTTAAATGCTTCTGCTCTGTTTATTACAAAGTGAAGAAAGCTACATAAAACATTATGAGGTGGTTTGCCAGACAGGGTTTAGATTAATCCAGGACTAGGCCTATGTTATATTATGACATTTAAGAAGTTTTTAAAAACAAACATTACAACAAAAAAAAAACAACACTGTTGTGCATCTCGAAACAAAACAAAGGCACTGATATATGTTAAAATATGTCAGTACAGGATGTTCTGAAATTATGCCATTTTAGTTTGGGGCTAGGATAAATCCTAAACATCATACAAACCAATTTTGTTGTTTTTTCCACATTTAAAAGGAACATTTTCATTACCGCAACGTGTCCATGACTGGATTTTGGGTTCTTCGACATGGAAATATTTATCATTAAAAATCTAAAAAATAAAAAGCTTCAGTGCATATAATACTATAAACATTTACAGTGAAGAAACATGTGGTATTTGGTGATCATTGGTTAATGTAGAAACAATAATAAGGAATATAAATGTGTCCAAGATCAATTTTCTCATCCTCCACAACAATTTTTAATCATTGTTTAAGCCCTCAAGGAACTAACATTTTAAAAAAAAATGTTGGAAGGGACATAATTGACTGTGACACTCAAGATGGCTACCAGGTAAGCAGTTCTTATTTTTTTCTCCAGATAAAAGTTCAAATTATGTTTGTCATAGTACCTAGACAACTTTTTAGTTCTCATTACAGAAACATGAGTTTGTAAATGGATATATTTAATGTAATATCATGTTGCAGTAATGATCATTTTTGATAAAGGTAATCTAAAAAAAATTAATAATTCTATAGGAAAGATTTTTAAATCCTCTAAAAATAATGGTTATAATAAGTTCAGACCTTAATCTTTTATGTGCAAAACAAAACTGGCTTCAAGGGCTTTTAAAAAAATTCTGATGCTGGCACCTTCTAAATCTGGATTTCGTGAGAATCACCCAAGTATCTATTAGATCTGTTGGAAACACTGTATCTACACTATTTATATTGGCAGTAAAGGATCTAGTCAAATGAGCGGCTTAGCATAAAAAAAGGAAGTTATTGTGAGTGTGACCAGAGTTTGGTGAATGATCAGATATCCTTTAAGTAATGCAAAGGCACAAAAACTACAGTGATTCAGGGGTAAATGAGCGAGACCATGAACTGATTTAAGCAAACAGACAAGACTAAGCAAGCAACGCTGTGGTTTATTCACAATGGAGCTGACATAATAAAAGACTAGTCATAATACCCCAAGTGATATAAATTACATCTCAATTTGAAACTGTGCCATGTGAGGGATTAATAATTAAAAGTAAATAAAATGGAAGTTTATATAAAGTGAATACGAAGAAATCGGATTGCACAGGTACACATTCTATTTAAACGAGCTAAAACTAAAAAGGCTTTATCTAAAATATCTTCCCGCACTGCACTGATGCCCCTGCAGGCGAGATCACGTGCCCAAATAAAGTTCCTATCTAAAAGGTTGCTACAGCAATGAAGGGCATTAGGAAATTAATTATTGGATTTAAGTACAACACGTTAAGGGCTTAGCTTGCAAGACTGAGAGGTATTATTTGATTAACGCGATCCGGAATGCAGCTCAACGTTAAACTTTGGCAGGATACGCGCTGCCTACAACGATTATCTTCACTACACCAGACAGCGTCTCAAAACCTAGTGTGCTGCCTAGCCGACAGTCCTGTCTAGCAAGGAGGGTCACACGGACCGAAACTGCTGTTTAGTCCCCCCAAATAATCTAAAAAAAACCCTATAGTAGCGTTTTGAATAGCTAGCGTGTTGCATACAAACGTTGCGCTTAGCAACAGCTGGTCACTGTTACCAGGAAGTTGACTGCATACCTAAAGTAATTACAGTTTAAGTGGTGTTGAGAAAGAAACTCTTGAGGTTAGCCAGATCTCGCTTTTTCAAGGGTGTTTCCCTAACATCGTTTAACTTACATGGCATTTGAATCGACTACTGTTTTAAGATTTAGTTTGATGGTTAGATACATACTGCAAGAGACTAGAGAGGTGACATGAGACATCTTCAGCCCGTGGTCGTTAGCTGCATTTGATGTAATGTGAAGAGCCATACATACCAATCGGTTCAGCCTCCTCCGTAACATATTTAATTCTTCCGTCTTCTTTGGTTTGTGAAGACACCGTCGAGCAGGGGATCCTTTTGTTTCAGCCAACTATAGGCTAGTGATGAGTAACTTTGCATGTATGACGGCGAAAGGCGCCCTATTTAGCTATCTGTTTTCTAACCTGTTTCCCCGAGCTATATGCAGTGCGGCGGTGAAGCTACATCGTTTCCATATTAATTGAATCCTGTCTTCCCTAACCATTCGCATTCTCCTTTCAGGATACTTTGCGCGGCGCTAGTTGCGGGAGCTCCCCGTGCGCGGGATCGATAGAGTCAGCGGCATACTGTACTCCGTGTGCCCTGTTGCTGAGCCGCTAAATAACACGGGCTTCACCGCATTCACCCCTTCGCCGTTCACGCACTGCACAAGACCGGAGATTGCCGATGAAAAAAAGTGATGGCGATATACCGAAGGTGCGGGTTTCCACTCATGTACCACCGCCCCTCCTCTCTTTCAGATTCCTGTCAAACACATTTTACTCTCCTGAGGCAAAAGCCGCTACGCCAAAAAGCTCCGCCCACTCAGCTCGTCATGTCGCAAGGGTTTCTGGGAAATGTATTCTGTAATGGTCGCATGTGCTACAACACTAAACACATTTAAATCTAAAAAAAAGATCCCTTACGAAAATTAACAATACTTTAATGTAATAAAATGTAAAAAAAAAAAATAATAAATGGTGCGATCTAAAGATTTTTCCCGGTTTACTGCGCACTGTGTTGCTGCACTACACTTAATTCTTTTAACAACATTTAAAAAAAAAAGATTTTTTAGTTCTTATTCTTAAGAATTTTGGAAATTGATGTTTATGTGTCTTTTAATTTATCGTTTTATAAAAATTGTGGATTAAATAATATGTGTAAATGGTTTTGAATGATAATGAAAACACATTAACTTTGCTATTATCACAATAATTTTTATATCGAATAGCCTATTGCATAAATTCCGGTCAACAACCTTCAACTAGAAGCCTGTATAACGCAGCCTATTTAATGTGAATCACTGCGTAAAATAAAACCATATCAGAACAAAATTCAAGAGCAATGCCATATGCCATCATACCGAAACCAAATGCTAACGGAATCATTAATGATTTACTGTTCGCTTCCTGGATTAAATAAAATAACTGAATAACATCGTCTTCTGAATCCACATGACATATTATTGCACTACTGCACTGTATTCACTGTAGTAAACTGTAGTTTTTCTTACTATAGTAAATACTAGAGTAAATATTAAAGTATAGCTAATTCAGCATTTACAACCAACATTACATATTACTGCACTATACTTTAGTATTCACTGTAGTAAACTGTAGTTTTTCTTACTATATTAAATACCAGAGTAAACATAAAAGTATAGCTAATTCAGCATTTACTACATCTTATCAATACACTAAATTTAATGTTTCAGAATATATACAAATTATTCCAGGATTACTGTAAATACACATAACCTATAACAACACTACAGTTTTTTACGTGGGAACCTCTCATGTAAATGTTTATTTATAGATTTGGTTATTGCTCCCTCTTGTGGCTTGTATTTAAAGTACTGCGCAAAGGTTTTAGGCCACCATGCTACCATTAGATTTGTTGTTTTTGCAATTGTATAGTGATCATATATCATTTTATGTCTCTTTATTAGAATACATATAGAAAATACAGGAAATATGTAGTATTAAAAACAGTATTAAAGTATAAGCTGAAGTGTCAAGTATTGAGGGTAAACTCCCATTCCACTTGAGCAATAGCAGTTTCATGCCAAGAGAGGTAACACTAAGTAGGCCTACTCACGCCCGCCGACAGGGGGGGACAAACGGGTCTGTTGTCCCGGGCCCAGGGTGGGGTGGGGCCCAGAGGGGGGCCCAGAACTGGAACCTATGGAATAATTGATAAAAAATAAAGAAAATATTTGATTCATTTGATTTGAAGTTCAGTACGCTCAAAATGTCCGGTCAGACTCAGCACAAGTCCGGTGCTCAGAAAAGAAAAGAAAAGAAAAGAAGAAAATATAGGCCTTATAGAGGAAAATAGAATTCCTAATTATCCCCGTTAGGAATCTGTGACCGCAGATATAGTCACTGCATCGCGTGTGTTTAGAAGTCTGTGCTGTTTGCTGTGAGGTTTTTATGAGAGAAAGCACAAACTATTTAATATTTAATATGTAAAACTTGAATTTGAAATAAAACTTACCGCGGAGAAGATAATGAATTCGCTATCGTCTCTATTGCTAAGTGATGCGAAAATTATTTATTATTTCAAATCCGTTTACAAGATAAATATACATTGTGTTGTTAAACAGATGAAATTATCTTGATATAGGCTACATTCATTATGAGAAGCCTTTTCTTTTTAATGTTACACTGTAGACAGTAATATATGTAATTTATATTAAACTCTATGGTCGTGACAGCACATTGTCCATTATCTGTTGGTTCATGTTGGTCCAGTTTAATTCAGGGTAATCCTTTAATAAAATGTAATTATAAAATATTTTATTGTTTTGTAATATTCACAGCGCACATTCTCTCAGATCGTTTTAAAACATTTTTAATTATTCTGCAAAATTCCGCATAGATTTTGCAAAAGAAATCCGCAGAAATAGAAAAAATAACTCCTTACACAGATTCCTTACACAGCTGTACTACTCCTGCAGCAATTAAAGCAGTTCAGATTTGTTTTAAATGGCAAAATAGTTATATTTATTTTTTTATTTACATTTTAGAGTATTTTTGTTTGTTCCAACAAGCGGTTCGCAGCCGACAGCAAGTTGACGACATGTTTGATGAATTGAACTCTCAAATCAACACTTCACTTGCCTATAATAACAACTATATAAAATATATTTTTTCAGCATATCACAGTGTTAGTTTAAACGTTTAATATCAACACACACTATTTTTAAAAAGCGGAGGCAGGTTGCTCTGCTGCTCGCAGCTGCAACGGGTGCAGAAATAAAAAAATGAAAAGGGTTATAGCTACAAAACGAAACGAAATAAACATGAAACGAATAAACATGCAACCTGCCTTATCTTACAACTTCGCTATGCATATATATATGTATTATAGATTATGTCTTGTATGCTGTTTGCATAGATTATGCGCAGTATCCAAGGTTTTAATTTAGTCCTCCATTAATATTTTTTCCCGGTGCGCTGAAGGTCCTGCTGTTAAATAAGCAACAGCTGCATTGTAAATGTGTGGCTGGCTGTGCTTATAGCGGACTCGTGCTATAGTTAAAAGTCTTACTACGTTTGTTTTGCAATCATCGTCTGTCAAAATGTTATTTTAATTAAATTGAAAAATATAAAAAGATGGAGAAGCCTAAATAAGCCCGAGGTCCGCCCGCGTATCAGCTGTGACGTTAAAATTGGCCGAAACCCGACCTGACCTGAGGGGTGTAAAAAGGTCGGGTCGGGCTTGGGCTGAAATGCAGGGCTCTACCCTCAGTCGCATTCATTGAGAAAAATGTAATGCATGCTCATCATGAAAGCACTTTACAAAATAATATCCCTCTGGGCTTTTGGTTCAAAGGCGTGCATGTTTGGAGAAATATTGATTGAGTTTATATGTTTACTTCAAATTTCTAAAGAGAGGAGTAATATTTATTCAATTTTTAGTCCAAACACAGCATAATATTAGCTGAAGTTGTTTTACTGATATTTCCAATAGTCTGTTCATAATTCATACGTGATTATATGATATTTTGTTTCAGTATACAGCGTCAGTACAAAAAAATGATTCATTGAATTTAATCCGTTTTTTTTTAAGGTAAGTGGTTGCAATCAATTTATTTAAGCTACATTATACAAAAGTTTTATATTTTATTTTACTTTACTAATCTTTTTGTTTAAATGTAGCTTAAATAAATTGATTGCAACCACTTACCTTAAAAAATGTATTAAATTCAATGAATATTTTTTTTCAGTGTACTACATTTAAAGGTGCAGTGTGTAAATTTGAGAAGCATCTAGTGGTGAGGTTGCAAATTGCAACCAACGGCTCAATCCACTGCTCACCCCTCGCTTTTGAAACGCATAGATAAGCTACAGTAAAACATGTCATCGTCAGAGACAACTTAGTAAAAAAAGTTTGTCCGTTAAACGTTTCTGTAGAAATGTATAATATGCAATATTCGTGGGTCCTGAATCTGATAATGCCAAATGTCTTGTTACCAGTAAAAAGTAAGGGGTGGGGGGCCCTCTAAGATTATCTTGTCCCGGGCCCAGGCAAGACTGTCAGCTGGCCTGGGCCTACTTACTGATGCCTGAAGAAGACATTTAGTTCTGAAAATTGTTTTGTTTTAAATTTTGTGTACAAATTCCCTGTATTTTCTGTTTGTATCTTAAAAAAGATTGAAAAAAATATGGATGGGCATTATTATTTTCAATATAACTTCTAGGACTGATTTACTCTCATCTAGGAATAAGCCTTAATTAAATCAGCCACATACATTTATTCACACTATACTCATGCTTTTCAATATGTTATGTCAAGCAGTTCACTTAGAGGCTATCAAACTAGTATTGCCTAGAGCCAACTTTCAAGGTGTATGTTGATTAACCTTTTTTCCGAAATTGTTAATAATTTAATTTGTGTGAGAAGTAATGCTTTTAAATTATGTGTGGAAGAAAGTAAGAAAAATATGTAAAAAATAAATAAAAATAAAATAAACAGTGATATCCCCAGGTAAAAATAAACTATACTTAAATACAAAAAATATACTTAATACCAGCAAATACATTTTAAGTATTTTTTTGTGCTAAGTAGTAAGTTATACACTACAAATATAATAATTTAAACTATAGTTCAATTTCAGTTGTAGCCTACCTTAGTGCACATGAGCAATGCTTGCGTATTGAAATAAATAGTTCAAAATGGTACAATTGAATACACTTAAATGTTTTTGGGGCGGCATCCAGGATAGGGCTTTTACTACACTGTAAAAAAAATCCGTAGAAATTGCAGCTGGGTTGCCGGTAACTTACCGTAGATTTAATTTTATGTTTTTTTACTGGTAACATTTTGTTCAAAGTTAAATGAAAATTCAACATTTACAAGTCTTTGTCTTTACAGAGTAAAACTAAAAAAACAGCATCAAGCAAAACAATCTGGGAAACAAAATCTGAAGCAAAAACAGAAAAAGGTTGATGATGATTTATGGTTCCCAGGATGCTTTGCATGAGGCTGTTATTGTATAGTTTTATTCTGTAAAGATAAAGACTTGTTAATATTTAAAATTTATTTAACTTTGAACAAACTCTTGCCAGTAGATAACATAAATGTAAATCTACAGTAAATTACCGGCAACCCAGCTGCAATAACATTGTAATTTCTACTGATTTTTTTTACAGTGTAGTTCCAGACTAAAATGCATGAGCTATCTTAATTTATGTTGTGATGTCAGTGCAATTTAATTAGTTATCTAATAATTCGTTATCTAATCAAATTGCACTGAGATCATAACATAAATCAGTGGCATTGTTTTGTCTCGTTTTTTTTTTTTTTTTTTTTTTTTTTTTGAATGTATGTTTGTGAAAGCAATTTAATTTCCTAATAAAACTAAGGCCTAGTCCTCGAGACTAATTTTTTAAAATTATGTACAAAATTAGTGCATGAAATTAGTACATAGTCTACTTTAATAAAGTATATTTTAGTGCACTTATTTTCACATGGGAAGCATAAAAAATAGTTTTGAAAGCATACGAAATTTTATGTAGCTGCAGAAAATAAATATGTAATATTTAAAAAGGCCACGAGATGTCACCCTAATGCAGTAAGTAAGGCTTCGACTGCATACACATTGTGCGATTGTACATGGCCTGCAGGTTTCGTTTACTGACAGTTTCCCTGCAACTTCTTAGATGCAGAATATTTTTTTAAGCCTAAATGTTAGTTTAAAACTGATTTATCGGGTTTTTGTATTTGCAATGTGAAGTTTTCAGGCGTTTTTTATTACAGCTTATTTGTGTCTATGTCAATACATGTATGTATTAAGCTGTATATAAGCAGTTATATAGTTGGTTAAGTGTCCAATGAATGTGTGTTGTTAAATTCATCCTTTAATAATCACTGCTCATGCGTAATGATATGTAACTAATTCAGCTTTTAATAAAGTTGCTTTTCATTTCATTAACATGATAACTCACGTTTTTTTCGTCCATTTTACCACCACTGTACACATATTATTATTATTTTGTAGTTATGAAAGGCTTTTTAAATATCAAACATCACTTTGTCAGCTTTTGCTTTCACACAGACAAGTTATTCTCTGTGGGCTGGACTTCCTAAAAGTTGTGAGACTTCCACAGACACCCATTTAAAAATCCCCCTCACTTTCTCCCTACGCATCCCTCATTCCCACACAGGGTCTTTGTCAGCAGTTCCTGTGTCTGGATGAGGCGTGGTGAGCTCATGGGCTGGGGCATCCGTAGCTGCTTTCATAGACACCTGCAGATCGAACAAAGGACTGAGGGTGCCAACGCCGAAGACAGATTGATGCTTTGTGCATGGTAGTGGCAGGAGAGAGAGAGAGGATAACTTGCTCGCACACGTGTGTGTGTGTTGGTAGAAGGGGTGGGATTAGGGGTTTATTGGGAAGGGGGCGGGGGAGTCGCAGAGGTTGTCACTCTAGTCTGTGTGAGTCCAAGCTTTAGAGGCCTCGGAGAGATGGACAGCTTTTGTGGGTTGCATCGGTACACAATAGTGGCACTTTAATGGGCGGTAAAGCTAGAGCAGGCTTTGGCCCGGGATCGAGGGGAGCTCGGTGGCTGAAGGGGGAGATCTAGGGCCGGGGGGTAGGGGCTGTTTTACAGCTTCTCTTAGAAGGGACTAATTCATGGGCATTGAGTCCGTCATTCGTTATTCATTGAATGCAGCCAGTGCAGGAATGCAGCAGCATCAATTAGAATGTGTTAGCAGATAGCAAGGCGAAGAAGAAAAACCCTGCTCTCCCTTTTGCTCGCAGGACAACACAGGCCCACTATAGGAGGTGTCAGAACCACAAAGCCTTTTTGTGATTCTCTCTCCATTACATTACCAGTGCAATATGTAAGGTGGGGATTCTTTTGATTCAAATTAAGTGGAAAAAACACTAAATCCTATTTTTATTCAGCAAGGATAATGGCGTTATACTCTATAAAGGTCTTTAACTACTTATCTGTGGCTTAAAATCTCCCTGGCTCCCTTTCTCTCGTTCGGCCTCTCTCTTTCTCGCTCTCCGCATTATATTTATTCAACGGCAGTGTGTCAGAGACAGACTGTTAAACAGAGTTGCTTGTAGCATTAAATGCCGCATCACTCTTAATTGTACATCATTGGGTCAACGGTTTGTTGTGCTGTCCCCCCCCTTTTTTTTTTTTTAAAGAGGGTATGAATTAAAACAGACACTTGTAAGCTATTGTCAGTGGTGTGCTTGTGCTGGCACTTCAGATCCTTGGGGTCTTAAATAATGAGACCCTCTCTAACTTCCAGCGTTTGAAAACAAAAGAGCGGAAAAGCTGAAGTACTTTGATGAAGGAATGTCTGGGTGATATAATTCAATTTTGTATCACAACTATGGGGGAAACAGAGCATCTATGCTTGAACTAATTAGGGTCCCATTTTTGGCTGCTTGTGTCATTTGTGATGACAAAATACAAACGCTTTTGATCCGGGTTTTGGAAAACCAGCCACAAAACGTGAAGGAAATTTTCAATCTAAGTGAAACCTGTTCGGTTCAGTGTATGTGATGAATGAAATCATTTTTAAAGCTGGTACTTTTTATTTGGCATTTAGGAGCACACAGCGAAGTTTTGAGATGCCAGTTGCCGAATTAAAAGTGCTAGGCAGGATGTTCAATGTGCTCAATTGCATCATCCACTTCCTCATCATTCCCCAAACAGAATGATCCAGCTGGCACGTGTGCGCAAATGGATTTCAGGATTTTTATTCTCCTCAGACTTAATATGAACTAACTAGGAAGAACCTCTCATAGCAAGGTGTTTGCTTGAATATGAGCAATTATGCTTCATTTGGAGCCAAATGAGGGGAATTTGCATCCACTGAAAGGAACGCTAGTCTTAACTGTGCAGAAAGTGCAGTAAATTGGTGCAAACTGAGCAACATGCAGACATGCATCTTCAGTATAATTGTATAATTGTGCAATGACTTTAAATGCAGCCTTCCAATTAAACTTGCTTCTTCGGTGAGACGAAGGCAAAAGCACTGAGCCGTGATGGAAATCTGAGAATTGCCATATTGTAAAAATTGCTTCCTTCGAGGAGGATCATTTGCACCAAAATGGGAGGAATCTGGAATATTGGCAGATGTCTTCACACATGCGGTGGAGTGAATTGGTGAAGCGAGCTCGTGGTTGACATTCGAAAAGAGAGAGAGGGAGAACGAGAGAACTTCCTGCCTTTTTTGGCCCAAAACACGCACGGATGACTTCCGACGGGAAATTAGACATATACATGTGCCTGTACTATAAAATGTAATGTGTCACATAAATGTAATCTAATTACGTTTGATTTGAGTTTCACCTTTACATCAGCTAGTACTTGTGTGGAAAAGAAAGAATATAGCTGTCATTCCTGAAAAGCCGAGAGCGCTGTCTTCGATGACAAATGAGCAAATGAGAGTGTGAGGGAATGAGAGTTTGTGCAGTGCCAGTGGATGTGAGCGTACAATGGTCTGACTACGGCTGTCCGCGGGGCTCCAAACAGCCAGGCCTCTGTCTGGATTAAACCCCGTTTCAGACAAAGGGGGGCTCAAGTAAACGGTTCATGAATGCTGATTAATTGATGCCATTTTTCTGCAGTGTGCCATGGAGATTTAGTTGGTTAGTTGGTGCTTCGGCCGGGAGCGGGGAGGAGGGCGACTCACTGGCAAAGTTGGTCAAACTCCAAAATAGCGTAAAAGTTTCTTTAAAGTTTCTTCAAACTCCTACCAGAACACAGGATTAAAAATAATGTGTCTAAATTGGTTTCTAGTTTCGGCCCCTAGCTGGTTTAGGTGACAAGGTTCACTGAGGAGGGTTCCCACGCTTGGAGTAGGTGGGCACAGGTGTCCCAGAACAACGTGAGGGTGGCCCAGGGCCCGAGGGGCGAAGCGTTGGCCCGTGGCCCGCCTCAATGCGGGGCTCTCAGGGGCCAGCTCAATAGGCTGGGTTCCACTTGATGGCGAGAGAAAGGGCCGTTTCAGCCACTGCCCAGCAGGAAGGATCTGCTTGTGGAAGACCTCTTTCAGGAGCCCCTGTTTGTCTGAAGGCTGTCACAGCAGATGAGTACTCAGCAAACAGCGTGAACAAGGATTTGAACCAGAAAACCAACAGAGCCTTGACAATATTGTGATTGGGGCTTGTCTTCTTAGAGGGGGCTGAATGGCCAATCGAGAGCAGGAACAAGTGTGCATTCAGAACGGGACGTGGAAACCTCATAGTCGCCTTTCAGGACGGGGCGAGAAATCATGGCAGGAACAGAGGACTGTGTGTACTGAAGAGAGTCAAAATCCAACAACATGTCTAATCGACAAAGAATCAAGCTAAGCCCAGATGATCCTCTGCGAGCTTCTATAGAGCTATGTGTCATAGCTACCGTTTACCCATATGGCCATAAATGAGCAGAGATTATCACTTTAAAGGCATGGCAAGCTATTCTTCAGTGCTATTCAAAGACACCAATTTTTTTTTGATCATTATTCATAATGAGACATTTCTTATTGTATATGCACCATAAAAATCACAATGCGATCAAATGAAGGGATGTTAAAGCACAAGTCCCTATTGCTTATCGTGGAGTAAAGGAATGTTTTTACTCGTTTTGTTAACAAACCTAACCCATACCGGATGACACTGTGCCTTGCGCAGGAGTTCACAGCTAACAGGCGTGGGAAGCTTAGTCTCACTCTGTGGCACTTCCTTAAACAACCCTCATCTCAACAGCCATGACCTCTCTCCAGCCAGGTTAATTCTGATACCTAAATCCCCTGTGAACAAACCCAGTGCTGGTTTTCTGGACCCAGGCTGCTCTCACACCTGCACGCTGTCACCTGGCTGCATTTCAGAAGTAGAGGAATTCCAGGGGCTTGGTCTCTTGTCATTACATGCAGCTTAAGGATGCTGTTTTGCAGAAGTGAGATTAAGGGTTAGGGTTTCTCTTAATGAACCCAAGGCATTAGATTGTGAAAGGAATGATATCGCATTTCTTTAGAGGATGTATAATTTCTGCGATGGGGAAATGCAGAATTACAATGGATTCAAAGGATTTGTTTAAACATGCAATTTGCCATTTTTTTTTTAAAAAGCCAGTTGTTTATCCCTCAAGGGATTTCTAAATAAATATCAGATGGTTTAGACATATTCAGAACAATGCACAAAACCACCTGACTGTTGTCGGCTATTTAGTGTCATTTAAAAAATTCATCATGCCCTTATTGACTGATTTGTCTACTTGATGGCCAAGCGGAGAAGTTGACAAAGAAAAATGTTGTCTGCTGGCAGAGTTCGCCTAAGTTTGAGAGGTGCTGAAGAGAGATGGCTGTGATGGAATGGGCAGGGACGGGTTGTGACTCCTCTATTGAGTGTGTAGGGCTACGCTGAATTGGGCTGATTTGCCTGTGAATAGAGCCTTTCCATTATTCTTGTTAGGGAGCTGTCACATCCAATAGAGAAAGTGAAAACCTCCTTTTATCAACCTTTTCCAAGTGAAACAGAACAGGCAATCAATAACCGAATTCAAAACGGGGGAAAGTCAAGCAGAATGATATGGGGATGTTAAAAAGGGGCATTTGTCAAATTGGTAATGAAGAATAAAAGTAATATGTGATTTAATTTAGACTCAAGTCGGATGAAAAGGAACGTATTAATAACAATACTACTATATAAAAATGAAATATTAAGTTAGGTCAAATATAGTTTTTGGAGTAGTGTGAAAACTATAAATTAGTTTTGTAAGTTAGAGGAAATGCTAACATTATGTTTGTTCAATTTATGTTTTATTTGTATATTCCTCTATTTAGGTTTTGTAGACTTGCATACAAAATTCTAAAGAAATACAGTGAATCATCATCATATGTGATTTAACAAAAAATAATTACAAATTAAAAACTTAAAAAAATCTTCTGAATTATAAACAATATCAAATGTTAATCTGTCGGTAGAAAATCGAATCACTCAAATGTTTTTGCAACAAATGTATTTATTGTCACAAAATCAAATTCAGCATAATGCCTCTTTAAAGCTTATTTATTTTCATTTGAATATAGTATAAATATGTTTTGTTCTTTAACAACTCTTGAAGTAAGTAACAGAGAAATTGTATTTTTGTATTGCAGGAAATGAAGCATACTAAAAGGTTTTGTTGCCTGCTGCAGAAAACACAAAATTATGAGGTGATTACTGCCTTGGAGTCTAAACAATAATATTACCTGAAATAATAGGACTCCCCTAACACATCCGGTTGATATAAGAAAATAATCACAGAATCTATAAGATAATTTTATAGACTGTAAGAAATTAAAACTAAGAAAATAAGCACAAATAATCTATTTATTTCCTTATAAACAATAAAGTTAAGTGCACACATACACACACACACACTTTGGAAATTTTAAAAGTGAAATAATTCATGAAAGAATGCAAGAAACAAAACCAAATTTGTTTAAAATGACACATTTATTTTGAAGATTGTGTTATTTGAGTTTCCCCTGCATTAAAAATATTTATGATCTGGTAATGGTTGTATTTTTTTTTTTTATCAAGTTGAAAAGGTGATCTGAGCATTACATTGTCTTTCAAGCCAAGATGGACTGAATATATCTAAAACATTCATCAAGTAATTTTCACATGCTGCGGCTTCCAATGTTTTTCCGCTGGATGGAGAAAATGAATCGCATCATTTAGCTCCATCAATCAGTCTGGTAATTGATGTCTTAATTGATGGCGGGTTATACAGTTAATTGAGCACCATCATTGTGGACCATCATTGTTCACTCTTTTCATTTACAATGCCCAGCAAATAGGCAGTGGGACAGAGCACAGAGACACTAAACCAATACATGTGTTGCTTATTTTAAGAGGACAAGAATACAAGATCTAATTTTAGGAAAAAATGACATGAATAACATTATTTTCAAATATAAATATGATATAGTAGTTCAGATAATTTATTTAGACTATAAAATGAGGTCTTTTAATTACAGGAAATTGTCTTTGTTCACCAAATTCAAGTAAATATTATCTCAGTTTATTTTAAATATGATTTATATTCATATTCAGATTTGTTTAAACATTTTATTTACATTAATTCATTACAGTGACAGCATTTAACATTTTGGTCAAAAAACATTTGGAATGTCCTAATATTAAACTTATAATCTTACAGATAGCATAATTAAAATTGAGTCTTAAACAATTAGGGGATATCACCATTTTAGATAGTGAGACATACTACTTTTCTTGTTAAGTAATTTTTTGCTAGATAAATTAAAAAACAATGAAACTCAAAAGCATATAGTCTATTTATAAAAACATCAACTCTATGTAATAGTTGATATACAAAATCAACTCTTTATTAAAGAATATGTAAAAGGTTTTTCTTCATGTTTTCTGCTTTCAACATTCTCAGTTTCACTTCTGGTCTCCGTGGTGACTGAGCTCTGAATGGCCATGACTGATGGAACCATCCGTCTTCTCTGGCCTGGCTGCAGATTAAAGCAGAAGGATGTATAAATCAGAGCGTTAATGAATAGCTCTACTCAGTGGAGAAGAAAGTCATACCTATTTTTCTTTGCCCAATCAGTGGCTCCTACTGATCTCCTCCAGCAATGTTTCCTCCTGAAACTCTCACTTGACAAGTTAGTTGTTAAACACCCACTTTACTAAACTAATCTTTAAACACTGGGGCGGCCGCAGGTATCAGTTGGAGAAAAGGCATGACGTTGTCGAGCACTCTGACTGTGTAATCCCGGCCTGAGATGATGGGGCTGGGGGGCAGTTTGCTTAATTGGGTTACAGAATACTTTAATTATTTCACTTTCCCACATTCTTGCTCCATGCACAAAGACAATGATGGCGCGGTGAGAAACTGCAGCCCGGGACCTTGGAGTGCAGCTGCAGGGTAATTATCATTACGAGCTCCATGCATCTGTATACAAACAAGACCACAGATGCTTACTCTCTGAGACTGAGGATACGCACAAGAGTGCTGTAAAAGACAGCACAGATGACATTGTGCCTGTGTGTTCATTTATGAGGGTAGCTGACATGAAATACGTTTGGGAAGTTGACATGCTTTGCTTTGACGTGCTGTGGTTATCTAAAACTAATTTAAACAGCTGTTTGCTAACTTGCTTTATAAATATTGTGCATTCAGGTTTTATTAATTGAAAAGCTACACAGAATATTTGCATTTTCACTTTTGATTTCACTTCATAAGAAAAAAAAACACATATAAAATCTTAGTTACTTCTCATTGTTGATGTAATGATATTTCAAATATTGCAAAAAGTCCCGTAAATCTCACAAATGTATCCATTAGAGTTTAAGAAGAGATGTCAAAAATGTCCCAAACTGAGCTCAGAAGTCTGAAATAAAAAGTAAAGTTTGAAGATTTCAATATGAAAATAATCACCATTAAATTAACCCATCTAGATTATTTAACCTACACAATTATACTTCATTTTTAAATTAATTTAAAAAAGTTCTCATTTGTTTCTATTCTTAGCAATTTTAGGAGAAACATCTGAGACTATAAAAAACTTTTAAAGTTAATCAACTTTTGACTGTACTGACTAAAATAAAGTTAACATAACTAAAGCAAATTCAAGATAGTTGAAATGACTTGTAAATCCTAGTTGATAAACGTAAAAATATAAGGGCAAAAAATAAACAAATGAGAACTCAATCAAATCTCCTGTGTGAAAATTTTGTAAAAAATAAATATCAAACTTGAGGCACGCGGGCACCATGTTGGAGACCACTGATCTATTTAAAATTATTTAATATCATTTCAAAGAATTGTAGATTAAAAGATCTTGCATGGTCTCATCACCCTATAACCTCTATGGCTTCCATGCTATACACATTCACACGTCATATTGACATGATGTTATCATGTTTGTAAGATTTAACATTTATTGTGACAAATTTGTTTACCAATGACACTATCTGTTTTGTAAGGTAAGTCAGGTCTGTCGAGCAAATATAGATACGATTTAAGCAATGATGTAAATTAAACTCTAGTGTTCCCTAAAGGGTCGTACACTTTGACTCTAGGGACACATAATAAAACACCACAAAGCAATTAGCCCATCTAAACTGTAAATGAGCATTTTAGACAGAAATTCACTTTTTGCTAATGAATTGGACCATAAAAGGTGGTGTGGGAAAGGCCGAGATGGCAGAGTAACAGAATGTGTGTGTGTTGAGGAAGCGGGAGGTGTGAAAAATAGTGTGTGTGTGTGTGTGTGATCAGTAATGTGTGTGTGCGGATGCTGTGTGGGAGAGGGGGCTGCCCTGGCTGTCACAACCCAGGACCACAGTGGCCCAGCGGGAGCCCTGACTGGGCTCCCATGATGCTCTGTTGCCGTGGTTGAGCCCTGGAATGCACCGGCACACAAAGGAAGAGCAGGCCTGAGAAGGCCCTCCATCCTGATAACCACATTAAAGGCCCACCAACATCTGTTGAGGCACAGGAGAATGGCCCTATCTCTGGGCTTTAACCCCCAACAGCACTAATCATTAACCCCCAGCCCTGAGAAGGAGCACCTTATTTGTCAGGCACCCAGCAGAGGGACTAACATTGTACGGCAAACAGCGTGAGAAGTGGAGCTGGATGATTATTCTTAGAGGTCTAAAGTGACTATACTTCATGCTCGTCCATTAATGACCGGATCAGGTTGTTATGTATTCACATCGCAAGGCCTTGGCGTAATGATCTGCATTTCATTTGCGTGTGCACCAAGTAACATACTTCATGATAAAGAGCAAAATGCAAATAAAGTCAAAAATACATTAATGTTTTGCATATGGTGCAATGTTTAATCTGGGCATGTTTAAAATTTAATGAGCCTGTTATTGTCAACGTGCAGGTGCTTAGCATCTTCACATGCAGAAAGACAAGATATCAGCCAGAAACAGGTGTCCTGCCACAAGAACTTCTCACACTCCAGGATCCTCATCTGCCTTGAAGGGCCTTTACGGCTGTTTCGCTTCCACAGGTTTCAATGCCCTGCCAATTTCACCAGCATGAACCTGCAAACAAAGCAGAGGGACTGGAGATGGGGGGGAGTGGGCACAAACAAGAGTGATGCAGAAGAGAGGTGAGCGTCTTTCTCCCCGCCGTTTCATACGCGGTTCTCTCTGAGATTAGGAGCCGCAGGGGTTCCCCCTAATGCACGGACTCCTCAAGTGCCTCCGCACAAGCAAACCCATTCACCGGTAGCTCATTACACGGGCAATTAAGTGTTGTGGGGGAGGGGCGCATAGGCCTGAAACGGGGGCCGCCAGCCGTCGTGAGGAGCGCCTCTCCATCCCCTTTCCCCCGGCCCACTCCTCCCAGCATCTTCACCTGGGCAGGCCAGGGGACACCTGCCTCTTCTAATGAAGATCCATGGCCTCATTTCCATTTCTGAAGTCGTATCAGAGATGGCGGAGCACAAAACCGTGCCTGTGTCCTCCGGCCCGGAGAGGCAGATAGAATGACATGGCTAAGTGCACTTGCAGAGCAGGGTGCAGCTGTGGGGCCTGAAAATGAGGTTTTCGGAGGTTTGAAGTGGGGTGCTGCGTTGCCTACGAAGCTGTTCTCTTACTTATTGGAGGGTGCTTCAGGTTCCAACAGGCCACAATGGCTGCCGTGCAGCTACTTCTGCTCTTGGGATATAATGAGCGTGTCTGCAGGAAGGAGAGTAGCCTGAGTAGGGGAAATGCTCACTAACAATTCTCACCTCTGTCCAATTCAGGTCTTCTTATTCAAAACAGAGACAAGCTAGCAGATGTCATATATAAATACATGCACGGAAGAGCTAATAGGAAGACGGGCAAGTTATCACACGGTACTACAGTTAACTTTTCGGATAGATTTGAGGAGCTCAAATGCAAAAGAGTCTAAATGCCACGTCCGTCAAAAATGCGATGATATTAACCAAATGCTATTGGCACATACTTTACGTTCATCAAATACTTTAGCTTAAAATCTGCTTAATCCCGGCCTCAGGACATTCAGAAATACTGGTTTGTTGGCAGAATCCAATAAGAGTCTGATAAAAAAAATAATTTACAAGAAAACATGTTAGATTCACTTAAAGTGTTTTTGCATTTATTTATTATTACTGTCTGTAAAGGCATCTGTATAGCAACAAAAACGATTGAACTTTCACAAGCATTGCCATGGAAGGAAATAAAGATCATTAAACTCATGTTGATATTTCACATTTTCGCACTTGGCAAATGCTTTTATCCAAATTGACTTGATAGTATCCACCAAAGCGTTTAAATGCATCTGAAAAGCCATGCAATCTTTTAAAATGAAAACTGAGCGCTTTAGTGCTATTCTTCTGGTTTGTTTATCAGTCATTGTATGATGCACCGGTTGGTTGTTGTAGTATTTGTCCTGCCCCTCCTCCACTGTAATTAGACCAACATGATCTCACAGAAAGTCGTGTTAGCCTATAGTCACGCAAAATTTGATTAATTTGTTTATGTCCATTGCACGAAATTCAGCTTTTGTTCGTTCCTTGAGGCACAAATGTCTTTTTCGTGTCACTCGCATAGATTTCTATAAATAATTTTACGTGTCTGTGACAAGACTTTCTTTTTCGTGTCATTTTATGTATTATTTTCTCTTTTTTCCCTTTTTTAATCATTGTCGCTTAAGTATTGGTTTCTACATGTTTTTCATCTACTTTTAAAACTATTCTTTCCTGGAGTTGGGGTTAGAGTTGGGGTTTGGGTTTGGATGTCTAAAAATGGAACAGAAAGTGATTCTAACCCCAACCCCAAGTGACAATGGTAAGAAAATAGGAAAAAACTATGAGAAAACAATACATAAAATCAAACAAAACAGAAAAGTCGTTCAACGGACACAAAAACTATTTATAGAAATTTATATGAAAAAGCTAAATTTTGTGCCATGGACACAAATAAATTAATACATTTTGCGTGACTCTAACACAACTTTCCTTAAGATCAGTCTGTATTAGACGGGTGAGTGAAAAGTGACATTGACGAGCCCAGCGTTTTTCCCAAAATTGAAAAATTTTTCAACGTGCTTTGAGCAGGAATGTCTTTTTTGTGTCACTTACACAAATTTCTATAAATAATTTTTCGTGTCCGTGGCACGACTTTCTTTTTGTGTCATTTTATGTATTTTTTTATTCCACCCTTTTTTAAATCATTGTTGCTTGGGGTTGAAGTAAGATTTGGAGGTTTAGGACTTACTTTTATGTATTGGCTTCTACATGTTTTTCTTCCGCTTTTAAAACTATTCTCGCCTGGAGTTGGGGTTTGGGTTAGAATGTCTAAAAATGGAACAGTAAGTAATTCTGACCCCAACCCCAAGCGACAATGGTAAGAAAATAGGAAAGAACAATGAAAAAACAATACCATGCATGGACACGAATAAATAAATTTAATTTTGCGTGACTATAACATGACTTTTCCGTGACATTGACAAGCCTAGCCTTTTTCCCAAAGTTGAACATTTTTCAACTCTGAGCATCTGTAAAAAGCGCTGGGAGCTCACAGCGTGGAATGCTCAATGCCTTGCCAGCTGTTGACGTTTATTAAAAACATGGTGCTTGCATTGGAAACAACATAAAAATACAATGGCCCTAAAGAAAAAAAAAACATTTGATGAACACCAAAGGGCCTTAATGTGCAGTTAATTTATGCATTTTATCAATGTGTTTTCCTTGGGGATTGAACTCATGACCTTTGTGTTACTAACACAACGCTGTGATCAGTTGAGGTACAGGTATAGGATGACATATATTTTGTAACAACATACCTTAGTGGGGTACTGTATGTTGTCACAATGTAACCTGACATTAAACAGCATATTGCATTTAAAAAATATATTTTTAGCTTAATTTAACATTAAAAATCACAAAAGAATTCATGAAACAGCAAATATGCAAGACATCATTTTTCAATGGTTGTTTAAAATTAACATACAAAACTCTTACTATACAAGAAACAAACATTTGTATATTAAGACTTTTTACTTAAAACTTCCCTATATGTCCTCATTCATCTGTGCTCTTACATAACTCTTATGACACCTTAACATCATGTATACAGTGTCACATATTAAAGATTGAAATGGACCGTGTCTAGATAGGGAAGTACAGCAAACACATAAAACCAACAACGACGAATCATTAGTGGCTCATTAATGTCACCCTTTATTTTCGGGGCAGTTAAAGGTTTTATCTTGCAGTCCGTTGCACACTCCTCGCTGATAGCTCCATTCAGCAGTACAGCATGTCTCTCAATGCGACTGTGGGATCCTCCCTTGTTAACATGTTCAGGCCCACTGCCTTCTCTCAGCACCTGAGGGCAAGCGGAGCACCCACAGCTCAGGTAATAGAGGAAGAGGAAGGGCAGTCGAGTGAAAATAAACAAGCTTGGGCTCTATCCAACCGTTGTTCCTCACCCTCCCTGCTCTGTTTCAGTCTGTATTGGAGGTCAGGGTCTGTGATTGCTTTGGCTGTCTAGTTGTGTCACATCTTTGCTAATTCTAGTCGGTCTGCATTTTTGTGGGGGCATAAAGACGTGTACAGTTGTTAAAGCCTGGGTTGTACATGACATATATATTACACCACATAAATTCAAGCCCTGAAAACATTATTTAAAAAAAAAAAACATGACAGTTTTGTTATGTAGGTATAAAATAGACTACTTACGTAGTTTGTAAGTATAATATGAAGGTGTGCTTTGTGCCCAAGGCTTGGTTACACAATGAGTTTGTGTGTGTGTGCGAGTGTGTGTTTCCAGGCAGCAGATTTGGCTTCCCCAGCTCTCTCTCTCTCCACTCACCTGTGACGGAGCACTTCCCCTGGTTGGCTCTTATCAGCCCATAGAGGAAATACCTGCCACAGGTAAACAGGACCTTGTGACCCCCAAGGCTTCACACTCATACACAAGTAGACAAGATGTTGTTCTTTCTGCCCTGCCATAAGACACCCCTGCCCCCAACCTGTCCAAACCATCCCCCCTTTAAAATTTAATCTTATCTAAATATCAACAGGTGTAAGGCGAGGGTCTGCTTATCATGATAGATTCAGTATGCACAATGTTGATCAACAGTGCCTAAACACAACTGCATTTCTCAGTGGTTTCAGTGATGCTGGTAGCACTTTAAAATAACATGGGCTTCCTTGAGATTTCACTGTATTAATAACAAATCAAATGTTTATTTATATATGTTAACCTTTTTTGTTTTGAGTTTATGTAATTATTCAAATGTTTGAAATATTACGCAAAATAAAATATAGAAAATAGCATTTTTATGTATATTATCTACCATATACAATGTATATGGATATTTAGATGACTTTTTTTTTTAATGGTTTAGTTTACAAGGGAATAGTTCACACAAATATAAACTTTTCCCATTATTTATTCAACCTTGTGTGATAATAATTGTGTAATAATATAATAACTAATAATATTAACAAGTAATATAATATAAAATGCAGACATGTCGATAATATTGAATCTTATTGGTTCTTGCGTGTCTCATGACAAAACAAACATATGACAACTAGTCAAAAGACACAAGAACTAATCAGATTCAGCATAATCCACCGTATTTTAACTTCTTGTTCACAAAATAAGCTCAAAATATAAATTGTTTTCTCTTACAAATGTATCGTTTTGCTTCAGAAGACATTTAAGAGTCATTTGGATTACTTTCATAATAATGAATGGAGCTTTGCCATGTTGACCTTCATAAGAAAATAACATGACAGCAATTAATAGGAAAGGAAGTCATATACAGTCAAGTTTCTTTTTTTTTTTTTTTTGAGGAACTATTCCTTTAAGTAATTATGTGGTGGTATTCCGGACAGGGTTTAAGTAGGCCTTCATTTTATTAGGACATTTAAGTAGTTTTAACAAACATAACTTACAAAACAATACTGCATGTTAAGACAAAACAATGGCACTGATATATGTTAAGATATGTCAAGATGTTTCTAAAAATAAGAAAGCTTGAACATCCATTTTAGGGACTACACTCTCAGAAAAAAGGTACAAGAAGGTTTGTACCTAAAAGGTGCATATTGGTCACTCAAAGGTACACATTGGTAACTTAGAGGTACATACTAATATACATGGTACAAACTATGACCTTTTTACGTCCAAGTGACCATTTTTGTACCTTAATTTCTGAGAGTGTAGGATAAGCCCCTATATTAAATTATATACATTTACACTTAGGCATTTAGCAGATACTTTAATCCAATGTGACCTACAAAAGACAAACAGCAAAGCTTTTTTATAGCTAAGCAATAACATTAGAAGTGCCGTACAAAATTACTTTTAGCTTACAAAGTTTGCTAATCTTAAGAGAGACAACATATCAGTGGCGGCTCGTGAGTGCTCATCTGAGGGGCGCAAAATATGTGTTCAAAGTGTTATGTGTGTTGCTTGTTTTTTCAAAATATGTGTTCTGCGTGTCGAGAGATCCTGCATGCATCACATGTTTTGAGACACTCACGTTCACAAAATTTTTGACTATTTCTCTGACAGTGTAGTAAAACAATAGCATTTACACATTATTTAAGGAATATCTACACCATCCAACATCAGTCTCTGGGACCATGTGTGTGGGTAAAGCTCCCAGAAGGCTTACCAGTGACCCTGTAGGAGAGAGAGAGAGAGAGAGAGAGAGAGAGAGAGAGAGAGAGAGAGAGAGAGAGAGAGAGAGAGAGAGAGAGAGAGAAGTAAGGACCTACAGGAGAGAAGTTCATTTAAGGCACCTGAGGGTCGCTTTAACTCTCTCCCTTACCTTCTGGCGGCCCTGCTCTGCCCTGCAGATGCAATCATGTTACCTGAGCCACATGCACAAATACTGCCCTTTTTGATGGATGCGGTTTCCCACAATGACACTGATGGGCAATGAGTGTCCCCCACCCACTTCCTGTTAAAACACTGTGATTGATAAAGCAAACAACCAGGCTTCATGATAATGACATGTTCAAATAATCTCACATTTCAAACATCTTGTGTACACTTAATGGGAAAATGACAATTCTGTTAACTTACCCTCAAGTTGTTCCAAACCTGTAGAAATTACTTTGTTCTGCTGAACACAAAGGAAGATATTTTGAAGAATGTTTGTAACCAAACAGATCAGGTGTACCATTCACTTCCACGTTATAATTTGTTATTACTATGGAAGTCAATGGTGCCCCTGATCTGCTTTGTTACAATTTTTTTTAAATATCTTCTTTTGTGTTCAGCACAAGAATGTAATTGATACAGGTTTGGAACAACTTGAGGGTGAGTAAATGATGAAAGTATTTTAATTTTCTGTGAAATATCCCATATCTTAAAAATGTAATGTGTAGAAAAAAATGTCTGGAATTTGTTGTCAGATAAAGAAACAACAAATATGTAAAGTACAGACCGAACAATTACTTTATAATATTTCAATGTTAATGCGTCTGTGTGAACTGGAGGGGAAGGTGACTTCATAGGGACCTCATTTGTTTGCAAAAATGGCTTCAAAAAGGTTTAGGTGCCACTTCATGTTATCCATATTTTATCAAAGCCCAAAAAGGTATTCATTTGTGTACAAATTTCTCAAAAACTTTTATGGGCCATCAGATTTAACATAACATTTAATCTGAGCTAAAAGCTTGCAAAACCTTTCAACAATGTTTCACTCCTTTGTCAGACGCCTCTGTTCAAACAGCAGATTAAATTTCCACAGCTTAAACAAGAAGTAAATTAGCTAAATTACACCCTCCTCTGTATTTTACAACAGACTTACAACCCTGCCCAATCCAACCAGGTCTAAAGAATTTAGCATCAACACCAATATGTTGATCTACTAATTAGGGCCACTACTTCCCTGCAGTTTCAAAATGAAACAGGAGCACTTGTCTTTGTATTACCAGCGGCCATCCGTCCCCCTGCCTGCTCCTCAATAGCCCTTGGGCCGGTAGAAAGGCCAGGATCAAGATAAGCAGAACAATGGGTCAGGCAGCAGACCAGGACCATTGCAGTCTTGTATCTCTGTCCACATCTCATGCCTGCCTGGGTGACTGTGCAAAGGATGTTGTTAAAGCGAGAGCAAACACTCAAACATCCTGCACAAGCGCTATTACTTCCCCATAATCTCTCTCTCACTCTCGTGCTCTTTCTCTCTCAGTGCTATTTCCCATCCCTAACACTTTTTGGAGATGCTTGCGGATTTTTCACAGGCATGTACTGTGGCCTTCACTAGGTGGGTCTGTACGTGCGTGTGAGTGAGTGAGAGAGAGCGAGAGAGATAGAGAAAGAGAGAGCAGGCATTTACCCAGGGATTTGCTTACATACTGATTACACAGCAAAAGTTATTGTGACCAAAAGGGGAGGAGGCTGATATATGAAATCAACCAATCAGATTCCACAGACCAAATGTAAACTATTTACCAGAGGGTACAAGTTTCAGTGATGTGTGATGCTCAGGTCTGATGACTAATGAAATACCTTCTCTTACTGTACCTGTCTTAATTTGTCATCATTTATGATTATGTAAGAAATACAGTCAGAATCTGGGGGAAGGACGCAACAAATCAATGATGATGATATTCAAAAGTATCTTAGTACCCCAGGGGAAGCTAAAGTGATTTAACAAGTGTACTACAAGTCCAACCGCCCAGAAAAGTGTTACCATGATGTCACCGTCCCACTGTTCGCTCTCTCTCTTTTCTCTCTGGATAATGGACAATATGCACACGGACTGTTTCAAGGCCTGGGGAACTCTGGCAGAGGCAGGTTAATATCATTGACAACAATGGCATGTTATAAAAAGGTGCGGCTGTAATAAGTTCTTTGTCGGGACCTTCTATTTCCATCTCGTCATATCATTACTCATCCTGCTAGCCAATTTACTGGTCGGCATAGCAACCACAGCGGGCCAAAGCCGAGAGGCAAGACCGGAATCTTAATGGCTGTGGTGGAGAGACAGTTCACAAATGCCTACCCAACTAGTTGAAAGTTATTTACTAGTTTATATTTGTATTTGTCATGTATTATTTCATTTACTATTACATTATAAAAGATGTATTGTATTGACTTCTGATGTATCTGTTGTCTACACTCTCATGTAACACTAAGAATATCTCTAGAATAAAAGATATCTCTTTATAAAGATTGGGGAAAAAGGGTACCCTTTAAAAAGGTCCTAATTTAGGTACAGTGTATACATTTGGTACCCAGACAGCAGACGGCTCTGGGCCGGATCCGCACCAGAGCTGCACGGAGTCTTCTGCTGTCTGGGTATTGAGGTACTAATATGTACTTTTTATGTATACCTTTTGAAACGTTACTGTCCCAGTGTCAGCTTTTTCTGAGAGTGCAGACCACTGTATTAGTAGTGCAAAAGGTTGTGGGTTTGATCCCATTGAACAGACATACTGATTAAAATGCACCTTGAATAATATTATTATACATTTTATTTATACCTGCCTTTTATGACACCTGCTAAATGTGTAAATGTAATGTAAACACATCTAATATATTATAGATTGTAGAAATCTAGCACAGTTCAAGGTTACTTCTGCTGTTTAGTACCCCCGTAACAACTCTGAGAATAATATAGGTCTCCCTATATAATTTGTTGTGAGCAATAACACTTCCGCATATTCTTAAACGTGCCCACGTGGCTACACCAGGCATGCTGGGATACACAAAACAACATCGCCTGTGGAGGTATGCAGGGATTGACCGGTGGGCGTGTGGTGAAATCCAGCGCGGCGAGTTCGCCTAAGCGCACAGGTCAGCGCTGGCCGGTCAGCAGCTGCTGCTTGGCCGCGGTCCCACGCTTTCCAGGCTGGGGGGGAGGATTGACGGGTCAGTAATAAAATCAGGCGCCCTGGTTGAGCTCAGAGCTGTCCATTGTTTGAAGGCCAGCCCCACTGCTGCTGTTTACTCTCTCCCATATGCATTATTCAACGGCCCAGGGGCTCCCAGAGAAAGGGGCCCCATTCAGGGAACCTCTTGCCCATGTTTTGTTTTGCTAATTTTCAATTAAAATAAACCATGGCTCTAAGGGGGGAGATAGAGGGCGCAAGGGAGAGATAGTCCCAGTACGATTTACTCTGTGACGTCTAAGAGATTAGTTTGATCACATAAATGACAATAAAACACTACTTATTGAGTATTATGGCAGTGACATATCTATTATTTTAATGAAGGAACCAGACCCGAACAATTTAATTCCTATAGAGCTTTTTCCAGTGTGCATTGTTTCAAAGCAGTTTCACATGAAATATTTAAGTACATCATCTGTGAGAAACAAGTTAGCAAACTTCCAAATTCCTTAAGGTGCTGTAATGGAAATTTATTCTTTATGCATTTATATTATTTTTGTATTCTTCATTGTATGATTTATGTCAGTCATGACATTTTCATCTGCGTGGGGTGAAGTCTAGGACAGGAAGTCTAGCTCGATAGAGCTCGGGATAGGAAGTATGGCAAGGTGCAAGTGTGGTTTTTGTTTGTGTGATGATGTGCTTAAAAAACATATGTATCGTCTGCCTGGATACAAGTAGAGTAAATATAACCACCCAGAAGTGTCTAAACTACACCTAATAAGGAGTTGTTTTGATCGAATAGCATGGGGGGGTGGTACAAACTCAATGTCAGTATATAATGAAGGAAGGATTTGAGATTCTTCACTTCTTCACATATCGTTTCACTGTCGTTATGTGTCGAGTCCTTGTACAAGTAAATAAATCATCTCTGATGGACAGATCCTGGTATTCGTATTATTTTTCCACGACAATTTGGCGACGAGGATGGCATCCCAATAACCCGAGGAAAGGGTCAACGGTTTGATCAACTCACCATAGATAGGAGAGGTGACCCAAACCCCCAGCTGAAGGGACGTGGGCGTTGACTCTGATCCGAAGGTGACGGGATCCAGACGAACCAGTGGAGATAATACGGTAAATAAAAATACGTTATCTAGAAAGGGGTTTAAGTGAGTAAACACTGGAGAGTAATTCTCTCCCGGAAAATCACCTCTAGAAAGGGGTTTAAGTGAGTAAACACTGGAGAGTAATTCTCTCTCGGAAAATCACCTCTAGAAAGGGGTTTAAGTGAGTAAACACTGGAGAGTAATTCTCTCCCGGAAAATCACCTCTAGAAAGGGGTCTAAGTGAGTAAACACTGGAGAGTGGTCTCTCCCGGAAAATCACTGCGTGAAATTGTAATCACTGAAGAGTAAGTCTCTTCTAAAATTATTGACGGAATTGTACCCGCCTGTAGATAATGGAAAACACGGGAAGTAGCGCTCCCCGTCCGAAATGGAACACGGAAAGTGGATTGTCTGTCAGAGATGAAACCGGTTTAATAAGAACTTATGGGAGAGGATGGATAGAAACCATACCTCTGATACAAAAATATGGGGAAATAAGTTTTAGTGTAACTAAAAATAAAGAGCTCAGAGACAAAATAATACAGAAAGATCATTCTAAGAATAAAGGTAGATCGTTAACAGTAATGGATATGTTCATTAGAGAATCTGAAGAAAGATTGAATAAGCAATATTTTAAAATAATGCCTTATAGTGACTCTTCTTCTTCTTCCTCCTGTGATGTATGTGACCTGAGTGGACCTGGCAATGTGGGTCGCACTTCCAGTCTCCTGTACACCCAAACCCTCTCCGAAAACAATCAATTACCTCAGAAGCCGACATCACCCCCATACGATGAACATCAAAATGGAGCAGTCGGAGGAGCCCCGTGCTGCCAACTACACCAATACCCCCTGCCTATCTCTATGACCACGCTGTGGCTGCACTGGACTCCTACGTGCAAACAACAAGATGGAGAGACTGTGAGTAATTTCCTGGCAAGATTAGAAAAAGACTTTGAGAGACATTCTGGCATAACTGCAAAAATGCCCAATAATGAACCCCACCCAGCGTACAGTATGCACTTACCAATGTACTTCATGAGAAATCTAGATATTGAACTGTCTGAACCTATCAAAGCTACCCTGGACGGGGAGAAAATGGCCACATTGGAGGAAGTGGTGAGACATGCAGAACACCACGAGAAGAGACTTAAACAAGAACGCCTCAAAAAGAACAGGGAGGCACAAGATATGAATTTCACCATGATGCAATGCACCCTTAACGATCGACAACAACAGGATCGTAACTCCGGTTTTCCAACACTTAACCCGCAGGGGAGAGGCGGCCACAGAGGAAGGGGCAGGGGTAAAGGCAGAGGACGGGGACGAGGGAACGGCCGGTGGAATCAACGCGGATGTTTCAACTGTGATTCAATGGATCATTGGAAAGATCAATGCCCCGAACTAAAAGTTCAAAAACCTCATGCAGACTGAAATGTGCTAAATAGCGGGGAGGGGGCCGGTGGAGAGGAGACTGAAGTAGGTTCTTTTATGCTCTGTCGCAATGAAGAATGCTTGGCCGGGGTAAGAAGTATTTTTCCTACTTTACTCTGTGATACTAAATAATCTTTCGCAAGAAAACCATTTGAAAGTTTACAATATGTTTTATTGTCTATCTCAGGCAAAAAGATTATTTTTATTGTAGATTCAGGGGCCCCCACTTCAATATTGCTGATTATATGCCCAAATCTGTACAGATGATAAAAAAAAAATGAAAAATGTTCCCTCAGTGCCACAGGGCATGTTGTTAAAGAAACTTTTTCTCAACCTTTACAATGTATATATGAACATAATCAAACTTCTTTTTTTACCTCTTTTCTAATTAGCAGAACTTGCCCATATAACTTGCTCGGTAGAGACATCATGTGTAAACTGCACATGACGGTATGGTGTGATGAAGTGACTGGGTTGAATGTGACTCTGTGTAAGGAAGTGTGCCTCAGTGTGTTTGTGGGGGAGAGGCCTGAGAGTGATGCTGGTTTGAAAACACACTAATGTACACGCCCATCCTCAGATTTTATGTCACCAGAAGATTTGCACTGCACAGCTCATGTCACCTGGGAAATCGAAGCAGATTACCAAGCGGCGTGGGCACAGCAGTCTGGTGATCAGTTGACCACAAATTGGTTGTACTGGAATGGGGCCTGGGCTGCATTGAGTGTGATGCTTCCTAAATGTGCTTCTATGTTGTATGATGTTGCAAATGCTGGTCCTTACATATCACTGGCCAAAGCTACTGATATGAAAGGGAGTATGTGGGCCCTATAGTAAGTGCATGCACAAATGCCGCAAATTGGCATATGTAAAATGATGACATGTCTTATTTTCCATCCTTAGGTGTGCGGAGAACCGCATACCAGAGCTATTCTCTGCGAAAGCGCAGGGAATAGCAGCGCAGCGACAGTTGGCAGCACACATGGGGTGGATCGGTCCACGATGCCACTCCATCAGTGGGCCACAGATAAGTATAATGTGGGTCTCATTAAATCATGTGCGTCCGTAAAGATCACACCAAAGAGTGATTTTCGCCAGTGAAAACCATAAGATCCTCTCAAAAAAGAAGCAGAGGACTGTATCAAACCTGTTTTTGATTCGTTGTTCGCAAAAGGAATTATTATTCCATGCTCGAAGTAACCGGAAAATACACCAATATTTCCGGTAAAGAAAATTAGAGGAAAAGTTGAGCCCACTGAGTGGAGATTTGTACAAGATCTACAGGCAGTAAATGCGGCTGTAGAAGCAAGGGCTCCGAACGTGCCCAACCCTTATACCATCCTGTTACAAATATCACAGAGCACCGCATTTTACATGACCGTGGACATTTCCAATGTGTTTTATTCAGTGCCAGTACATCTGGACAGCCAGTTTTGGGTTGCGTTTATGTTCGCCAGCCGCAGATTCATGTTCACTAACCTTTGCCGGGGCTATCGTGAGTACTATAATATACCACTAAGCCCTGGCAAAAAGCCTGTCCACCCTAAACCTCCCAGATGGGTTGACTTTGCTACAATATGTTGGTAAAGGTAAAGCTCAGAACACAATCTGTAAAATCAAAAAGTATACCTTACTATGAAAATGCTGTTTACTTATTTTTAATTAAAATGTTGAGTTTGCTTAAAATAGCTACTTGTTGTTTATAAGTTAAAACGTAAAGTTCGCACAACTGAACCAATTTAAGTAAAATGACACAAAATAGCCAAAATGTTCTATTGAGCATGCGCATTCGAGGGCAATTCCCTTCCTCCACACCTGTTTCTAATTTTTTTATTTCTATGAGTATTTTCCTGGAGGGCGTGGAACTGTATGTAGATCATCCTTTCAATTCCATGTTAAAAAAGTGGTTTGGTAAATGGAGTGTGTAGATTTCATCTGTGTTGTTGTCAATAGGTTTAATGATTGCTATTTTGAATTGGTGTGGATGTTGTTGCATACCATTTATTAAGAGGTCTCATCGAGAAAACAATTGATAAAGGTATGACTAAAATGATGTACCAACGCGTTGAACAGGAGGAAATTGAGAATAAAATTGAGGAGCAAAATGAGGATGATAGTTGTGGGAGGGCTCTGCAAATGAGGAGGTGCTAGTGGAACCTCGCCCCTCACACGACCCTCTACGGCTAAAGATGGGCTGCCTGGGTTGAAGAGGATCTGCATGCTTACACAATTTTACACATACACATATAGGAATGTAATTAACTATGTTTAGCTCACTAGTGATTTGCATAACATACTCACAGTGAGATTGCTCAAATGCTGATTCATGATATAGAAATGTTTACACTGGCCAGCCTGTAAGCTTTGGTATGTTGATGTTTCATTTTATCTTTAATGTTGTTTTTTTAGAAATCTATGTTTTTTTGATGTGTGATTTGTCACTTGTATTATTGCATTAATAATGTGTTGAAAACCTAAGGCAAGCTCACAAGGGATGAGTAAATTGCTACTTTAAAAATGTTGTTTTAAAGTGCATTAACAATCTAATAACAACCAAGGTGATCGCTTTTTATGGTAATTATGACTGTGTAAATTAGAGGAAGGGGATCAAATGGGGAAGGATGAGTTTGAACTGGTCGAGTTCCTTAAAGTATTACAATCAATGTTTAAACGAAGGGCTTCTGAGAGCAGCGTAAAAGCCTGCAGGGAAGTCTGGATAAAAATGTCATTTGGACATTGGGGTGGAATTGTAATGGAAATTTATTCTTTATGCATTTATATTATTTTTGTATTCTTCATTGTATGATTTATGTCAGTCATGACATTTTCATCTGCGTGGGGTGAAGTCTAGGACAGGAAGTCTAGCTCGATAGAGCTCGGGATAGGAAGTATGGCAAGGTGCAAGTGTGGTTTTTGTTTGTGTGATGATGTGCTTAAAAAACATATGTATCGTCTGCCTGGATACAAGTAGAGTAAATATAACCACCCAGAAGTGTCTAAACTACACCTAATAAGGAGTTGTTTTGATCGAATAGCATGGGGGGGTGGTACAAACTCAATGTCAGTATATAATGAAGGAAGGATTTGAGATTCTTCACTTCTTCACATATCGTTTCACTGTCGTTATGTGTCGAGTCCTTGTACAAGTAAATAAATCATCTCTGATGGACAGATCCTGGTATTCGTATTATTTTTCCACGACAGTGCAAATAGAGGATTTGGCTTGGTTAGGTGGGCTACATTAATGCAATAGTCCTGAGGAGATAGGGTCAATAGTGTTGGTCAATGCTGAGTGTACAAGTCAAGTAATGTTATATTTATATTTGACTTCTAATATAATGTGTGTGTGTGTGTGTGTGTGTGTGTGTGTGTGTGTGTGTGTGTGTGTGTGTGTGTGTGTGTGTGTGTGTGTGTGTGTGTGTGTGTGTGTGTGTGTGTGCGTGTGTGCGTGTGTGCGTGTGTGTGTGTGTGTGTGTGTGTGGGTGCGTGTGTCCAATTGTCCCCACAAAGATAGGAATACCAGTATTTTTGTGACCTTGTGGGGACATTTTGAGGTCCCCATGAGGAAACAAGCATATAAATCAAACAAAACGATGTTTATTGAAAATGTGAAGTAGGAGAAGGATTTATGTGTTGGTTGGGGTTAGGGACTGGGCTAGGTTAGGGGAATAGGTATATTCTATTCCCCTAACCTACCCCAGTCCCTAACCCCAACCAGTTTGTAAAGTATAAAATGCATTACGTCTATGGGATGTCCCCACAAAACATGGAAACCAGAATGTGTGTGTGTGTGTGTGTGTGATATTTAATAATTAACAATTAATATATAAATATTTTATATCTATTAGATTCTAGTTGAACACTTGCATGCACAGTAGCAAGAAAATATAAAAAAATACTGTATTTGCCATAACCGATGTCATTAGTTTCAAAGCGAGCAAGCCAGGGGCGAATATGGCAAGGAACCAAAACAGTAGTAATGTAGTGTAGAGACTATGAAGAGGAACAACTTTGCAGGGGATGTTGCCCTCACGAAAACCTGCCTGGTTTCCTCCAATGTGAACTATTTACTGTATTTCTTTATTATGCAATTATACATACACTCTTAAAAAAAATGGTGCTATATAGCACCAAAAGTGGTTCTTTGCTCGTAATCATAAAAGAACCGTTTTTAGTGCCATATAGCACCGGTAAAGCACCTGTGTAGAACCATATGGGGGCCATATAGCACCAATAAACTTTGTAAGTCTGTAGCTTATAGTTGTTTTTATTATAATAATCAAAAATCATTATAGATTTATAGTGACGTTTTTATTTTTAATAATATTTGTTATTTTAAAAAGTATTCTTTTGTTCATTTTCTTATAGCTTTTCTTGTTTTTTTTGGATTTTGTATTACTGTTTTGTACATAAATCATCCTACATAAGAAGATTCTGTGCAAATATAACCTTGATGTCTTTAATGTTGACTAGAAGGGTATGTCAAAGATCGACTTGAGCTTGAAATCAATCTTTGATGATCCTAATGTCATAGGCTAATAAAATTATTAGACCTGGATTTCACAGCCAGTGTCACATAAATATCAAATTAATTTGACTAATAACTAATTGGCAGTTGTGTTGGGGAAAGTTATACTTTTAAAAGTAATGCATTACAATATTAAGTTACTCCCCAAAAAAGTAAATAATGCGTTACTTAGTTACTTTTCATGGAAAGTAATGCTTATGTTACTTTTAAGTTACTTTTGCGTTACTTTTTCTTACTTGGCTGAGGCTTGATCTCTTTCAGGCCTTGCAGGTGTTTTTTATGATCGCAAAAATGTCAAGCTCTGGCCTGCCATCTCCGTTTCTGACTCAAACTGTTCCTGCTTATGCGCACAGAGTGCGTAATTCTATGTTAATATGTTCAGTTTAATTTAGTACATTATTTTATTTTTAAATTGAATTAATTAAACTGAAAAGTAACTTGCATTACTTTTTTTTTAAAAATAACTCAAATATTAATGTGTACATTTATAAAGTAATGCGTTACTTTACTCGTTACTTCAGAAAAGTAATATGTAAGGGATAATCCACGGCCAGCCATGCATTAAAGGGTTTTAATGCACGACGTAGAGGCAAAGAACCACCCGACGCGTAGCGGAGGGTGGTTGCCTCTGCGAAGTGCATTAAAACCCTTTAAAGCATGGCTAGCCGTGGATTATCCCGCTTATACCTTGGTTATTTGCCAAGTTAAAGCTGTAATTAATGTTTACAGTGTAATTTTAACCGACAGGTAAAAAATGACGGTCATCTTCTTAAGTTAAGGCTCGCACTCCGTCCGCTTTAAATAAAGTAGTGCCATTGTATTGCATTTATTTAAATGAATTATCATATTTATTTAAATTCATTAAATAATTTATGAATGACAGCCAACACTGACAGTGACAAGGCAATCTTTATTTGAACTAATCATTTATTTAAATGAATTATGTAAAGTGTGAAATAAAACCGACGTCTCTAACCACGATTACTATATAAGGACACATTACATTTATTGAAATGGATTAAATTAAATGAAAACAAAAATCAAACAGTTGGAAATCTCTCTCTCGCTCTCTCTGCAAGTGTAACTGTGTTACTATGGTTACCAATGTTTATAGTAGTGGATTAATTTCTAACTTTAATCAAACTGACTGGAACTACCTGTGCGTTAAACGGTTTTAATGCACACCTTCCAGCCAATCAGAATCGAGTATTTAAACAGACCATGGTATAATATTACATAATGCGCGTTACTTGTAATGCGTTACCCCAACACTGATTGGCAGTTCAATTAATTTATTTTAAATGTGTAATCAATTAACACTTCTAAATTTAATTGAAATTGAATTCATTTAATTTACAACACTATTCAGAAATTGATTGAAATGAGTTGATGTGTTGTGCATATGTCATTGAAGTTTGATTGAACCAGCAGAAAAGCGCACTGACCTACTGATCATTAAATATCAGCATCCCTGACACGACAGGGCTAATCAATAAGTGCACTGATAGGTTTTTATTGTTAAACTCTTTCACACAGGTGGGGGCTACACTAACTCAGTGGGTCTGCGGACAGATGCAGTGACAGTGGGGAGTGAGGAAAGTTAAAGATTCACCACACATCTGTTACTCAGCCATAGAGGGGACTCTCAGGCTCCTGCCCCCGCTGTCTGCCGGCTTGCCCGCCTGCCTGGGTATGTCTGTCGGTCTGTCTGTCTTCCTGTCTGCTCCCCTTAATATCTTTCTGCCTGCTGTCCACCTGTCTTTCTGAGTTTGATTGACTTGCTGCTAACCTGCATGTGTCTTCTCTGCATGCTAACCACACTGTCAGTCTAACTGACCAACTGCTTCCTGTTGTGCACGTGACCGCTTCCCCTTTAATGACAGAATGTTATCCACTCCTAACTGTACGGCAACTTCAATCAGCCGCCTAATGAACCCTGGAATCTTGCTTAGAGTCTCCTGCCAACAGTCACCCAAAGATGTTTATTATTCTCAGTTTTAATTATAGCTCAAAGAGACCTCTGAAACCATTCCAATATAATCAGGAGTGCTGTATAATTGATTCAAAGTCTCTCATTTAAAACTGTGGGTCTCAACTGGATTTTGTTCGCCCCACATTTTACATTGGACCATAGAAGAACAATCTAAAAACTATTTTGATTCCCCCAAAAAACAGTCAGTCAAAGTTTCTGAATTAAACCCATATCACCTGCATGAGCATCACTGCTTAATGGGTCTGGGGCGTGCGTGCCAACCGTTAGGCCAAAACTCTGATGGCTTATGCTTTTGCCTTTTTCAATGAGCCCATGCTAAATCCTTCCACCTGTCATCATTATAAACAACAGCATGAAAAGAGTGACTATCCCTCACTTACAGCTATAATCCTGAGCACTCTCATCTTTTAAAAACATGCTTTGTACACGAGCAGTCTTGGTGCAGATAAGATGTCGATAACTGAAAACAAGAGAGGTGTTTAGAAAGGGGCACAGAGAAGTCCAGTAGACACGAGTAGAGAGTAGGCGAGAGGAAAAGAGAGCGCGTCCTCCTGGTTGTGCTGAATGGGACCCGGCCCCCGCTGGGTGCAGGTGAGTACTTGAGGCAGGCTCGCACCTGCCCTCTTTGTTTGTGACTGATGGGTTTACAGCGAGAGGGATCTGTCTGCCTCGTAAAGCCAGTGGACCGAGTGCGCTGTAAAGTCTCACTGCTACTGTCAGAGCTTTGTGTGAGGGCGTGAAAGTGTGTGTGAGGCCCTGAAAGACGGGGAGATCATCAGAGAACATCTCAGACAAAACAACAAAAACAATTACTTTCCCATAGAGGATTTCCAGACTAAACATAGTAATTACAGGCAAACACAAAGTCAAGCAATGGAATTAAATGCATATAGTTGTTTTATTTACACTTGAAAATCAGACTGAATGAATGTTTCTTATCAAGCTGAAGTTTCCTGTCAACATTTTTCTAGGGTCTTACTCATAAATGTAAGATTAGTTTTGAAGACCTTTAAAAAAAACTATTAAAATAAAAAAATTAAACAATGAGTTTAATTTTGAGAGAATGAGAGAATCTAACAATGAACTTTCAGCCTTCTAATAAGTTAAAATAATCAAGATTTTCTGTCAGATCTAAATTGCCTAAAATATAAGAAATCTTTTTAAGAAAGTTTCAACTATTTTATTATCCCTGTAGCTCAGTTGGTAGAGCATTGCGTTAGCAGCGCAAAGGTCATGTGTTTATATCTAGGGATCACACATTCACTCACAAAAATGCTGGGTTATTGTTCAACCCAGGGTTGGGTCAAAATTTTAATTTTATTTAACTAATTTACATTTTACTTTTAAACATTGTAGGAATTGAACTTTAGTCAAAGCCAAGGGTGGCCAATTTTTTCCTTCAAACTTATTGTTTAAACATTTATATTATGTGCTATTTTATGGCTTAACTATTATTTTGTAACGTTATTATCAAGTATGGTAGCCCATACTCGAAAATGCAAGTCGTAAACACACACAGTCGTGAGCATATATTTCCATTGGTGAAAAGTGAAGCCATTGAAATTAAGGCCCCGCCCTCGCTCTCACTGAATGCGCATAATCAATTTCGGTACGAAACTATATTAATTATAGAAATTTAGATATTAAATTAAAATCTCCAATCTTCTCAGTCCTCCAAAAATCCAGAGAAAAAGTCTGTTGGTGCTTCAGTGACTACTTTGCTCAGCTCAGATAGCTGTCAATCACAGCTGTCAATCATGACGTCACACCACCTTTTTTATAGTATTAAATAACTAACTAAAACCAAAATTATTTTAAAAACAAACACTTCTATACACTGACTCATGTAACTACTCATGTAACAGTCTTAAAATAGGGAAAACATGGAAGTGTTTGGTGGCTTCTAAACTCGTCATTGTTTGGACCCTAAGGAGTGAATGGGGCTAGGCTAAATGCTAACACATTCACGACGTGCTGTACAAAGATTAAGTGCACAGATTGAATAAAGATAGGTATGTATTAATTCATCTAAGTTGAGGTAAGAACATAATAAAACATTGAAAAATTGTGGTGTTTTCCTTTAAGCTCTCTTGCTACTGTCAGTGTCTGATTTCACATCACTAATGACTGTGCACTGTTTACAGTTCTGCCTTTAGTCTTCCCAGGGTCATTTTACTACAGCCTTAGAGAAAACACACAGAAAAGTCACATTTAAATCTCTTTTCGACCTAATATGACATTGCATGCTGTAAAAAAAGTATTTTACGTCTTTAAGTCATTGATGGTGTTGTAAAATTAGGGGCTGTGAACATTTTGATGCTCAGCGTTTTCTAACACGAAGGCCCTGACAGACATCAGACCCTTTAGCCCTACAAGCACTCTCGTGGACACGAAAAATGATGGTTTCAAAAATAAGCACCCGCACTGATGTTTAATTTATACGATTCTCTCAGGATATCATATCTTACTGATAAGAACCAAATTACATGACTGAAAGGAAAGCTAAGAGAAGCTTCGTGATTCAAAATCTGGGCTTTTTCTGACAAGGGCATCTTAGAAACCAATTACCACACAAGAAATAGATCATTATTTCTTCTAAGCATAGAGGCTTGGGGGTGGGGGGCAAAGGTGGTAGCTAAAAGGATGGGTAGGGTTTTTTTAGATTGAGAGCAGCACAATAAAGACATAATCATCTCCCCCTCAACTTTTTCTATCCAACTTTCAGATTTTAATTTGCCGTCTGTGAAGTGGTACCTAATTTACTTTCGCCTCGTCCCTTCAATGCGCCATTGTTATGGCGGCGCAGATTCTGAGTTTCCTCTCTTAGCTCACCTCGGCGTGAAATTGGTTTAATGAAGCTGAAAGGTATGAAGCTCTCACAACACTGCGGATTCCAGCGACAGTGCTCCATCACCCCCTCCACACCAGCAAACTCACATTACGCCCACAAGTTATGAAGCAGTGCATAAAAGATCACTATCTCTCATATTACATCAGTGGATATTGCCGTCCCTTTCAGAGAGCCAACACTCAGGGACCAGACTACAGAGAGAAAAGCCCAGGCCGTTGGTCTCGGGACATGACTAAGGTGCAACATGAAGGGTTATAGGAGTGCATGTTATTTGGTGGAGAACATGATTATCGATATTTCTTGAAAGATTTTTGGAGTATCCCATCATTACCACACAGTGACCCTGTGAAGTCGATTCTCATGTTTCAGTTCCTACTGGGTGTGACTCTTGTGGGAACGCAACGGAAGTCCTGGGTGATTATTCTGAGTGTGTGTGTGTGTTTGTTTGTGTATATGTGTGTGTGTGTATGTGTGTGTGTATGTTATACTAATATGATCCCCTTATGCCGTATCGTTTACCACTCCTTGCCCCCCTTTTGGACAATCAGGTGAAAATGCATCCGTAACCAAATATTCAGGTCTGCTCTGGTCTCCGCTAGTTTCTAGACCTGCAGGGAATTGGACATTTGAACAAAAAGAAAAAGGGAACAAATGCCAAAGGACGGATGCATTGATGTGAGTGGGAGAGGGGTGTGGAATGTTCTGAAAACTATTCCCAAACGAATCATAAAACTAAGACATATAAGATGAAAGTGTTTATAGCACAAGACCACATAACAAAAACTATGGATTTCCACATACGTGCACATCACATTTTTTTGTTGTTTTGCACTATAATACTTAATTCTGTGTAACTGGAACCTGTTGTACACAAACGTGGATAGATATACTGCTTCATGTTCAAAGAAAAATAATCAGAAAAAAGGACAAACCAAATCTCGGATCTTAGGAAGTTAAACATAAAAGAAATATACAGTTGATGTACAATTCAGAAAATATTTGTAGTTATTTATATAGTTATTGCAACCCAGTATCACAAAATTACGTACCTATAATCACATATTTTGTGTCTTTTCCGTGACACTGACAAGTTTTTTCGTCTTTTTGCGTGAACATGTCACGTATTTCTGTTTACGTGTCACTGACACGTATTTGTTACTCAACTGTTTTGTCCTATTTCTTACCATTGTCGCATCGGTTTAGAGTTAGATTTACATAAAATGACATCCTTACCTAAACAAACTCTAACCTTAATGCCATGGTTTAAAAATGATAAAAAATAAATCATGAAAAAAAGGTATAAACCAATACTTAAAGTGACATCCTAACGCAAACACCAAATCTAACCCTTAACCGAAGCATCAATGGTTTAAAAATAGGAAAAAAAGTTAAGTAACAAATACATGACAGTGACACGTAAACAGAAATACGTGACATGTTCACGCAAAAAGGCGGAAAAACATGTCAGTGTCATGGAAAAGACTCACAAAATTTTGTGACTATAGGTACATCATTTCGTGATAGATCATGAAAAAAAGGTATAAACCAATACTTAAAGTGACATCCTAACGCAAATACCAAATCTAACCCTAAACCCAACCGTCAATGGTTTAAAAATAGGACAAAACAGTTGAGTAACAAATACGTGACAGTGACACGTAAACAGAAATACGTGACATGTTCACGCAAAAAGGCAGAAAAACGTGTCAGTGTCACGGAAAAGACTCACAAAATTACATAATTTCGTGATACAGGGTTGGTTATTTATATAAATATAATATCTTAAATTAAAGTTATTTATATATAGGTGTTATTTATATAAAATAGCTTTATAAAAATATTATTTTTATAAAAATATTTGTGAAAATTTTTTTTAACTATAAATTGTAACAAAAATAAAGATACTTTGTAAGACATTTTATTCTCCAGCTGAGTGATGGCGAGTTGACATCCTCTATACAAAACTTTGTGGGACAAAATCTTTATTATCTGTGAAAGGTACAACGCTTCCTCAGAAATGTGTGCAGTTTTAATGCAAATATTGTCACTGTAATGAATTAAAAGAACAATAAATACCACTACAAAGTTCCCACGATATACATACAGTATATAAAATGTTATGTGCTATGGTGAAGATTGTGCCACTAGTCACTAGTTAAAATCCCATAGAAGGAAGATTATTCATCGCAGAAACTTTCTGAAAAGCTGTCAAGAAAGAAACATAATAGAAAAGTTTCCCTATGTGTGCACTGGGAAGACATTGCCAACTATCAAATGTTACAATGTATCGTTGACAGTCTCCAAACTTTATCATCTGTGTATCTCTATATACTATTTTATTTGATGCAAAAACTGCTTTTCATATTCAGGACCACTATTTAAAGAGCTTACTGCATTACCATAGACTTCACAACCACTTTCGTGACTTTCCAAGCCCCTTCCAGAAAAAAAGCTTTGAAATAAGGATTCCCTAAATTGGCACCATTATCATCTTATCATCTGTGAACCACTGCGATAAACAGCTTTTAAGAAAAGGAAATTGTACAAAACATCGTTCCCTGTGTCTACATTCATATGACACATAGGGAAATGAGAGTGATCGCTGGTGCACAAGACACACATCATTCACACACACGAAATTGTGCTGCTAAACTGAGCGTTTAGCCTCTAACTGAGCTAAATGCTGTTCTACAGGGAAGGCCAGTCTGTAAGATTAGCAGTGTTTCCTGGCAGGAGTGCTATCTTATACAGGTAATTACTCAATTATCAGCAAACACACAGGTCTGACAATGCAGAGTGAAGAAAGAGTGAGAATACATCAGAAAAGATACGTAGGAATAGGGGGGGAAACAGGCACATATTTAGTATCAGCGTTTCGTGTGTACAGTGCTCGACTGTGTTTAGTACAGGAAGAATCGACCTTCTCTTACCGTAAATGCACTTCCCTCAAATTAAATGAGACAATTTGTACGTTTAACTATTTGAATACAATTTATGCAAATATCAACTTATTTAAAAAAGTGAAACATAAATTATAGCAACTGATTTTGCATGTAGTATTTAATCATGTAGTATTTAAACATTACACTATACATTGAATATTGCAGTTGTTTGGTTTAGTAAAATATAGACAACCCCAATTGTAAGGTTAAAATTATCTAAGCAATATCCATAGTTGATCCACCCATGGGTTGCACACACAAACTATCGTTTTTTTTTTTAAAGGACAAGTTCGGTATTTTAGACTTAAAGCCCTGTTTTCAGATTGTTTATGGTCAAATAGAATGGTTTTGACTGAAATTTCGACATTTTCGGCTGCCCTGAGAATTTTCGCTTGTTTGTGTTTCAGCTCAGACCTCTACAATGGCTTTATAGGTGCACTGGAACAATCCTTCCTAAAATGCATTAAACTTTCGTTTACAAAGACGTGAAACTCACCGAGTGGTCAGGGGTGTTCACTGGTATGCTCACACAAAAATCGCTCCAAAAGACGCATTCCAACAGGTTTTATCGTAGTTTTTACCAACTCCATTGACTGTATTAGACGTCCTGTGAGGTACGGTATTACTCCGCGCCGGGAACTTTGTTTCTATTCTTGCAATTGGCAAAGGCGGATTAGCGCCACCTCCTGGGCTGGAGTGTTTATTATTCAAGCTCTAAGCGGAAGAATGTACGGGTGTGAGGCGTTTGGGGAAATAGGTCCACAAGTTAACAACGAATGCTAAAACAGCTGTTGGAAAGCATCTTTTAACGCGATTTTTGTGTGAGCATATCAGTGAACACCCCTGACCACTCGGTGAGTTTCTCGTCTTTGTAAACGAAAGTTTAATGCATTTTAGGAAGGATTGTTCCAGTGCACCCGACAAAGCCATTGTAGAGGTCTGAGCTGAAACACAAACAAGCGAAAATTCTCAGGGCAGCCGAAAATGTCGAAATTTCAGTCAAAACCATTCTATTTGACCATAAACAATCTGAAAACAGGGCTTTAAGTCTAAAATACCGAACTTGTCCTTTAAGTATTCATTCACTACATTTATCAAGCTGCTCCTGGTGCACTGAGCTCAATGAATCTCTTAAAGTATTGAGTTTCAACTCTTGTCCACTGGTTGGCAGTGAAGAGCAGAACTGATGAAGATCATCATCAGTTGCTTCATGACTGAAACTTTTACACTAAAAAGACATACTTATTTATGTTAACTCTCTTAATAATTTATTTCACGCTTTAAGTACCTGTCGAGACAGGACAGATTTCGAATCAGGTTGAGAATATATCTGTGAATTGAGTTGAGTGGGCAGGACCCAGCTTGTCCAGAAGGCAGACAGACGATCCCAGTAAGAAGGGGGCTCAGTGTCTTTGACAAAAGCAAACAGGAAAGGAAACCCTTTACACACAGAACAAACAGAGTAATATCAAACGAACATTGAATATACATGTACGCTTCCTCTCACCTCTTTTGTCAAGCTCGGTGCATTTAAACAGGCAGGCAGTCGGAGCGTGAGAGGTGAAGTGGATCGCAACATCACGGTGATGACAATACAGCACCTGCTAAAATAAGACATTTAACTATATGGCTTAAATATTAAAAGTCAAAAATACGTGACATGTCCATCAACTTAAAATAACACAGTTAAGTTAAAGTCTAAGGATGGTCTGTAACACTTCACTTAGGCCAGTAAGGCTGTGGTTTCAAAAGTTTAGGGACACCTGCTTGCTTTTTAATATTTTGTCACACATTTTTGAATAATGGTAAACTCATCCAAACTACATAATAACACAAATGTAACTCTGAAAATTAATCAAAATAAATAAATCCATATGATGAAATGAAGTTTCTTTATGATGCCATAGAGTAAATATTTTTAACTAAATGGTTCCATAAAGAACCTTTAACATCTGTTTTTGTAAAAAAATGTTTTGTAAAAGCTTTATATTATAAAAGGGAAAAAAGAAATGGTTGTTTAATGAACCTTTGACCTCTAAGAGACCCCCTCCATATCTATTAAAAACAACTGGGGATGTAACATGTATCCATTTCCTCGGTTTCCTATGTGGGATCAATAAAGTATCTATATTTTTATATCTCTATCTATCTAATATTTTGAGTTAATTTAATTTAGAAATATGAGTCAACACAACAATTTTAAAGTTTAATTAACTTAAAATGTAGTTTTTCTTTTAGTAACAAGTCTAAAGTAAAAGTACCTTTATGTGAGTGATTTTATCAGCTAACTTTCTAAGGTTTACCCTGAGATGCTTTTAAAAAAGTATTGAATGAGTTTCTATCTATGTGGGCTAATTCTTCTTCATGCTTCAAATATTTTTTTATTAAATAAGCCTTCATTAAAGAAGCTAAAATGTTTGAACAATTATATTATATTAAAGGTCCCATTCTTTCTATGTTTTTGAAGCTTTAATTGTGTTTACAGTTATGTGTTCATGTTTCACTTGTAAAAAAAAACACTGTAATTTTCACACAATTTACTTATCTCTATAGCGCTGTTTTTACTGTCTTAAAACGGGCTGATGTCTTCCTCGTCCTATGAAGTCCCTCCTTCAGAAATACGTATCGAGTTCTGATTGTGTAGTTTGTTTAGTGTGTTGTAATTTGATAGCAGCTTAGCTTGCCGTTATGCTTAGCTGGCGAATGACATATTCCTGTGGGCGGAGTTAAGTCAAAAACTCTTATATTGATGTCATTAAAGCAGGAAGTAGAGGTCTGTAGTCCAAACCGTTCGCTGTAAGCTTTGAAATAGGGTGACCATACGTGACATTCTTCCCAAACGCGTCCTGTCCAGGATTTCGGGTGCGTCTTCCGGAAGTGATTTTTGTCGACCGCATACGTCATAGCGGATTATTATTATTATTACAGAAAAGCAACCATTACATTTTAAGGTAAGAATGAAACTACGATTGTATGTCTTACATTTTTAACTGAATGGCGTATATGCGGTCAACAAATGCGACTTCCGGAAGACGCACTGAAATCCTGGCCAGGACGCGTCCGGGAAGAATGGCATGTATGGTCACCCTATTTGAAAGGCGAATTCTGTTAAAGAAAATATATCGCCTGGCAGTAAACTTTGAGCTTGATCAATTTACAGGTATTATTTATGCTCTAACAGCAACATTACACACTAACTAGGGTTTAAAAAATGTAATCAGAAAGACCGTGAGAATTATATTATGTCTACAAGACTACTTTAATCATTTAAACATACAGTATACATCTTCAGATCAAAGGCTTTGCAAGGTCAAGTTAAACTTTTGAACACTAATGTATATACAAAATATGTATTACCATCTAAAAGCATTGCAAAGAGTTAACTATATGACCTGTATGACAAAGCACAGAAGTGTTTAAACAGGCTACAATGCACTGACTAGCGATTCTTAAGCAACCCAAACTGTGATCTGCTTAATGCACCGCTGTGTTGACCCACCCAAAAAGCTCGTTTAAACATTTCCTCCCCCTAACACGAGCACCTGCCAGTGGACACACACCTGGCTGACAGCAGTCTCCCACAGAGAAGCCCTGTGGTGCTCCACGTTCAGACGGCATGGGCTCGAACTAACACACTCTCTCACATACCCACAGGCAGCGCAAATCCCCTGAGACAGCCTGCCGTGAGCTAATGAGGAATTAGAGAGGACTAGGACAGCTTTACTGGGGTTTACCTCATGCGAATGACTCACAGGAAGACCCAGAGGCCACAAAATGCACACATACACACACCTAGGCTTATGTAGGAAAACACAAACACACACATGCATGCTCACACGCACATACGCATGCTCAGTCAACAACACAAACACATATGCATGCTCACACGAACATATGCATGCTCAGGCAAAAACGGACTGTCTTACCCACCCATGAAATCAAATCATGTGGCTTATAGACATAACTTTGTTAATACCGCAGTTACGCACACCAAAACCAACATTCGAGCGTGCAGGTATGTGCATTTTTTTTCTGATTATAGACAGTGAATAGTTAGGAAATGTATACCAGCAAATTAAACTGACACACTGATGCATCACAACATCTTCAATCAGAATCCTTTGAGAAAATGGCTTAATTTTGAACCCAATCGAAAGGTGTGAGGAACAAGTTCAATGATTAAGTTGCATACTATCTGCTGATGTTTTTGGAAGAGGAATAGATTATTTTGCAAGATTATAGTTTTTGGGGGAAAAGTGTTACATAAACAAAAATTAAATTTATAAATATCCTTTTCATACAAATATGCAACTTCTTTACCGGTGACTTCTTTTTCAAGGGCACATGAAAACGTGTATGTGTCATGTGTGTGGCTCGTCATGTCAAAATATGTGTTCAGAGCGTCATATTAACCTATGTGCATTTCCCGTCATATCAAAATATGTGTCTGCTGGAGACCCTTCGAAGGGGTTTATTAAAAAAAGAGATGCTCATGTTTGCCAGATACTTGTTTAATCTCATGTGTCATCAGAGTATAGTGTTAAGTGAGTATCTTGTGAGTATTTTGTGAACGTGAGCGTCGTTTATATCATAAACCCTTTTGATGCGTGTGTGGCAGGCAAGTATTTTTACATGACGCATAATACACATAGGTTCACATGACGCACCAAACACATATTTTGAATTCCCGCCCCTCGGAAGAGAACTTCTAGGCCGCCACTCCTTATATTTTAAGCTACATTTACATTATAATGGTTTAGCAAAAAACACTAGTGTTTCTTTCCATTTTTGAAAAAATAAATGTACATATAACGTTATCATTAAAATCCACATTTACACTGAAAAAAATTATTCATTGAATTTAGTCCATTTTTTAAGGTAAGTGGTTGCAATCAATTTATTTAAGCTACATTTAAACAAAAAAGATTTGTAAAGTAAAAAAAATATAAAAATTTTGTTTAAATGTAGCTTAAATAAATTGATTGCAACCACTTACCTTAAAAAAATTTATTAAATTCAATGAATAATTTTTTTTCAGTGTACCTGTGCATATATACATTTATCTACAGCAGGGGTCTTCAACTTTTTTAGGCTAAGGACCCTATGGATAGAAAGGAGGACCAAGGACGCTCAGTACATGTATCACATTAATACTGTATTTATTATAATCTATAACACATACTTTGTTACAGTTTTTCTCAGTCGCTTTGGAGCATTTCTCAGATCAGAAATTATTTTTTCAAAACACTTTGTTCAACCTCCACATCATCAAGTCAGTGTACAACATAAAGGCAAATTCTCATTGTTTTGGAAAATTGCAAATGCTTTGGTAAAATCATGCAGTTGATTATGTACAATTTTCTGCTTTCAAATGCTTATGTCATTTTCATCAAAATGCATTATAGTGGTTTCTGTTGAATAGTCTTACACCTCAAAACATTTAAGAATTACTTCACTGTACAAGTCATGTCATGCAAAATTGTCGACCTTTGTGTAATAATTTGTTATTGTAAGCATGTTTTCCATAGTTTTTTTATCTTTTGTAAACGTAAACTGAATTTATAAATTGCTGTCAGGTGAATCTTGTCAGTTTCAGAAAATTTGACATTTCTTACATTGTAGACTTGACATATTGACAACATGGCTAAACAGTTTGACCGTCTTGTTCATGAACAATGACACACAGACTTTTGATGGGACTGACTTGTTCACTGATGTAAAAAAGAAATACTTTTAAGAGATGAACTAGGGATTTTGAACAAGTTACAAGCTTTTGCAGGACATCCATGATGTTGTTCATGAATTGTTTTGAGAAATATTTTTTTTTATTTTGCACATTTTAGGAATGCTTCGAGAAATGCTCCAAAGTGACTGAGAAAAACTGTAAGATGGTTACGTTACAAAGATAATAAAATAATACATCACATTACATAACATTTTTATTTAAGTTAATATATTTTATCATCTGAACATTATGCTCTTCATTTGTAGTTTTTAGTTTTTTAATCTATTTTTTCATTTTAGTTTGATGCCTAATTTCATTTTTTTATGCATTCAAATAATTTTTAAAGGACCACCAGAAATACTACCACGGACCTCCAAAGCTCCCCAGACCCCTTGTTGAAGACCCATGATCTACAGCGATAAATACAAAAAATAAGGATAGCATTGGGAAACTTTGTTTAGATTGACGATAAGGCTTATTACCTTCTTAAAAATATAGATCCTTAAATGATTCTTTACAGTGATGCCAAAGAAGAACCATTTTTAGTTCCTACAAAAACCATTCAGTTAGAGGACCATTTCTTTTTAACCTTTTTAAATCTGATTAACTGTTTTTTTTTCAACACAAAAAAACTCAAAAAAAGTTCTTCAGATTTTTAAGGTTCTTTATGGAACCATTTAACCAGACTCTGGACCAAAAAACTATTTTAGACTTTGTTGAAAGCACACAATACACATGCCGATGGCATCAATGTTTTCACAAATGTGCATTTATGATGTTTACACAATAACACCGTTTAAACTTGCACTTTCAAACCAGTTTTCGAAAGTTGCATTTTCAGTTCCCAATAACATTGTTATTGTGTAAACAAACAACCAAAAGGCATGAAAAATGTTTTCTGTTTTGGTTGAAAATGTGTAAAAGGAAGGCTTGGTTTGTCTTAAAGGGGACATTTCACGAGACTTTTTTAAGATGTAAAATAAATCTTAGGTGTCCCCAGAGTGCGCATGTGAAGTTTGAGCTTAAAATACCATATAGATAATTTATTATAACATGTTAAAATTGCCACTTTGTAGGTGTGAGCAAAAATGTGCCGTTTTGGGTGTGTCCTTTAAAATGCAAATTAGCTGATGAAGTGCAAACACTGATCGCCATAATGGTTGTTTGTTGAAATTGAAACTCAATTGTGCTGTCAATTATTTTCTCTCTCTCTTTTTCTCTCTCTGGACTAAATTGCAGTTCCGTGGTTGGACAGTGCAGATTAAGGGGCAGTATTATTTAAAAAGATCCCCTTCTGACATCATAAGGGGAGCCAAATTTATATTATATATTTTTTCACATGCTTGCAGAAAATGGTTTACCAAAACAACTGTGTTGTTTCTTTTTCATATTTTCTAGGTTGATAGAAGCACTGGGGATGCAATTATAGCACTTAAACATGGAAAAGTCAAATTTTCAAGATTTGTCCCCTTTAAGTTTTTTTTTTATCATTAGATGTGATGTTATATTGCTTTGGAAGCATAATAAGTTTTACCTCTAAGTTCACTTTATTTTGATGGTCTTGACATTATGCTGAATATTAGAGGAAGGTTTTACTTACACGTCAACAAACTGTAATTCGATTATAAATATCTGCTAACACTTTATTGTGACGATCCTCAACAGACATTTAACTGACTTTCCAATTAAATGTCAACTTACTCCACCAACACTCACCCCTACCCCTAACAGTCTGATGTACTAATACTCAACTAATACTCAAATGACAGCTTGTTGACATGTACGTGGAGAATTGCTCAAATCAGACAATCAAAATAAAGTGTAACAGGTAGTTTCATACAAAAATGCAAATGTAAACCCAATGACCAGGCGGTAAAACAACAATCCAGACACCTTTTGTTTTGAACTTAGCCATGAGAGCTTAACCTGAGAGACAGGTGATCTCTCTCCGAGTCTTCCTCCATGTGAGAACACCCAGAACAGGTATGTAACACACAGTAACCACGCCAGCTCTCCTCACGCACCGCTCATTACGTTATGTACCATTACGTATGAGGGCGGAAGGGAACAACTTGTTGATAGATTCCTAGATCTGTTAAATCTAAAGAAATCGTGCATGCTGTCAATCCTATTCTATCGAACAATCGCACACAACCGGGGTGTAGGCGGGACCTTTAAAAGCACATGGCAAAAGAGGCTTGGTAAAGGTGTTTTTGACATAGAAATGGGTGTGCGTTTGTGTGTAAAAAATAGCAAGAGTTTAAAAATAGTTTGACTGACAGACGCCGCACATTACATTTTAGAATCTGCATTCTTGTCTGTCGCATTAGAACGCACAAACAGGTCTGCATGAGACAGACAGCCTGGGAATCACAGAAGGTTAAGCTGACGTGTGGCCGTGTGTACAAACAGGTCTGCGTGAGTTTGACAGCGCATAATCCTACATGCTTTCCGCTTGCATGTGTAGATGGGTGTTTTTGTTGTTTCACGAGTGCATGACTGAGGCGTTTTGAGCATGCGCCCTAAATAGATTTGCATAAGAGTATACAAATGTGTATGTGCATGTTTGTGTGCATATTAAGCCATGTCTGCAGGCTGAGGTGGAGAACAACTGGCAGCAAGACTGGCACGTCTGGCAGGCCTCCACCTGTTGAAAGATGAGGAAGCGACCTACACCCAAACAGAGAGAGAGTGAGTCCTTTACTGCCCAAAGACAAAACTGACAATATTTCGACTTTCCTGTTTGTGAAATTCTTCCTGTATAATAAAGCGCACCTCAATTGAACCGTGGAAAAAAAACATGTAGCAACCGCGCTGACTAACTTAACATGACCTGACACTTCTCATGTCTGTGTATAGCTTAATATTTTAATGACTGACTTTGATGTGGTTGCTATTTTTGGCTTGATATGTTTTAAAGGATTTTTATCATAAAAGACATAAAGAAAAGTGTATATTAAAGAAGTAATCCTCTCATGCATGGAAGGCAATCTTAAACTTCCTATATTTCCCAGCTAAACAATCTGCTAAGAAAACATCATGTCAAACCACGGTGATGTGCTAAGAAAATGTACAATACTTCAAAGCAAAATCAATGTCAATATATCCTTTCATTAGAGGTGTATTTACATCAAGTGTACGTAGACCTTTCATGTGAAACAGATGCACGACCTCTGTGTTTGTAATGTCTGCGCCCTGCTTCACGTAGGTGAAAACAAACAAAGGGAGAAAACCATCACGATTCAGGCTCTATTATTTTCCCATAATGCTTTGGTGCATTCCTCCTCCTACTCCTTCCTCAAACAGACAGCAGAGAGAAAGTGTGGATTAAAAAAAGAAAACAGAAGATCGAGGATGAATAAGAGAAGAAATGTTGTTGTGGTGGCCCAGGTTTGCTCAGCTGTGTGGCATTTTAGCCCCACCCAAAAACCAAAGCCTAACAGGACCTCTGAATCTCTCTCTCTCTCTCTCTCTCTCTCACACACACACACACACACACACACACACACACACACACACACACACACACACAAACACATTTACAGTTGAAATTGTCCATGAATGAGACCTGAAAGTCAGGTTTGGCCAGTGTGGGGCGAACACAACAGTTAAGGATGGCAATACTATTACGAAACAGAGGGGAAAAGGAGAAACGACGAGCGTGCGAGGTTCACCGACTGTGGGTAGGAAGAAAATTAAGGGAAGTGGGCAGAGGGCTGGACGGACAAAGAAACAAGCAACGGAGGGGCAAAGAAAGAAGCCAAAGGAACTGAGAAGTGGCTGGGAAATGAAGGGGTGAATGGACCGAGAGAATAGAAGGGTCAAATGAGAGACTGGTGAAGAGAAAAACAGGGGGAGAGAGGAAGCACGAGAGACTGGGTGTGGTCTGCAGTGGCAAGAGGCTGCAGGTTGTGCTCCCAGGGCCAAAAGTTCACTCAGGAGGTACAGCAGGTGAGCATGTAAGCCAAGCCTACATGTGCCCGAGTCTCACGTGGATCTCCTTTGTCTTCGGTGCTTCACAGTGGCCTCAGGTTTCTGCCCCCCACCCCCCCTTAAACACACATATATACACCACACACCATGACAGAGGCAGCCTAATGCCCCTGGCCCCTCACTCCAAACACACAGAGCTTTCTTTTCACTTTAATGGGTATAGATGTACAATTTACAACGTGTAACCTCACGTGACAATATATGCTGTTGTGAACATTATCATTTTTAGTTTGCATTAATAGTGTATCATAAATAAACAGTGTCTTTTATTTTGAAAAACAACACGTTTGTATGAAAACTTAAAAACTAAAAATTTGTAGTAATGTCAAACGCTCTATAATAGTTTGTCTATGACTTTCTGGGGATAATTCGCTGAAACCATTCAATTGATCTTGTGTAATTATTTTATGCCATACAATACAATATTATAGTAACATACTAAAAGCATAGTTTTTATAGAAATTAGTGTATTGTAATTTTTTTAATGTTGTAAAATTGTATAGTGTATTGTTTCATTGAGTTTACCCAATGATTTAACAGTAGGAGATGTCAATCTCTGAAAATTCTTTTGTAGACAGTAATCTGATAAGTGACAGCTTCTGTAACATCACTTAAATATTTGGACACACTTCACTGAAAGTATGTTTCTTCTGATCTAAATAGCTTTTAATTAAAGGTTTCTGCTAAAATGCTTTCAACTCTGAAATGAGGAAAAATAAACAACTATTAAAAATTTTTTTTTTTATCATTACACATATGCATACATATTATTACACATACTACACATATTAATTTACAAAGTATGTATCCAAATTTTTGCATGTACTGTCACAAAGTAATGTAAGATTTTCATACTGTAATATCTATTAGTTAACACATTACAATAAGATAAATGTATAATGCAACAGGTTTAATAATAGTTTAATCTGAATTTTGCTACTGTGTCAACTTCTGCTTGAGTTTTAATTCATTTAACCACTGTACTACAAATTAAATCGAAGGTACTACCATTCAAGTGCAAATATCTAATATAAGTACATTTGTTTAAAACCAAGAAAAATAAGAAAAAGGGGTCATACAAACAAAACAATAATGAGACTTAAAATGATACATAATCCCAAGATATTTCCCCGTTCACACACTAATAATTTGTGGACCCTATTTTTCCGCCACATTCTCCTCCGCACCCTACCCTGTGGCGAATATACTTACATGAAATATGCAGACAATCACATTTCAGCATAATTGTAAGACTCAGTTTTAACCTGTGTTGAGTGAGATGTGTTATTATGAAACAACGTTTTAGGAGGATTTTTGACACACTAACAGTACGGTTTATTACAGTATGTGTGTGTGCTTAAAAAGCTTAGGGGGTACTTGTCACGCATTTTACTTTATTGACTACATCTATATTCATTTTTTCAGTGTGGGTTTATTTTGGAAAGATGATTTCTTTATAGGCACCTAGGAGGGCTTGTTGTCACACACAATGAACCATGCCATTAAATAACCTTTGAAAGCCTAGTGCAAAAGTTGATACACAAAACACTTTATGAAACTACAAAGTATTACAATAATAACTTGCAATAATACTAATTACAACCATGTAACTTCTGAAAAATGCTCTTATCCACAATAGCGTATTGTTGTTTGTATGTATTGTATGTACTTAATTTTGTTGTACTGCATAGCTGATGTGAGTATATTGTATTGTGGATATTGCATACACATGATGTCACTGGTTATACAGCTACTGTATATGGGAATTGTGCAATGGGGTTTATATTGTTCACAATATGTATACTGTATAATTTTTTATTAAATGTGATATATGACATATTTATATATGTCACATGTTCTTCTCCTTACTATCTCTATATTTATTTGTATTGTTGCTGCTGTGACACCCACATTTCTCTGGCTGGTGATTAAAGAAACATTATCTTATCTTATCAAGCTTTCTAGGTTTTAAAACGGAGCACGTATGAATAATACTGCTGTCGGTCTATCATGAACTCTGAAATTAAATTGATTCTGTTCAATAAAACCACAGAGGAACCCATTGCAATGGATGCAGTTTTAAATAGCAATAATAAAGGGTTGACCACTGAAACACAATTTTATAAAATGTCATAGTTTCCTCTTTATGTCAACGGCAAAACCTCCCTAACAATGTTCAAATTACTCGATCATTGCATTCTTGAGCATCAGCGCTGATGAGTCCGGGCGCAACCTCGATAAACTTGACTACAATTTCCTGTTCAAAAAAATCATAGTTTGCCATTTCAAGAGCTCATTCAAAGTCATTAGAATGAAAGCTCGGCTGTGCTTTTCCTGTTACCCTTATCAAGCCCAGAGAGCAACCTCAGAGCACATCCTCAGATCCCGGCCTCACGCGCGCCGCCTCCACCATGCAAGCGAATGCTAACAACAGCTCAATCTATGTGCCATAAAGAAAACAATACAGGGTAATCTCTCCACAGACAGGAGTCCAGTTAGACCAATCAGCAGGGGAATCATCTAGAGAGCGGGGGGCTTCAGACACACTGATTGCGATGTGATTTACCTGGGGGGATAATGACTCAACGGGTCAGCCCTGCCAGGAGAGCGCCAGGGTAACTATGCCGAGTATAGACGAACAGCATTTAAGCTCACCTCTGGCCCAGCGCACATTCATGCTCGCGACGGTGGCATCTTTCTTCACCTGGGTAACTGGCCTGCAGCCCCGAGGGGCTGACGGCAGCATATTCAAACCTTCCCTTTCATTTCACATCACAAAAGATGGGGAAAATCACCCAGAGAGCCACTTCCTAGAGCAGCCAGGACAAACAGAGGTCAAGGCAACCAACACAGCTTCGCTTGCATTAGATAATCAAACAGATGGGAAGAGTGATTTGTTCTTATGTGTTTCAAATGTAAAGCGTATGCGTCGGCCAGTGTATGCGTGTCCTGGGAGGCGGGCAGGGCAAGTGTATTTTGGGGGGTGACAGCATCAAGTGGGCTCTCTGTGGAACCTCTCTTTGATGTGCTGAGTGTACCTCACATCTGATAGGGCAGAGGAAGGGCAGAACGAGGACGAGGGTTCATCAAAGAGAAGCCTCTGGCTTTGTGAACTTCCAGCCCACAGGGCCAAATCAGAGCTCTTCATGACTGCAGGCCATTCGGATGTTAACTTGAACATCATTGTTAAGAAAGGCATCCACAGACGACAAAGGACAGTCCAGCTGGTATACTATGAGACTCTGGTGGAGGGATGTTATAGTCAAGGGACTGATCTGGGAGCCATGATGTGCAAATATGCACATTTTACTTTTTAAATCAGGTTTAATAATTTTTCTAAACTGTGTGCCTGTCATAGTTCCTTCTGTTCATTTTACAGAAACTACAGTACAATAAAAGCTTATGTGACACTGTACAGCCCAAAACAACATATAAACACATAAGAATAACACTGTTCTATAGGACACTATATCTAAGTATATTACATATATAAAAAGTAAATTAAAAAATATATTTAACCAAGCAAATTAGCCAATGCTGGGTTGTTTTTACCAAAAGTGGTAATTTATCATTTTTGGATAAATATAAACATTTTCTGGTTTAGTTCAACCCAATGGCTGGGTTTGTCCCTTTTTGATGCAATACTGGGTTGAAAATGCTGGGTTGAGAATACAATAGAGTACAACAAAAAATAAGAGGATAGCACAGGACAAGTCTAGATTAGTGTAGAGTAGAGGAAAACATAATTGTCGAGTACAGAATAGAATCGAATAGAATCGAATAGAATCGAATAGAATCGAATAGAATCGAATGTATTCAAAACATTCTGGGTTATTTTCAACAACGGTTGGGTCAAAAAAAGGACAAATCCAGACATTTGGCATGTAATTTACTATATGGTGGGTTGTTAAACCCATTTTGAGGTAAAATAAAAAACATTTTCTGGCTTGGTTTAACTTAATGGCTCGGTTTGTCCATTTTGACTCAATGCTCGGTTAAAAATAACCCAGAGCATTTAGAGCGTAGAGTAGAGTAGAGTAGAGTAGAGTAGAGTAGAGTAGAGTAGAGTAGAGTAAAACATAATAGGCGATTCCAGAATAGAATAGAATAGAATAGAATAGAATAGAATAGAATAGAATAGAATAGAATAGAATAGAATAGAATAGAATAGAATAGAATGTATTCAAAACATTCTGGGTTATTTTCAACAAGGGTTGGGTCAAAAAAAGGACAAATCCAGACATTTAGCATGTAATTTACTATATGGTGGGTTGTTAAACCCATTTTGAGGTAAAATAAAAAACATATTCTGGCTTGGTTTAACTTAATGGCTCGGTTTGTCCATTTTGACTCAATGCTCGGTTAAAAATAACCCAGAGCATTTAGAGCGTAGAGTAGAGTAGAGTAGAGTAGAGTAGAGTAGAGTAGAGTAGAGTAGAGTAGAGTAGAGCAAAACATGACAGTAGAGTAGAGTAGAGTAGAGTAGAGTAAGGTAGAGTAGAGTAGAGTAGAGCAAAACATGATAGTAGAATAGAGTAAGGTAGAGTAAGGTAGAGTAGAGCAAAACATAATAGTAGAGTAGAGTAAGGTAGAGTAGAGTAGAGTAGAGTAGAGTAGAGTAGAGTAGAGTAGAGTAGAGTAGAGTAGAGTAGAGTAGAGTAAAGTAGAGCAAAACATGATAGTAGAGTAGAGTAGAGTAGAGTAGAGTAGAGTCGAGTCGAGTCGAGTCGAGTAGTGTAAAATATGATAGTAGAGTAGAGTAGAGTAGAGTAGAGTAGAGTAGAGCAGAGTAGAGTAGAGTAGTGTAAAATATGATAGTAGAGTAGAGTAGAGTAGAGTAGAGTAGAGTAGAGTAGAGTAGAGTAGAGTAGAGTAGAGTAGAGTAGAGTAGAGTAAAACATGATAGTAGAGTAGATCAAAACATGATAGTAGAGTAGAGCAAAACATGATAGTAGAGTAGAGTAGAGTAGAGTAGAGTAGAGTAGAGTAGAGTAGAGTAGAGTAGAGCAAAACATGATAGTAGAGTAGAGTAGAGTAGAGTAGAGTAGAGTAGAGTAGAGTAGAGTAGAGTAGAGTAGAGTAGAGCAAAACATGATAGTAGAGTAGAGTAGAGTAGAGTAGAGTAGAGTAGAGTAGAGTAGAGTAGAATAGAGTAGAGTAAGGTAGAGTAGAGTAGAGTAGAGTAGAGTAGAGTAGAGTAGAGTAAGGTAGAGTAGAGTAGAGTAGAGCAAAACATGATAGTAGACTAGAGTAGAGTAGAGCAAAGCATGATATTAGAGTAGAGTAGAGTAGAGTAGAGTAGAGTAGAGTAGAGTAGAGCAAAACATGATAGTAGAGTAGAGTAAGGTAGAGTAGAGTAGAGTAGAGTAGAGTAGAGTAGAGCAAAACATGATAGTAGAGTAGAGTAGAGTAGAGTAGAGTAGAGTAGAGTAGAGTAGAGTAGAGTAGAGTAGAGTAGAGTAGAGTAGAGTAAGTTCGAGTAAGGTAGAGTAGAGTAGAGCAAAACATGATAGTAGAGTAGAGTAAGGTAGAGTAGAGTAGAGTAGAGTAGAGTAGAGTAGAGTAGAGTAGAGTAGAGAAGAGTAGAGCAAAACATGATAGTAGAGTAGAGTAAGGTAGAGTAGAGTAGAGTAGAGTAGAGTAGAGTAGAGTAGAGCAAAACATGATAGTAGAGTAGAGTAGAGTAAGGTAGAGTAGAGCAAAACATGATAGTAGAGTAAAGTAGAGTAGAGTAGAGTAGAGTAGAGTAGAGTAGAGTAGAGTAGAGTAGAGTAGAGTAGAGTAGAGAAGAGTAGAGTATAGTAGAGCAAAACATGATGGTAGAGTAGAGTAGAGTAGAGTAGAGTAGAGTAGAGTAGAGTAGAGTAGAGCAAAACATGATGGGAGAGTAGAGTAGAGTAGAGTAGAGTAGAGTAGAGTAGAGTAGAGTAGAGTAGAGTAGAGTAGAGTAAGGTAGAGTAGAATAGAGTAGAGTAGAGTAAGGTAGAGTAGAGTAGAGTAGAGTAGAGTAGAGTAGAGTAGAGTAGAGTAGAGTAGAGTAGAGTAGAGTAGAGTAGAGTAGAGTAGAGCAAAACATGATAGTAGAGTAGAGTAGAGTAGAGTAGAGTAGAGTAGAGTAGAGTAGAGTAGAGTAGAGTGAGAAGAGTAGAGTAGAGTATAGTAGAGCAAAACATGATGGTAGAGTAGAGTAGAGTAGAGTAGAGTAGGGTAAGGTAAGGTAAGGTAGAGTAGAGTAGAGTAGAGTAGAGTAGAGTAGAGTAGAGTAGAGTAGAGTAGCGCAAAACATGATAGTAGAGTAGAGTAGAGCAAAACATGATAGTAGAGTAGAGTAGAGTAGAGTAGAGTAGAGTAGAGTAGAGTAGAGTAGAGTAGAATAGAATAGAATAGAATAGAATAGAATAGAATAGAATAGAATAGAATGTATTCAAAACATTCTGGGTTATTTTCAACAAGGGTTGGGTCAAAAAAAGGACAAATCCAGACATTTAGCATGTAATTTACTATATGGTGGGTTGTTAAACCCATTTTGAGGTAAAATAAAAAACATTTTCTGGCTTGGTTTAACTTAATGGCTCGGTTTGTCCATTTTGACTCAATGCTCGGTTAAAAATAACCCAGAGCATTTAGAGCGTAGAGTAGAGTAGAGTAGAGTAGAGTGGAGTAGAGAAGAGCAAAACATGATAGTAGAGTAGAGTAGAGTAGAGTAGAGTAGAGTAGAATAGAATAGAATAGAATAGAATCGAATAGAATCGAATAGAATCGAATGTATTCAAAACATTCTGGGTTATTTTCAACAACGGTTGGGTCAAAAAAAGGACAAATCCAGACATTTGGCATGTAATTTACTATATGGTGGGTTGTTAAACCCATTTTGAGGTAAAATAAAAAACATTTTCTGGCTTGGTTTAACTTAATGGCTCGGTTTGTCCATTTTGACTCAATGCTCGGTTAAAAATAACCCAGAGCATTTAGAGCGTAGAGTAGAGTAGAGTAGAGTAGAGTAGAGTAGAGTAGAGTAGAGTAGAGTAAAACATAATAGGCGATTCCAGAATAGAATAGAATAGAATAGAATAGAATAGAATAGAATAGAATAGAATAGAATAGAATAGAATAGAATAGAATAGAATAGAATGTATTCAAAACATTCTGGGTTATTTTCAACAAGGGTTGGGTCAAAAAAAGGACAAATCCAGACATTTAGCATGTAATTTACTATATGGTGGGTTGTTAAACCCATTTTGAGGTAAAATAAAAAACATATTCTGGCTTGGTTTAACTTAATGGCTCGGTTTGTCCATTTTGACTCAATGCTCGGTTAAAAATAACCCAGAGCATTTAGAGCGTAGAGTAGAGTAGAGTAGAGTAGAGTAGAGTAGAGTAGAGTAGAGTAGAGTAGAGTAGAGCAAAACATGACAGTAGAGTAGAGTAGAGTAGAGTAGAGTAAGGTAGAGTAGAGTAGAGTAGAGCAAAACATGATAGTAGAATAGAGTAAGGTAGAGTAAGGTAGAGTAGAGCAAAACATAATAGTAGAGTAGAGTAAGGTAGAGTAGAGTAGAGTAGAGTAGAGTAGAGTAGAGTAGAGTAGAGTAGAGTAGAGTAGAGTAGAGTAGAGTAAAGTAGAGCAAAACATGATAGTAGAGTAGAGTAGAGTAGAGTAGAGTAGAGTCGAGTCGAGTCGAGTCGAGTAGTGTAAAATATGATAGTAGAGTAGAGTAGAGTAGAGTAGAGTAGAGTAGAGCAGAGTAGAGTAGAGTAGTGTAAAATATGATAGTAGAGTAGAGTAGAGTAGAGTAGAGTAGAGTAGAGTAGAGTAGAGTAGAGTAGAGTAGAGTAGAGTAGAGTAAAACATGATAGTAGAGTAGATCAAAACATGATAGTAGAGTAGAGCAAAACATGATAGTAGAGTAGAGTAGAGTAGAGTAGAGTAGAGTAGAGTAGAGTAGAGTAGAGTAGAGCAAAACATGATAGTAGAGTAGAGTAGAGTAGAGTAGAGTAGAGTAGAGTAGAGTAGAGTAGAGTAGAGTAGAGTAGAGCAAAACATGATAGTAGAGTAGAGTAGAGTAGAGTAGAGTAGAGTAGAGTAGAGTAGAGTAGAATAGAGTAGAGTAAGGTAGAGTAGAGTAGAGTAGAGTAGAGTAGAGTAGAGTAGAGTAAGGTAGAGTAGAGTAGAGTAGAGCAAAACATGATAGTAGACTAGAGTAGAGTAGAGCAAAGCATGATATTAGAGTAGAGTAGAGTAGAGTAGAGTAGAGTAGAGTAGAGTAGAGCAAAACATGATAGTAGAGTAGAGTAAGGTAGAGTAGAGTAGAGTAGAGTAGAGTAGAGTAGAGTAGAGCAAAACATGATAGTAGAGTAGAGTAGAGTAGAGTAGAGTAGAGTAGAGTAGAGTAGAGTAGAGTAGAGTAGAGTAGAGTAAGTTCGAGTAAGGTAGAGTAGAGTAGAGCAAAACATGATAGTAGAGTAGAGTAAGGTAGAGTAGAGTAGAGTAGAGTAGAGTAGAGTAGAGTAGAGTAGAGTAGAGAAGAGTAGAGCAAAACATGATAGTAGAGTAGAGTAAGGTAGAGTAGAGTAGAGTAGAGTAGAGTAGAGTAGAGTAGAGTAGAGCAAAACATGATAGTAGAGTAGAGTAGAGTAAGGTAGAGTAGAGCAAAACATGATAGTAGAGTAAAGTAGAGTAGAGTAGAGTAGAGTAGAGTAGAGTAGAGTAGAGTAGAGTAGAGTAGAGTAGAGAAGAGTAGAGTATAGTAGAGCAAAACATGATGGTAGAGTAGAGTAGAGTAGAGTAGAGTAGAGTAGAGTAGAGTAGAGTAGAGCAAAACATGATGGGAGAGTAGAGTAGAGTAGAGTAGAGTAGAGTAGAGTAGAGTAGAGTAGAGTAGAGTAGAGTAGAGTAGAGTAGAGTAAGGTAGAGTAGAATAGAGTAGAGTAGAGTAAGGTAGAGTAGAGTAGAGTAGAGTAGAGTAGAGTAGAGTAGAGTAGAGTAGAGTAGAGTAGAGTAGAGTAGAGTAGAGTAGAGTAGAGCAAAACATGATAGTAGAGTAGAGTAGAGTAGAGTAGAGTAGAGTAGAGTAGAGTAGAGTAGAGTAGAGTAGAGTGAGAAGAGTAGAGTAGAGTATAGTAGAGCAAAACATGATGGTAGAGTAGAGTAGAGTAGAGTAGAGTAGGGTAAGGTAAGGTAAGGTAGAGTAGAGTAGAGTAGAGTAGAGTAGAGTAGAGTAGAGTAGAGTAGAGTAGCGCAAAACATGATAGTAGAGTAGAGTAGAGCAAAACATGATAGTAGAGTAGAGTAGAGTAGAGTAGAGTAGAGTAGAGTAGAGTAGAGTAGAGTAGAATAGAATAGAATAGAATAGAATAGAATAGAATAGAATAGAATAGAATGTATTCAAAACATTCTGGGTTATTTTCAACAAGGGTTGGGTCAAAAAAAGGACAAATCCAGACATTTAGCATGTAATTTACTATATGGTGGGTTGTTAAACCCATTTTGAGGTAAAATAAAAAACATTTTCTGGCTTGGTTTAACTTAATGGCTCGGTTTGTCCATTTTGACTCAATGCTCGGTTAAAAATAACCCAGAGCATTTAGAGCGTAGAGTAGAGTAGAGTAGAGTAGAGTGGAGTAGAGAAGAGCAAAACATGATAGTAGAGTAGAGTAGAGTAGAGTAGAGTAGAGTAGAGTAGAGTAGAGTAGAGTAGAGTAAGGTAGAGTAGAGTAGAGTAGAGCAAAACATGATAGTAGAGTAGAGTAAGGTAGAGTAAGGTAGAGTAGAGCAAAACATAATAGTAGAGTAGAGTAAGGTAGAGTAGAGTAGAGTAGAGTAGAGTAGAGTAGAGTAGAGTAGAGTAGAGTAGAGTAGAGTAGAGTAGAGTAGAGCAAAACATGATAGTAGAGTAGAGTAGAGTAGAGTAGAGTAGAGTAGAGTCGAGTCGAGTCGAGTCGAGTAGTGTAAAATATGATAGTAGAGTAGAGTAGAGTAGAGTAGAGTAGAGTAGAGTAGAGTAGAGTAGAGCAGAGTAGAGTAGAGTAGTGTAAAATATGATAGTAGAGTAGAGTAGAGTAGAGTAGAGTAGAGTAGAGTAGAGTAGAGTAGAGTAGAGTAGAGTAGAGTAGAGTAGAGTAAAACATGAAAGTAGAGTAGATCAAAACATGATAGTAGAGTAGAGCAAAACATGATAGTAGAGTAGAGTAGAGTAGAGTAGAGTAGAGTAGAGTAGAGTAGAGTAGAGTAGAGTAGAGTAGAGTAGAGTAGAGTAGAGTAGAGCAAAACATGATAGTATAGTAGAGTTCTGCACTAGAACACACCTTACACTATGACTATCTTGGGTTAAAAATCAGCGCATCAGGCGGTTTTAGTCTCGCGGTAAATGCACTTAAAGAGAAAGCTAGACGAGCATTCTATGCCATCAAAGGCAAATTTAAACAAACAGACATTCCTGCTACAGTTTGGTGTAAAATATTTGATAGTGTAATAATGCCCATAGCTCTGTACGGTTGTGAGGTTTGGGGTCCACAATGCCTAACAGATTACTCCAAATGGGACAAACATCCAATGGAATCCCTGCATGTTGAATTCTGTAGAAATATTTTAAGAGTTCAGAGAAGAACACCTACTAATGCATGCAGGGCTGAATTAGGCAGATATCCCCTAATAATACACATCCAAAAACGCTCCCTTAAATTCTGGTCACACTTAAACGCAAGTCCCCCGAACACACTTCAATATGAAGCCCTTAAAACTCAAGAGAAGAGACCTAAAACCAGTCCCATCTGTCAACTGGCTCTAAAACTCCAGACCAGCACTAACCAACGCAAACAAACCACAATAAACCAAATCATTAAAGAAAGTCAAACTTTATATTTGGATCATTGGGATAATGAAAGTAAAAACCAAAGTAAACTAGAATGTTATCGGGCACTAAACAGAAAATACAGTCTGTCAGAATATCTCTCCACTGTTAGAGATGTAAAGCAGAGACGAATCCTCACTAAATACAGACTCAGTGATCACAGTCTGGCAATAGAGAAAGGCCGACATAGACAAACATGGCTCCCAAAAGAAGAGCGAATCTGTGTCCATTGTGACAGTGGTGAGATCGAGACAGAGACACACTTTCTCCTTTACTGTGGTAAATATAAAGAGCTTAGAGAAAAACACTTTGACAAAATCTCAAAGCTCATACCAGAGTTTCATAGCTCTTCAGATTCAGATCAAATGAAGATGTTACTGGGGGAAGACAGACACCCATCAGCTGCTGCTAAATTCATTTATCAGTTACACACCATCAGAAATAATCCACAGCCCTGATTTTGTACAGTACTTTTATTTTACCTCTCATCTGCCCCCATAAATGTACATTTGTATACTTCATATGTTTATATTTCAAAGTCTACTTTATATTGTAAATATCCTCTGATTCTATTTTATTTTATTTGCAGTAGTACTTCATCCATCACCCAGCACCTTAGCTTAATTGCACCTTAATGTTTGTTAATATTGTGTTATTGTATGTTTCTCGTTTTATGTATAATGCTTTGGCAATATTGTAAGTGACACAATCATGCCAATAAAGTTCTTTAAATTGAAATTAAATTGAAAATTGAAATAGTAGAGTAGAGTATAGTAGAGTATAGTAGAGTAGAGTATAGTAGAGTAGAGTAGAGTAGAGTAGAGTAGAGTAGAGCAAAACATGATAGTGGAGTAGAGTAGAGCAGAGTAGAGTAGAGTAGATTAGATTAGAGTAGAGTAGAGTAGAGTAGAGTAGAGTAGAGTAGAGTAGAGTAGAGTAGAGTAGAGTAGAGCAAAACATGATAGTAGAGTAGAGAAGAGAAGAGTAGAGTAGAGTAGAGTAGAGTAGAGTAGAGTAGAGTAGAGTAGAGTAGAGTAGAGCAAAACATGATAGTAGAGTAGAGTAGAGTAGAGTAGAGTAGAGTAGAGTAGAGTAGAGTAGAGTAGAGTAGAGTCGAGTCGAGTCGAGTAGTGTAAAATATGATAGAGTAGAGTAGAGTAGAGTAGAGTAGAGTAGAGTAGAGTAGAGTAGAGTAGAGTAGAGTAGAGCAAAACATGATAGTAGAGTAGAGAAGAGAAGAGTAGAGTAGAGTAGAGTAGAGTAGAGTAGAGTAGAGTAGAGTAGAGTAGAGTAGAGTAGAGTAGAGTAGAGTAGAGCAAAACATGATAGTAGAGTAGAGTAGAGTAGAGTAGAGTAGAGTAGAGTAGAGTAGAGTAGAGTAGAGTAGAGTAGAGTAGAGCAGAGTAGAGTAGAGTAGTGTAAAATATGATAGTAGAGTAGAGTAGAGTAGAGTAGAGTAGAGTAGAGTAGAGTAGAGTAGAGTAGAGTAAAACATGAAAGTAGAGTAGATCAAAACATGATAGTAGAGTAGAGCAAAACATGATAGTAGAGTAGAGTAGAGTAGAGTAGAGTAGAGTAGAGTAGAGTAGAGTAGAGTAGAGTAGAGTAGAGTAGAGTAGAGTAGAGTAGAGCAAAACATGATAGTGGAGTAGAGTAGAGCAGAGTAGAGTAGAGTAGATTAGATTAGATTAGAGTAGAGTAGAGTAGAGTAGAGTAGAGTAGAGTAGAGTAGAGTAGAGCAAAACATGATAGTAGAGTAGAGAAGAGAAGAGTAGAGTAGAGTAGAGTAGAGTAGAGTAGAGTAGAGTAGAGTAAGGTAGAGTAGAGTAGAGTAGAGTAGAGTAGAGTAGAGTAGAGTAAGGTAGAGTAGAGAAGAGTAGAGCAAAACATGATATTAGAGTAGAGTACAGTAGAGTAGAGTAGAGTAGAGTAGAGTAGAGTAGAGTAGAGTAGAGCAAAGCATGATATTAAAGTAGAGTACAGTAGAGTAGAGTAGAGTAGAGTAGAGTAGAGTAGAGTAGAGTAGAGTAGAGTAGAGTAAGTTCGAGTAAGGTAGAGTAGAGTAGAGCAAAACATGATAGTAGAGTAGAGTAAGGTAGAGTAGAGTAGAGTAGAGTAGAGCAAAACATGATAGTAGAGTAGAGTAGAGTAGAGTAGAGTAAGGTAGAGTAGAGCAAAACATGATAGTAGAGTAGAGTAGAGTAGAGTAGAGTAGAGTAGAGTAGAGTAGAGTAGAGTAGAGTAGAGTAGAGAAGAGTAGAGTATAGTAGAGCAAAACATGATGGTAGAGTAGAGTAGAGTAGAGTATAGTAGAGTAGAGTATATTAGAGCAAAACTTGATGGGAGAGTAGAGTAGAGTAGAGTAGAGTAGAGTAGAGTAGAGTAGAGTAGAGTAGAGTAGAGTAAGGTAGAGTAGAGTAGAGTAGAGTAGAGTAGAGTAGAGTAGAGTAGAGTAGAGTAAGGTAGAGTAGAGTAGAGTAGAGTAGAGTAGAGTAGAGTAGAGTAGAGTAGAGCAAAACATGATAGTAGAGTAGAGTAAGGTAGAGTAGAGTAGAGTAGAGTAGAGTAGAGTAGAGTAGAGTAAGTTAGAGTAAGGTAGAGTAGAGTAGAGCAAAACATGATAGTAGAGTAGAGTAAGGTAGAGTAGAGTAGAGTAGAGTAGAGTAGAGTAGAGTAGAGTAGAGTAGAGTAGAGTAGAGCAAAACATGATAGTAGAGTAGAGTAGAGTAGAGTAAGGTAGAGTAGAGCAAAACATGATAGTAGAGTAAAGTAGAGTAGAGTAGAGTAGAGTAGAGTAGAGTAGAGCAAAACATGATAGTAGAGTAGAGAAGAGAAGAGAAGAGAAGAGAAGAGTAGAGTAGAGTAGAGTAGAGTAGAGTAGAGTAGAGTAGAGTAGAGTAAGGTAGAGTAGAGTAGAGTAGAGTAGAGTAGAGTAGAGTAGAGTAAGGTAGAGTAGAGAAGAGTAGAGCAAAACATGATATTAGAGTAGAGTACAGTAGAGTAGAGTAGAGTAGAGTAGAGTAGAGTAGAGTAGAGTAGAGTAGAGTAGAGCAAAGCATGATATTAGAGTAGAGTACAGTAGAGTAGAGTAGAGTAGAGTAGAGTAGAGTAGAGTAGAGTAGAGTAGAGTAGAGTAGAGTAAGTTCGAGTAAGGTAGAGTAGAGTAGAGCAAAACATGATAGTAGAGTAGAGTAAGGTAGAGTAGAGTAGAGTAGAGTAGAGCAAAACATGATAGTAGAGTAGAGTAGAGTAGAGTAGAGTAAGGTAGAGTAGAGCAAAACATGATAGTAGAGTAGAGTAGAGTAGAGTAGAGTAGAGTAGAGTAGAGTAGAGTAGAGTAGAGAAGAGTAGAGTATAGTAGAGCAAAACATGATGGTAGAGTAGAGTAGAGTAGAGTATAGTAGAGTAGAGTATATTAGAGCAAAACTTGATGGGAGAGTAGAGTAGAGTAGAGTAGAGTAGAGTAGAGTAGAGTAGAGTAAGGTAGAGTAGAGTAGAGTAGAGTAGAGTAGAGTAGAGTAGAGTAAGGTAGAGTAGAGTAGAGTAGAGTAGAGTAGAGTAGAGTAGAGTAGAGTAGAGCAAAACATGATAGTAGAGTAGAGTAAGGTAGAGTAGAGTAGAGTAGAGTAGAGTAGAGTAGAGTAGAGTAGAGTAGAGTAGAGTAAGTTAGAGTAAGGTAGAGTAGAGTAGAGCAAAACATGATAGTAGAGTAGAGTAAGGTAGAGTAGAGTAGAGTAGAGTAGAGTAGAGTAGAGTAGAGTAGAGTAGAGTAGAGCAAAACATGATAGTAGAGTAGAGTAGAGTAGAGTAGAGTAAGGTAGAGTAGAGCAAAACATGATAGTAGAGTAAAGTAGAGTAGAGTAGAGTAGAGTAGAGTAGAGTAGAGTAGAGTAGAGTAGAGTAGAGTAGAGAAGAGTAGAGTATAGTAGAGCAAAACATGATGGTAGAGTAGAGTAGAGTAGAGTAGAGTAGAGTAGAGTAGAGTAGAGTAGAGCAAAACATGATGGTAGAGTAGAGTAGAGTAGAGTAGAGTAGAGTAGAGTAGAGTAGAGTAGAGTAGAGTAGAGTAGAGTAGGGTAAGGTAGAGTAGAGTAGAGTAGAGTAGAGTAAGGTAGAGTAGAGTAGAGTAGAGTAAGGTAGAGTAGAGTAGAGTAGAGTATAGTAGAGTAGAGTAGAGTAGAGTAGAGTAGAGTAGAGTAGAGTAGAGAAGAGTAGAGTAGAGCAAAACATGATAGTAGAGTAGAGTAGAGTAGAGTAGAGTAGAATAGAATAGAGTAGAGTAGAGTAGAGTAGAGTAGAGTAGAGTAGAGAAGAGTAGAGTAGAGTATAGTAGAGCAAAACATGATGGTAGAGTAGAGTAGAGTAGAGTAGAGTAGAGTAGAGTAGAGTAGAGTAGAGTAGAGTAGAGTAGAGTAGAGTAAGGTAGAGTAGAGCAAAACATTATAGTAGAGTAGAGTAAGGTAGAGTAAGGTAGAGTAGAGCAAAACATAATAGTAGAGTAGAGTAAGGTAGAGTAGAGTAGAGTAGAGTAGAGTAGAGTAGAGTAGAGTAGAGTAGAGTAGAGTAGAGCAAAACATGATAGTAGAGTAGAGTAGAGTAGAGTAGAGTAGAGTAGAGTAGAGTAGAGTAGAGTAGAGTAGAGTCGAGTTGAGTCGAGTAGTGTAAAATATGATAGTAGAGTAGAGTAGAGTAGAGTAGAGCAGAGTAGAGTAGAGTAGTGTAAAATATGATAGTAGAGTAGAGTAGAGTAGAGTAGAGTAGAGTAAAACATGAAAGTAGAGTAGAGTAGAGTAGAGTAGAGTAGAGTAGAGTAGAGCAAAACATGATAGTAGAGTAGAGTAGAGTAGAGTAGAGTAGAGTAGAGTAGAGTAGAGTAGAGTAGAGCAAAACATGATAGTGGAGTAGAGTAGAGTAGAGTAGAGTAGAGTAGAGTAGAGTAGAGTAGAGTAGAGCAAAACATGATAGTAGAGTAGAGTAGAGTAGAGTAGAGTAGAGTAGAGTAGAGTAGAGTAGAGTAGAGTAGAGTAGAGTAAGGTAGAGTAGAGTAGAGTAGAGTAGAGTAGAGTAGAGTAGAGTAGAGTAGAGTAGAGTAGAGTAGAGTAGAGTAAGGTAGAGTAGAGTAAGGTAGAGTAGAGTAGAGTAGAGCAAAACATGATAGTAGAGTAGAGTAGAGTAGAGTAGAGCAAAGCATGATATTAGAGTAGAGTAGAGTAGAGTAGAGTAGAGTAGAGTAGAGTAGAGTAGAGTAGAGTAGAGTAGAGTAGAGTAGAGCAAAACATGATAGTAGAGTAGAGTAAGGTAGAGTAGAGTAGAGTAGAGTAGAGTAGAGTAAGTTAGAGTAAGTTAGAGTAAGGTAGAGCAAAACATGATAGTAGAGTAGAGTAAGGTAGAGTAGAGTAGAGTAGAGTAGAGTAGATCAAAACATGATAGTAGAGTAGAGTAGAGTAAGGTAGAGTAGAGCAAAACATGATAGTAGAGTAGAGTAGAGTAGAGTAGAGTAGAGTAGAGTAGAGTAGAGTAGAGAAGAGTAGAGTATAGTAGAGCAAAACATGATGGTAGAGTAGAGTAGAGTAGAGTAGAGTAGAGTAGAGCAAAACATGATGGTAGAGTAGAGTAGAGTAGAGTAGAGTAGAGTAGAGTAGAGTAGAGTAGAGTAGAGTAGAGTAAGGTAGAGTAGAGTAGAGTAGAGTAAGGTAGAGTAGAGTAGAGTAGAGTAGAGTAGAGTAGAGCAAAACATGATAGTAGAGTAGAGTAGAGTAGAGTAGAGTAGAGTAGAGAAGAGTAGAGTAGAGTAGAGTAGAGTAGAGTAGAGTAGAGTATAGTATAGTAGAGCAAAACATGATGGTAGAGTAGAGTAGAGTAGAGTAGAGTAGAGTAGAGTAGAGTAGAGTAGAGTAGAGTAGAGTAGAGTAGAGTAGAGTAGAGTAAGGTAGAGTAGAGTAGAGTAGAGTAGAGTAGAGTAGAGTAGAGTAGAGTAGAGTATAGTAGAGCAAAACATGATGGTAGAGTAGAGTAGAGTAGAGTAGAGTAGAGTAGAGTAGAGTAGAGTAGAGTAAGGTAGAGTAGAGTAGAGTAGAGTAGAGTAGAGTAGAGTAGAGTAGAGTAGAGTAGAGTAGAGTAGAGTAGAGCAAAACATGAAAGTGGAGTAGAGTAGAGTAGAGTAGAGTAGAGTAGAGTAGAGTAGAGTAGAGTAGAGTAGAGTAGAGTAGAGTAGAGTAGAGTAGAGCAAAACATGATAGTAGAGTAGAGTAGAGTAGAGTAGAGTAGAGTAGAGTAGAGTAGAGTAGAGTAGAGTAGAGTAGAGTAGAGTAGAGCAAAACATGATAGTAGAGTAGAGTAGAGTAGAGTAGAGTAGAGTAGAGTAGAGTAGAGTAGAGTAGAGTAGAGTAGAGTAGAGTAGAGTAGAGTAGAGTAGAGTAGAGTAGAGTAGAGCAAAACATGATAGTGGAGTCAAGAGAATAGAACAAAAAGTAATCATATAATATGCTTTATTGTCTCATTTTTGGGAATTTAGTCTTAGAGTTATAAACAGCCAACTCTAGTAAACACAGCATATATAACAAACAATATAACAAAACTTAATAATAAAAGGTCATTATACAAGATCTTACATTTTGAATGTCAGAAATCTAACGATTTAACACTTTTTTATTTCTAAGTTTTATGCTAGTTAAACTGTGAGGAAACAATATTTCATGCTTCAATTGGTAAATGTGAAGTTTACGGCTTTTGAGTTGGCACCCATTTTATTGGAGGGCTAGGTACGGGAAAGAGTGTTGGTCAGAGGTGGGGACAGGGGTTATGGATGGAGTTGGGGGGGCTGAGTGGGTCTATTTAGCCCCCGGTGGCAGAACGCCCCCTCTCCCCCCCACCATCCCTTCCCTCCCCCGGGCTTTGTGTTCACTGAGCCCCACTCCTCCCTCTTTTGTCACCCGGCCATTCCGCTTTGCTTAGCATACACAATGGGAGCTCAGTGTTCGGGCTCCTGACGCTGCATTCTGCCTGCGCAATGGGTAGTGAGCTGGACCGAGCTGGGTAGAATGGGGGGGCTGGGGCCCATAACAAACTATCTGACTAAATGCCACTCTGCACCCCTTCACCAGCCTCCTGATACTTACACATACACAGATGCAAACACAAACAGATGGAGTACAGAAAGATATGTGCCATCCAACTACACCATGGCATTCGGCAGAAAAACTACCGCAAACAAACATGTTCCCACCATGCTTTCTCACTCTGGCTTTGAGCTGGGATGGTTCATGGCTCTACTGGAGCGTAACTGAGCCTGGCTACATATGTGTTCTCTTTATCTCTCCAGTGGGTCGCTGGGCACCGCGCCCACACAGAATTTTAAGACTTGGCCCTCAGAGAGTTTAGTCACAAAATTAATCAACAATGTGGGGGTGCGAAAGTTCATTTAAAACAATTAAAGTATTTCATGCCCTCTTGACAAATCAATCCAGAATGACATGTGGTCAGCATTTCTGTAAACAGCAGTTTTGACAGTACCAACATCTCACCTATTCACCCCGAAAGAAAGCTTTGCTTACTTAGAAGTGCAGCCATGATATTCATTATATGAATATAATAAATATAACATGCGTGGTCTAAATGACACTGTACATCTACAAACACTGGGTGTGGAAACATTAAAATAGTATATGGTCTATTTGTCTAACTTTTAATTTTGTCCAATAAAATTATGCCAGCCCTTGGCACATGATGGAGTGACTACAGGTGCAATCTCACCAGCCCGTCCCAAACATCTGCGACTGGTGACTGGAGCCCACCAACTATCTAAACACAGAAACACACACACAACTGCATAAATGAATCTGGGCACATGACTCAAAATCAAAGTTGGGGTGTTGAGGGTGGTCTGTTGTTTCTGTGTGTGAGTATGTGTACGAGGGTGAAACAGAAGGTAAATGTGTGTGTGTGGGGATGGGGGTTCAGTTTGAGTTTCAAAGCCCTGCTTGTTCGCCTATATTTCACACCACAGTGACATCTTAAAGACTAGACAGGCCTGGTTGCTCTGCCCTCTTTTTCACATTCGGAGGGAAAAACAGAAGATGGTAGACTGTGTGTGTGTGTGTGTGTGTGTGTGTGTGTGTGTGTGTGTGTGTGTGTGTGTGTGTGTGTGTGTGTGTGTGTGTGTGTGTGTGTGTGTGTGTGTGTGTGTGTGTGTGTGTGTGTGTGTGTGTGTGTGTGTGTGTGTGTGTGTGTGTGTGTGTGTGTGTGTGTGTGTGTGTGTGTGTGTGTGCGTTGGGGGGGTCGAAATATATGTAAATAGCTCCCAAAGGGGATTCGAATTTTATGGGTTCAGAATTTAGTTCAACCAACCTGAATAATCAAATGTGGGAACAAAAAACAACCCCTCCCAACTTACTAGGCTACTTCTTACATCTTATATACCCCCAATCCACACACACACAACCTCATTTCTCTTTTCGACCTGCTATCAACAACTCGCAGTCATATAGTGTAATAGAAGCTGAGAACTGACTCCCATCTGGGTCTGCAAACCACACAAGTTAGGGAAGAGGAAGATGAGGATTTTGAGGAAGGTGGAAGCAGACTTCATACCTGATCAGGCAGCGCAGTCAGCTCCTGATTACAACACCATTTTCCCAGCAGGCCCTCTGCCTCATCCGGCACGGCTGAATATGGAGCAGACGGCCAGCCAATCACAGAGCGGCTCTCTCTCACCTAATGACAGAATTAAGGCTTGTTTGGATCGATTTTCTCAGACTTTACGGGCTTTCTAGAGAAAGCCACACAATGAGACAACTCTGTATTATTGCGTGGGAGGTCTAGCATGTAACAGAGCTAAAAAAGTTGACAGATCATAGGATTACACTGAGCTTGTAGACTGTGATATGGGAACATTTTGAAAGAAAGTGTTTGTAGTCTGACCTTAAAATCATTTTTTTAAGGTTTTGCTAAAATTCATGCAGTGCTATACTGAAAATATACAACAGTATAGATTATAATACTACATAAGAAGCGATATTTAGATCACTGTTTTATGTTTATTTTAATAGTAATAAACTAAAAATGTAAAACTTTTTATGTGTTTTGCCCACTCATTTACACAACAACCATATCTGTCGGGCCTAAAAATGGTAATTTTCAAATCGCATGTTTTTTTTAAACAATATCACAATATATTACATCCATCGTCTTAGTGTAAACTACAAAAATGCTAATTTGTGAAAACAGTGACATCATGCGTATTCGTATTATGTGTTGAGACATTTAACATGGCCAACTAGTGGCCTGGCATGCATATGCATGTTGTTTTGCAGATTCGTGTGAACGGTTATAATTATGACATTGTCTTCTCTCTGTGCGAAGCTTCACTTTAAAAATTACTTGTTGGACTTAAATGATGAACCATGTTCATCATGTTATTTTGTGCCTGCTGCACACGCTTCAAACCTGTTTATGATAAAAGAGACGCTTATGTTCACAAAATACATGCAAGACACTCTCTTAATAGCACTTATTTTGCCAAGACACTTGATGCACATAGGTTCACTTGACGCGGCGAACACATATTTTGAAATTATGAACCACACACGAGTCATGACGGGCTACATGCATGTTGTGACAAACTTTGCATCGAGTGTCCTCGAAAAAAGAAGTCTCTGGCCACCACTGAAATTAATTTAAACTTACTTTACTAGTGAGGAGTTGCTATAAATTATACAAATAAAGTTGAACTAATTTAAGCTTATTTAACTTTTATAATTTATAGCAACTCCACATTATATGAAAGTTCTAATAAATTGTTAATTCAACTTGATTAAACATTTTAGTGCAACAAGGATTTTTTTACAGTGTAGAAAGGAAACATTTTTCACGTTTTGTTGCATTGTTGTCATATAAACACAAGACAGATATATCTGTCGTTTTTTTTATAAGGTTACACTCTTAAAAATGTGCCATAAAAGGCCATAGAAGAATGATTTTTTCTTTAAAATCTGAATACACTCACAAAAAGGGGAATCAGAAAGGGGATAAGATTTCTTGGATTAATTTTTAAATTAATTGTTCTTTAGAAAACCAAATATGGCTCTTCAATGACATTCCTGTAAAATGAAAACCTTTTGTAGCATTTTTATTTTTAGGATTTTACTAAAAATAAAGCTCTCATTTCCTGACTGTTCAGTGATTCATCTGCTTACAGTGCTGTGCTTTTCATTAATAGGATCTGTACAAAAGCTTATGACACTCTGGATGTCTCTGAGGGTCTAGAGCACAAATCCCTTGATCTCTGTCAAACTGCATTAAATCCCTGATGTTCTGCTTGTGGCACACTGAAGGATTGTTGGAAACGTCTCTGCAGATAATCACATAGGACAAATTTTGATACTAACCAAGCATTGATACTAACCTGCTGTCTGATACAGGTCTGTAGGCTCACGGACAGCAGGGGAAAACCAATGCACAAATGCAAGTAATGAAATGTGACTAAGCATATAATCGTGAATAGCTAGCATAGCAAAATAAATTGGCTGATTAAGGGTGGAGAAAACACTTCCCATTTTTTTGCACATATTCATCCGCCTTTTGAATAGAAGCCAGCCAAATTACGCAGAAACCAACATGTACCGGTTGTGTGACATGCCCATATCCTAAAAAGCCATGACAAATATGTCAGGTGAGATTAAATATTTCGTATTGTGTTTAGACACTGCTTGATGCCCGAAGTAAAATTTTCTTGAGACAAAGAATTTTAAGGAGATGATTCAAGCATGTTGTTAGAGCCTGAAAATAAGAGGCCAAATGCCCTCGATATTTATAATAGGGGGAGAAATGTGCCTGTTTGATATAGTATTTAAAATTCTATTCTAGGCCAAATGTATTATAATGTATAATACAAATATGTCTTTATATAGGTTAAAAATCTAATTGTGACCCTGTCTATAGAATCCAGGCTAAAGTAAATCACAAAAAATACCATTAGTTTTATACATTTATACCTGATACTGGCTGCTCCCAATAAAAGAGAGAGAGAGAGAGAGAGAGAGAGAGAGAGAGAGAGAGAGAGAGAGAGAGAGAAAGAGAGAGAGGTAGTACAGTGTTGGTCTGTAGACCTGCAGGAGTTGTATCTCTCCACTAGCAGGAGAACAACCTATCCCGGCACTGACACAGCTGCGTTCATTGAAGGCTGTACTAAAACTCAAACCCTTACACACACACACGCAGACACACACACGCACATGCACACACACGCACACGCAAACACGCACACACACACATACACACACACAGCGTCAGGCAAATTCTCTTTCTTTTCCTCACTCTCTCTTTAATTCCCTCCTTCTCACACATCATCACACATTGAAAACTTCACTCCATCAGTGCTAAAAGAGGGTTGGCTATTGGGCCTCTCACAAATCCTCAAGCCACCTTAAATCCCCAACTATGACCCACCTGTCAGTCACTGAGGTGGCTGCTACTGAGCTTCTGCAGGCAACACAACTCACACACACAGCAGCCTTTTTAACATCTCAACGGACTTAGACTAAATACTAACAGCTCCCCATCAGGAGACGTCTAAACACCCATCACTACCAGAGTTCTGCATTTTAGAGCGCATTTAAAACAGACTAGAGGAGATTATGGAAATGCGAGGGGCACTTTGTTTAATTAGGGATCACGAATATGTCAAACATCCAGGTGCATCAGACTTCACTCGATGAGACTTTAGAAATAACTCTCAGGAGTATAGACAGTCCTGTAAATCTTCCCACACTGTTAACCTAGATATTGTCTTTACTTAATGAGTGAAGTAAACATCACTTAATAATTTTACATGTAATATTTTACAATATGCTTAATAAATTTTGATGATTAAACTTTTAAGCGTACAAAATTAAATAAAAAAATTTAAGTAAACTGAACTTAAAATTATCATTACATGTTGTGAGCAATTCCCATAATACTTTGCGCCTGAATATTTTGATTATTTATGATTTGTCACAGAATAAGAACTAATAAGAACTTGAAATTCTTAAATATTTGTTAATAAAATGTCATAGAGGTTTAAGCTCTTTTATTATTGATATAATTTTGTGAAGAGTGAATCAGGTGAACAGTGTTTACTTACATGAACCCTATTTGGCACATTTTATTTTATTTCTCTCTGCAGTACTGACACTGCACTTTGTATTTCTGTGGAGAATTAAGTTTATTCAATGATAAACGTGTAGTCATGAATTTTAAGTTATAACACCATTTATAACAACATAAGTAATATAAATTAATTATATAAAAAATTATTTGAACTTAAATAACTAAGTGGAGATGTTGGACAGAGCAATTGATATTATACATTAAATAAACTTAAAATTAAGTTTAATGAACTAGAAATTTTAAGTTAAATGTAATATTTTTATAAACATATAAATAGTTATTTTATAAAACATATTCTCAAAAAAATTCATAATGTGAACTAATGGTTTTTAGTAAAGATTACTAATGTCTACAATCAAACATAGTTGTCTACAAAGTGGGCTACACCCACTAAAGGTTATATGTTAATTAAACTTAACCTGTTTAGTTTCACCCTGTGTAAAAACGAAAATGATTTTGTGCAACGGCTTTCTACACAATTTTCTAGTAAAGTAAACTAATTCGGGTTTAGAGTGCAGCAAGCAATTTTGGGTTTAAATGATGTCTTATAGCTGTCCAAACACAGCCCAGACGTTTAAGCCGTTTAAGCGAAAAGAAGACAAAATTTGGCCTGTCAGTCAACGAAAAATAAATTAATAAAATAAAAATAAAACACCTTGTAATCACTGTTAACTTTGCTTACATGACGAAGTAGCATACATCTCAAAAGTTATTTTGACAAAACCAACAACATGTAACCAAATTCAAGTTTATTTTGGCTGGTAGTTGGTTACTCATAGTCTAGACTATATCGGGTCTAAGCTAACCTAAATGCCGAACTTACATCTGGGAACTTGGTTTGAATAAGAACTTGAGATAAAATGGTTATGTTTAGCTGGGAAACATATCTAAATAAATTGGATTTATATATATTCCAGTTTCCATTTTTTTCCTGTTATTTGTGTTGGAACAAAACCTACCCTTAAACCATAAACTTTTCCCCCTATAACTTTAATATTGTTTACAATATTATACAAAAACCTACATTAACCTACACTGGATTGTTTTAACCTATTTCTGGGTAAGCTATGGACATTTTTTAGATTAGAATTTTTTCCCAACAATGGGTTGAAACAACCCAACATTGTTTGAGTGTAGTTATTGTTCTCTGCTTATTATTGGGTCTTAAATGGATAGTTCACCCAAAACTGAGTGTCCTACTCATCCTCATGTTGTTACAAACCTGTATATTGGTAAGCACACATTTTAGAGTACCCATTGACTTTCATATATTTGTTTTTCCTACTATAAAAGTCAATAAGTACCGGCAACTGTGCGTTTACCATCTTTTATTAAAATATCTTCTTTTGAATTAAGAAATTTACACAGGTTTAGAACAACATGAGGATGAGTAAATGATGACAGAATTTTAATTTTTGGGTGAACTATTCCTTTAAAGGGGACATCTCACGAGACTTTTTTAAAATGTAAAAAAAAGTTGGTGTCCCCAGAATACGTATTTGAAGTATCACACAGATAATTTATTTTAGCATGTTAAAATTGTCACTTTGTAGGTGTGAGCAAAAATGTTCCTTTAAAATGCAAATAAGCTGAACTCTGCACTAAATGGCAGTGCCGTGGCTGGAAAGTGCAGATTAAAGGGCGCTATTATCCCCTTCTGACATCACAAGGGGAGCCAAATTTCAATGACCTATTTTTTCACATGCTTGCAGAGAATGGTTTCCCAAAACTAAGTTACTGGGTTGGTTTTTTCCACATTTTCTAGGTTAATATCACTGGGGACCGAATTAGAGCACTATAACATGGAAAAAATGTATTTTAATGAAATGTGCCCTTTAAGACAAAATGTTGAAAGCTTCCTTAATTGTATGATGCTTTGCATTATAGCATTTGCCAAATGAATGATACACTTTCATATTTTAATACTGGTGACAGACCTCTAAACCTGTAAAACAAACATTTTTCTAAATTGTCAAGCTGGAAGTGCTTTATCTGTAACTTCCAAATATGTCACCACTACACGCCTGAGGTCAAACAATCACATAAGTCTGGTGGGTAATGATCAACGAAACATCAGACTTTATTCAGTGTTCCCATGCAACAACAGTATCTGGAATAATTAGTACATGACAGCAAGCCTACACATACATACCAGCTCTATGTAATTTGCAGAGAACACACCTGTTTAGACATGAATAACAAGATGCTCAGGTGAGATTACCCCATCACAAACCACACCATAGAAGGACCGTAAACCTTTGATTTTCATATTGTCACTTTGACATAAAGTATTCTCAGAAGTCTGGGACCTTACTATGCAACCAGACGCTATGTCAAGTAAACACACGTGAAGTGACGGAAGAGAAACAAGAAAAAGCACCAAACTAGGAAACACGGACTCAATCTTCCCATTTACATGACAACTTGAGAAAAATGCTTTTTTATGACTCATTCAGTCACTAAATCACTTCTTTCCCTCTTTTTTCTCCCATCGTCTTGGCTATTAAATCACCATCTTAACCCGCTGACCCAGAACCCGGGCTGTAAAAAAGCCCCCCGCGGGTCACAGGCCTGATTGGAGCATTTGAATATGAAATGGACTCGGTTGGGCATGGAAACAGCTCGGCACTGCGAGAGCCACGCTGACCCCCAGGAGAGGGGCCCACCGATCAACGGTTCTGGGGACGGCGAGTTCTCACTCTCTCTCTCTTTCTCTGGTTCTCTCTCCCTCTTTTTCAAACTCTCCGAGTATGGATTTACATGGCCCATGTGCAGGGAGAAAAGGAGAGAAGGATGAAGGGAGGGAGTTTGGAGAAAGAGAAGGAGAACATTTGAATAAGAGAAGAGGCAATTCCTGTTAGCATGACAAAAGGGGCTGCCATCATTCCTGATTGGTGTCACAGAGAGCCTCTATAGCCGGCCAGGCCCCCTGCGTGGGTTGATGTGTGGAGCTCAGGCATGTTTATGCATCCGAGGTGTGATATTTGCTGGGGGTTCGGAGAGAGGGATGCGAATAAAGTTTTAGGCTCGGACAAAGTGCGCATTTCAGAGGAAAATAAAGCTTTACGTCTCATTTGACCTACACAGTGTGCTTTCGTGGCGCCGGCATAAAGAATATCTCCTTAACCTTTTAAGTTTAAAGCCAAGATCGGTTTCCCATGAAACAGGGCGTTTTAATGAGCTTTTAAACCACAGTAATACTATTTTGACAAGCAAGGCCTTTAGGCGCAGTCAACATCAGCATACGCGGTGCTCAATGAGATGAAAGGCAAGCAAAAAGAGGAAAAAAGCAGCTCTGCCCCCGATCCTGCGGTTATAGGCCATGCCTTGTTTATCTTCTGACATCTCCAGCTACTGTTTATGAGTAGCTGATGTTCCTCTTTGCCAGTGCAAGTAACCAGTAGCAGCCTGTTACAGATCTTTCCACAAGCCTTCTACAAGCTCAATCACATGTTAATAGCCCCTGGAGAGCTGCCGTGAGTGACAAGCTGAAGTGGACTAAATAATAAGGCTGTTGATATATGCAAGTGCCTTTAAAGCATTTCAAAATATATCATATTATGCAATTGTGGGTTAAACACTAAAGACTAAACATAGGGGAGAACCAAACAGCATGATACTTTCAAAAGACACAAGACTATGACATGGGTAACCAAAACAAATAAAACTGACAATGCCAGGGTAAACCATGAACATCTCGAATGCCCGGACACCTTAAATGCATTGCATGTCTCTCTCTTATCTTTTAAAAATCTGGCCATTGAACTACAATGAATGAAACTTTTACTCTTTCCCATTATGAAATGTGACCCAGTCTGTGAAAACCCAGCTAAAGTCATTTTTTGTAAAGAATTTAATGTAAAGAACATTCAGTGCAAATATAACCTTGATATCTTTAATATGGACTGAGTGAGGTCATGTCAAAGATTGAAATCAATGTGAAATCAATGAATGAAATCAAACTTAAATGCGTTTAATCTCATCTTTTGATTATAAAACTAGATTTCAGCTATATATAGACACAAATCATAATTTTTATCGAAAATATTATCATTGTTTACCTACTGAAACATCCCACCAATTAAACTTGGGAAGGAAAAAGAAGTAAACTTGCACACAGACACTGGAAAAGGAGCATGAAAGCGAAAACACATTACATTTGTACACCCTCCAGACAATGAAGACATGCCCTAAGCTGAGCTTTTGGCACACAAACGCACATCTCCCAGAAAACTGGCTGACTAACAATGGCAACTAATCAATAAAACAAGTGAGGCTCCTCTGCATGAGGTCTTATTCCCATGGGCATCCAAAACAAGCATGGAAAACATCTACAAGATCTTCACCTGAGTGGAGACATTCACTGATAATAAAGGATAAAGCTCGTCCCTGGAACACTCAGTGAATCGAACTAATAAAACATCCTCAAAACATCCCACATTACGAACATGACAAGGATCCATCACGCAGATGTAAGAACCCAGAACACCATTGTTCATCTGTCAATCTCTGTTTCTTCTCGATGACCCAACCTACACTAATCAATATCTGTGGCCTAGATGAGAAGCCCATTCGTCCCAGTTTCACGCCCCTCCCCCAAACCCATAACCCATGTACGTCGCACGCATTGTCTCTATCTTCCCAACTCTTTCTACTGTCTCTGCCCATCAACATGTTCACACAAAAAAACTAAATGGACCTGGATAAAATGCCCTGTAGAGTTCATAAAGTTCATTTGTCCCTTAAACTTTGGCATGTGCCCAGTGTTGGTCACACTCCACCCAGTCTAAGAGAGGCTGGGTTAGAGATAGGCACCCTAAAACCAGTTTCCATCCTGCGTCAGAGAAACATATCGCACCTGCTCCACCCAAGAGCAGACGTTAAGGGCAGGGTAGTTCCGTGCTTAGGGAAATTTTTAAAACTCTCTTTTAAAGCCGCACAGCTGTGCAAAGGGGTTTTTACTTTAATATCATAATGACTTTTACCCCCATGGCACCATTTTTATAATCACGTTCATTGAAGATTAGCCCCAGAGATATATACAATGAATAAGCTCAACATCTGTATGGATTATCCAAATACTATAAATAAGCAGTATTTATTGTAGTTGAGGGGGAAGTTTTCCTTGATTGCTCCATTGAAAAGTGTGTTATGTGGCAACTGTTGAAAGGGAAGTTTATTGAAAGAAATGTACATCCTGTTGTGCAAAATATAGGCTATTAATCTTATAAGTTTAATGGGAAGGGGGGGTAAAGAATGACACAATAAAACATTAAGATCACATCACTACACAATAGCAATCCTCAAACAGATTTTTACTTCAAACTGCTCAGAACAGCATCCCTCTATATGCCCCCCATTAGCTACGCTCTTTCTATAAAAGCTGAGTCTGTCCTCGTGTTACGGTTCTATTAATTAGAATTATTTACCCTACACTGACATCAATGCAAGTCATTTGCACCTGGACGGCAGGGCCAAGCCTGAATCGAAGCGGCAGCCGCCCTTTAAACCTCCCACTCTGCATTCTTTGTGGTTGTGTAATGCCATCAAGATCCAACCAATGCTATAATTACCAACAAACATCAAAATGATTGGAGAAGAGCTGACACATCCACCTACACTAATTTTAACGATGATCCACGTTTGTTAAATAATATTTCAATGTTTGTTTTTCATATACATGTAAAGTATTTAAATGACAAGATTAACAACATGAAAAGTGAAACTAAGGTGAACAAGGCAGCAACATATATTTATTACATAGACATAAAATACAGAGAGGAACCAAACGTGTGACATAAGCTGCAAGAAGAGGAAGAGGTTAGGTTTACATGTTTTATGGGGTACATAACTGTAAACATAATAACAGGAGATAGCAAAGACAATGGCCATAGGCAGGAGAGGTAAGCGTGTCTCCTAGATAAAATGCAGGAGAATGGACAGCTCTCTGAGGTGGGATGAGACTGTGAGGGTCAGCTCAAAGTCCTGACCCCGTAAGGATTGGATGCCACTTTCCCACGGCGCGAGCTGATCTAATAGGGGCTCGTCAATGACATCTGCCCCAGTTCAGGGAGATTAACTCACCCCCACACCTCAACTTTACTCCGTCTCTACAACCCACATAAGTCTCACTCCAGTGGACAGACCCAGCAGTACTGCCTTGAGCTAAGCCTGCTAATCAATACTCTTATATTTTGTTTTTGATACATCGCAGCAAGTCCAGTCTGGCACCATCAAAATACCGCAGAGCCTGTTTACTTTTCAAACACACCCATTTTCTCAACTGACGTACTGTAATCTGTGTATGTTTGTGAACTGCAATACTGATAAAAACACCCACAGATTTGAAATGACGAGTTTCCAATAAGAGTTGCTCAGCAGGTTAAGTGAATTAAATTGATACATGCCTGCTACCATTTTTTTTGTCTGGAACAAGTATTCAGATATTACAGGAATAATCAGAAAAACAAGAAGGTGAATGGTATAGATAAATAAAAGAAGGGCCCCAGAGATATTTTGAGAATTACTCACGAGTAAATGAAAGTGAAAAAGCTTTCTCTTTCTGCCTACTATCTCTACAGCATCTGAATTCAGCATGGTTGCAGAAGGGTGTAATTATATTGGTTTGGAAAAGGGGTTAAACAAACAGCTCCAGTGAGGTCATAAGCAGATGGAAGTGGGGATATGCCTGCGCTTGCTGAGTGGGCACAGTGCTTCACATAAGCCAGTGAGAGAGAAAAGACAGGAAAAAAGGAGAGGGAGGGGGCACTCTTTGCTGGTCCGGACCTAATGCATTCTGCCGTCAGTATAACTTCAATACATGTGGTCTTTGTTTAATAACTTAGTCCTGTCTTATCAAATAAATATTTAAAAAAAATATGTGTTTCTGAGGCTGCTAAGTGTTATGCTGCACGATGAGGTTATAGGCGCACAATCGTGACTTAGGACTCTAATGTTGAATTCAGGGAGGTCCATCTAATCTGTTGGCATCCAAAGAGTGCAGAGGGCTAATCCAAGCACAGCAATGAATCATGGATCAAACCTGTCAGTATATGTGGGAAGAACAGCAGCCATCCAGTTCATAAGCTCAGAGGAATCAATGCCTCAGTGTGCAATGCTACTCACCTCCTGCTTTAAAGCTGTCAGGTGTACCATTGTAACTTTAATTCACTTGTGTCACGTGACAAAATTTTATTTTAAAACATCTTTTTCTGATGATAAAAGTTCATCAGCTCTAAGACATCACAAAATCGAACCGTAAATTATAATCCTGTTGACTATATTAAGAAAAAAAATCTATTGCTGTAGGCCTAAACTGTAAAAAAATGTTTGTTTTGCAAGTCAATAAAAACATACAAAGTTTTGACCTGTGAATAGTTGACATAAATTATAAAAAAGTTGAAATGGTTTAACTTAATTTTTTTAAGTTAAAGTAATATAATTACTTTCTATTATAGTATAATACATTTTTTTACAGTGGAATCGATGTTGTTGCATTTAAAGTAGGCCTACCCCTTACAAACATCCCTTGCTTGTGGATTTTATTAAAATGTAAATGGAGTGAGTGACGTTGTAAAAAATAATACAGACTGACAGTTGTTACGTTTAATATACGTGTTTTACCACCAGTAAAACTAATCAATTATCGGAAATGTTAGGCGCTTAATAGACTAAATAATTATTGACCGTGCATAAACGGGTGAAACTGCGAGAAACAAGTTAGGCCTAAATAGGCCACTGAAATTACATATATTTAAAAATAACTGTGGTGTCGGTTCTTGTATGTGAAATCAAATTTCTGTACATCCACTGTTATCAGCAAATCATACAGTAGTAGCCTATGTTATCAAGTAGCGCGACACATAATATGTGCGAGGCTGCCTGACGCGGCCTTTTAAGTTGTTAACAACATAAGGATGTGGTTATTACAAACTGACCAAAAGACAGTATGGTCTGAAATTGAGTGCAAGATATAATCCAGCAAATATTTAACCTTGGCTGACCCTATATTTGGACACGAGAGCTCATAATACTACATAAAATAATCCCCGTATTAAACTATTATTATAAAGATAATTAACAGAACTTATTTGCTGTTTAATCGTCTGTCTGGATTATTAATAGTTAAGCATTATTATTCAAGTAATTTAAAGGAACTATATGTAGCCTATACCAGTCAGCAATTAAGAACTGCTGGGGGGAAATACACACTTTGAAAAATGTAAACATGCAAGCAAACATTATTTTACTGTATTTTTGTTGCATGTACTTGTTTTTAAAAGTTACTTTTAAAACTTTTTAAGCGACTACATGAAACATTAGTTGTTGTATAAAGTGTACATAATTTAAATATTAGATTTTTATCATTTATTGTGAATAGGATTCTATAATGAGGACTGATGTATATTACACTAATTTGTACTTTTAAAAAAAGAGGACCAAATTAGAGCAGGTGCTTCAATACCATTACTTTCAGAATAGGCCTGTATTTTAAAATGTATGTAATTTACAAACAGATTTCTCGGCAGCATTTAAAATACAGTCAACGCGTTTTGGCGTCTATTTGTTAGTAGCGCTTCTCAATTTCCATTTTTCTTCATTTTTTAAAATGCATACATTCAGGTCACATTTTAAGAATTTATGTGTTACATGTAAGCTAATTAAATTACAACAGTCACACATATTCAGTTACGGGTGAATGACCCGTTTAAAAAAATAATAAACCATATCTAGTCCGGTAACTTTTTGTAAAAACAAATTTATTCATTTAGGAATAGGATGGTAAACGTAAGTTTAAATAAAACTTTCCGTCCCACATAATGGGTTAACCTGATACTGCAATAACATTACAGAAAGGAATATTCACAAAACAAAAGCATTTCAACAAAACGTACAGTGGTTCACAAGCTTTAAAACAACTTACTATAAATAAAACAAACTTTGCGCTTGCGACCAGCACAGTCTTTCATTTGAATAAAACCTAGTTCATAAACGAAGAACAAAAGACTACACAGATTTTGGACACAGCCAACAAAACTGACATTCTAAAAATAAGTGTAAACATTTATGAGTGAACGTACTCTCCTGTCACTTTTCTTTCATTTTTTTGTTTTTGAAATACGGCCTCATCACGAAGCCACGTGCCTTTTCTTTATAGAGACCAACTCTGACGGCAAACAAGTCAGAAGTCCAATAATCTTCTACAGACGTTTGATTGCGTTACAGCTTATGATAAAAAGCTCCTTTGCAATACAATTCATTTAGTTGGGCGCAACACTCAAAATGAAGTCCCCGATATGTCGTCATAAAATTCTTTAAAACGGACAGCTCGTTGAGATTAAAAATAGTATCTTTTTTTTGTAAAAACAAAATTGAACTTCGATTCTCTTTTTTGCAAATCAAAATGTTCAAGTATCCGAAGTACTTAGTCTTTTTTTAGAGTCTTTCAAATGTGGGTTAGGGGTAGTGTTCCGTTCACCCCAGTCCCTGCGCTCTGATAGTGCGGATGAACGCTGTGTAACCGACTGGTCTGTAGAGCGGAGTGCTCGGCGCTGTCTCCTCCGGGAGGCAGGTACATGCTTATCATATCCCTCAGGTCTCCCAAACAAGCACGCTGAGAGTGAGAGGTTATGGCCGGAGGTGGGGAGCTGGGTTCCGTCTTGCACACCGATGCCATGGAGCCCAAACCCATTGCGCTGGAGGTTTGCTGTGTGTATGCTGGTGACATGCTGTATGTGGAAGCTGCGTTCATGTAAGTTTGGGCAGAGGACATCATAGGGTACTGAAGTCCCGCCATGTCGTACCGGTGCATCTGCTGAATCTGAGGGCTGTTCATGCTGGGATGTTGTTGGTAGGCCAGCTGGTCCTGCATGAGGGAGTACGCACTGTTCGTCCATCCGTTCATGTGCGTGTAGTCCATCCGCTGGCCCACGGAGACGCCGCTGTTGACAGCGTTGGCACCTGGCGCCAAAAGTCCTCCAGGCAAAGAATATTTGTCTTTCTTCAACAGGGTCTTGGTCTTCCTGCGGGGACGGTATTTGTAATCCGGGTGCTCCTTCATGTGCATGGCTCGTAACCGCTTGGCCTCGTCAATGAAAGGTCTCTTCTCCGCATCAGTCAAAAGTTTCCAGTCGGCACCGAGACGCTTGCTGATTTCGGAGTTGTGCATTTTTGGATTCTCTTGTGCCATCTTCCTCCGCTGTCCACGAGACCACACCATGAAAGCATTCATAGGCCGCTTCACCCGGTCCTGGTCATTGGCACTGCTGTTTTTGCCGCCCGCCGCCGTGTTGGACTGCGGAAGGGGACTTTTGATCTCGGTTTCCATCATGTTATACATTTAAACGCCTTAAAAGCGGTGACAAGCACCTGAAATAAAAAAGCGTGAAGAAACCTGAAGTAGCCGGTGGTCAGTCAAAAAGTTGCTCAAAGAGTGCTCAAAAGTCTGGTTGTGTGAAAGTCACTAAGCTCTTTCAGATTGCTCCACAACAGTCCCGAGTGTTTTGCTCTGCTCTGCCACGGAACTCTGCAAACTTGTGCGCTAAGCTCAGCTGTTAATAGAGGCTCGGCCATGTGATTTGGATTGACAGCATAACAATGAGCTCAGCTCCGACCAATCAGAGAGCGCCTCACACTCCACCATTCAAGAAGCGCGCTGCCAATGTACGACTATGTTTCGGGATGCACTTTTAGTGGGATAAAATACTGGCAACCAATTTGCACTTTTACAAAAGTGATCACTTTGCAAATACTGTCTTAACACCGTTGTTTTCTACTGGAAAATGTTACTGTTATCCCACTTTTGCCGTCAGTGAATAACCTGTCCAATGTTTCAAACAGCTACAGAAATATTTTGAATTAAAATTTTAAGATCTAAGCTAAATGTAAACTCGATAATGCTGCACAGCCGAAGAGAAATAAATGAAATATAAATTAGAACTGTAAAATATTTTAGTCATATATAAAAAATATTTTTGTATTCCACTAAAAAGCATGTCATATTCCGTTTTTTTCTATCATTTAAGAAAGATACAGGTGCAAATGTTATAAAGGGACGACAATAATAGGCTACAATTTATTTACATTTTTCATTTAGTTTTTACAATGTTGAATATATATGTTAAAATAGACCTACTGTAAACGTGTTGAAGCTGAGGCTATTATGGTTAATTCATATTAAATGCTTACCTTTTTATTTGCATATTTTTGTTTGTATGAGTTTGCATTACATTACATTGTATAAGCACTAATGTATGACTTAAAAATAATGTAATGCCTTAAATGTTTAAGATTTTAATATAATATATAGCCAACTAAATGATTACTGCTGGAATTCAAGCACTGACACTGATTAAAGTATTTCTACTTTACCAACAAACAGGGCAAATAACAGCTCTTAACTTTCACTTACGCTTTTATTTTCAAATTAGATTGTGATTTTATCTATAGCCTGTTTAATTTAAGTTTAATTAATTTATAAGTTTAGTTTAACTTAAAAAGCCATTATAAAAACAAAAAGCTTTGCTTTTTTAATAGTTAACTGTATTTTGCGTTTGAATGTAGGTTGAATGTTTTTGCGAATTGCTCACGACGAACGACGCCGTCCACAGTGAAAAAAAAATAATAATACATTATCGCCCCCATGTGGATCAGATTTGTATTGTCTGAAGCAGAGATACGTCTTAAACTAATTTTTTCAGCGCAGTGATCGCATGTATTACTGTTATTGATTTTAAAAACATTATAGGTCTAGTTTGGAGTACTTATGTTAATTGCTTAATTTTTAAATAAACACTTATTGTCAAAAGCTGCAATCATTCCACTTATTATTATGCCACTGCAAATCACTCAAGTCATACAAATTAAATCTGTTAAGGTTGGGACAGGTTTTCTGTCTCCTGTGGAGAACTTACACCTTCAAATGGTCATTATTAGCACATTGTCCATCGAGACTACTGTCATTTAACACATTCAACGCCATGGAGACTGAACGATTAAAGTCTTGAATATTCACCAGGGGCTGTTAACACCACATACTAACGACTCAGCTATTTAGAGCAGTTTTAGCATGTGTGACCGATTTGTAAAACATGTACACCAACACGTCTGCGTTATTTACTTACAAGTAGGGGGTGTCGATGCTACTCAGGCGTTTACCAATGCAGCGTAATGCATGAATTATTCATCATATAAATTCATGGTTTCAAACAAATTGGCGACTTCGAGGATGCCCATGATTAATTTTTTTTGTTCGTTTATTATTATTATTATTTTCATATATTAGTTATGAATATTTATTCGCTTAAACATTTTTCGTTTTTACAGTAGACTGTAGTAGCCTACGTTGTTATTTAGTATTACCCTACATACATAATAATTTACTTATTGTGGTGACTATAATCGATGACGAGCAATTGAAATATTGTGACAATCCCTGTAAGTGGGTCTTCTTTTCCGCCGTATTAAAGTACATCTGTAGAAGCATCATTAGTCACTTTCTATTAATATGAATGCACAATCCGTTATGACAAAAGTTCTCATTAGAGACTTATTCCACGAAACCGGTGATTTATCCGAGTGGTTTCAGGAACATATCCTCTTGTAATCTGCTTATGGAAATGTAAGAGACTGCGGGAAAAGGAAAACTCCCAGTTACCCGGAGCTCGGTAATGAGGGCTTCTGTTCTCCAAATTTCCCAATTAACGTAAGCTAAAGGCCGAGGACCACCAGGAAAGCCTGCCAGTGTTCAACATCATTGAGCTTTGAGCCCCAGGCTTTCGAAAATCACTCACGTGTATGATGGCAGAGCAGTGAATTTTCTATTAGTGTAGTAGGTAATAAGCAAGGTCTGTTCAAATGACCTGAATGGACCAAAACCGTCATTTAGATAAAACAATTAAAGGTCATTGTGTGTTGTTTAAATTAATATCCGACATAAATTATCATTCGAAATTTCATGGTATGCAAAACACTAAAATGAAACACAATAAAAAATATGACGAATATCTGTTAATTTTGGCTTAGGTCACATGTCAGACTTGTCAAATTCAAGCTAAAGGCTGTTTAATGTCATTGCCATTTTTATTAGCTGAACGTTTTTAACAAACTTGTTTTTTCGAGTAGCCTACAGAAATATCTTACGTGACTTTCTATTTTTTTTATTATCTTTTTATTATCAAAGCGTTTTCAGCGTAACTTTCGCATATAATTAGGCTAACGGAATCTAAGCAAATTAAAATGTTAGTAAATTATAACAAAGCACAACAGCAAACTCATAGCCTATCTATTCAATTTGACTGAACTTGATTTACCCTATTCACACCGATTTTCAACTACTATTTAAAAAATGTATTTGTTTTATACCGAATTGAAAATACATTTTAGGACTTTATAAAATCCTTCTGATTAGATGAGAACAATACAGTTACATCCAAACAAATTTTATTGTATTAATTCGAACTGCATATAAAGATAAGCGAACGTATCTCTTAGTTAAATCAATAACCAAAACAATCCAAAAATAATAAAACGCTTTTATGTTATCTTTACCTATGGTATTTGAGATGAAATACAGTACATGTGCCATTGCCTTAAAGTGTGCTTAACTTTGCAAGCGTGAGAATTAATAACTTTTGTTTCAACTCACTGGCTGCGGATAAGGGCACAGTTAACAGACTGGTTTTTCAATTGCAGCCACAATGAAGACCGTCTCATTGGGATTTGCATGATTTTTAACCCAATATGCAAATGAAGATGCAATTTCAGCACGGTCTGTTATTCCTATTGTGTTTAACTGAATGGTTGCGTATCTTCTGTGGTTTTGACACTGGTAAAATAATATTCACTGGTCAATTTAAAGAAAAGAAGAGGTTAGAGTCTGACCTTCTTTTAGATGTCACTGCGACCTATCGGAATGATGTCCTATTTTTTACTTAAAGGTCCTGTCTTTATGGTAGTAATGATTTGTAAAAATATAAAATATGCAGCTATATAAAATGTAGATATAAAAAAGCATGCTTACGTTTATGTAATAGATGTTGCGCATGTAAAATGCGTTTTAGCCACCAATTCTGCACAAATCCAAATAGGATATTATAAAATATAAAAGTTAAAATGCGCAGAGTTAATCTCTACAACTTTACATAATATTTACTATTAATATTTTATTAAGCGAAAACAACATCTTTTAGAAAGCTTAAGAACTGTTGATTTGTAATTTGAAGGACAATTACGGAGTATCAAATGAAGAACAATAATAGTAGGCTATAAAGCCACTAATTTATCGAAAGCGTCAGACAATGTTCACAAATGATTACTTAGCCTATCTGCCATCTAAATCGTCCAAAATTACACGTTTGTCAAAAGAAAAAAATACTGCACTGAAGGGTACAATAATCTCAACCCCATTATCCACATTTTGACAGACAACAAGGTTTTACCATCTGGCAGCTGTGGAAATTAATTTAGAGTTTCATATGTACATACCGGATTGTTTTTGGTTCTTTATCAATAAAGTGGTAATTTCGATACAGACTGTTACCTCAAAGAACATGAGATACAGGAATGCAAGGTGAACTCTATTTAAAGTTATAGAGCATTTGTCTTCCATTGTTGCCGTTTAATTTAGTCATGAAATTATAGGCACAGTCCAAGAAAAGACCACTTTTACCTGTAAAAGAAATCATAGTTAATTCCAAAAAATTATATAGGCTACCTATCAAAACCTGGCCTGAATATAAACACAACAGAGTTATCTGTCAAAATTGCAGCAAGCTTAAATTAACAATTTAAATACACAACAACCTATTTCATTTTAAACCTTAATTTTTAAACCTAGACCTAAGAAGAATGCAGAATATGCTTCTTGTCATCCAAATATTTTACACAGAGATGTACTGACTTTTTATATTTAACTTGTTCAACACTGATGACATTAAATAAAATTTTAAGCAGTTTTTGACTATGTTGAGAAGTACATGAGTAAAAAAGAGATGTGTGTTGCATGGCAGAGGATTAAAGGAATGTTTCAGGAGCCCTTTACCCCAGTCAGTGATGAATAGGACTTATGATCTAATGCAGCATTAGGCTAATGTGCACACATCATCCGGAGGGGCATTAAGACATGCAGCTATTTGCTCCTCAATGACAACATTTTTCTACAATATCTTTAACTTTCAGGAGGACATTTTTTGAGAAACATTAATAAAAACACATTTGGTACATGATGCGTTAAATGAAAATAGTTTTAACTACATTTATCCCTATCAAATGAAGGCTAATTTCAATTAAATTGCTAATTTAATTAAGCAGAAAATTACTATAAATATAGTTTTGATTAAATCAATGAGCAAATTCTAATAGCACAAGCAATTGTCTTTGAATGTAAGAGGTGTTATTAGGTGCGGCTTAATGTATCTGTTAAGGAAAATTAAGAGGTTTATAACATCTTTAGGGTAAATGGCTCTCAGACTACCCAAATGCCTGGAAGTTATGGGAGTTATGTATATAGCCTAATTATTTCTATATTTAAATAGCATCTTGGTAAATTATATTATATGAATTTAAACTGTGAATTTTTTTCTTTTAAGCTTTTCGAAACAGATCAGAATTGTCATGACTGAAATGCCATCATTGGCTGAAAGGCTAATTACAGCCCCCATTATTTCCCATGTATCTTTTGAATCATTTCCATGTACTACAGTTTCCCCAAAACAATAGAAACTTTCACTTTTTTTGTTTAGCACAGAATGCTGAGTTGTCTGATTTTGCTTTTTACCAAATGTGGCAAGCAGATGGCTTTTGTTTTAAAGATAATTAAGATCCCACTAATCTGGTGCCTTTTAAAATGAAACAGTCACTTCGTCAGTCCTTCATTAGTTAAGATAATATTGTGAAAAAGCACAATTAATTTGCAGGGTATATCTCTAATTCATTAAATACTCCCAATTTTGTAATATGATTAATGCCACAAAGTTGTTATCTTTAAATTATTCTAAAATTAATACATAGTGATAAAACTTTATGCATTATTAGCAAGAGCTGAGGTTTTGGCTGTGCCAAAAGCCTGGAGAACTAATTATGGAGGGTAATTTATTAAATCTTGGGGAAAGAAACAAACAACTATAAATTGATATATTAATCATGTGCTTCATTACGTTAATCTGAGAGCGATTTGGGGTGAAAATGACAAATCTCTGTTGAGCAGCCAGAACTTGATAATGGAGATACTGGTCATAAATTAAGTCCACATAAAGGTCTCATTAAAAGAAGCATAATTTAATTAAGAGTTAGCCATCGCCCTCTATATGCATTAATTACCTTGGGTATGATAAGATGAGTTTTGGGACTACTGATGATTTCATTATGGCCAGTGTTGCTGCTAACTGTGGCAGAGACCTGCTGTTGTTGACAGGATAATGGATTGGGTGTCTGAGGATGAAGCTGTTCACCTTGGCTAAGAGAACAGAGAGGAGAAACGGAGGACTATACTGGACCATCTGTAGCTGGACATCACCACTACACAACTACTTTGTCCATATTTCTTATTTCCCCCACATGATAAATGTCTAAATATTTTCCATAAAAACTCAGACTGTATTGTTTTATCATCTCTATTTTAAATTGTGGTTATATTTCTCCCATTTGTTTACTTGTTATCCATTTGCACTATACTCAAACCCATTTAAAACATTTAAATTCAGATTTGTAAACATTTAGGGAGAAATTAAGAGTTTGGTTCCAAAGCAACATACTCTATTAAATTTTCCGAAATCGCTTTCCAATTAATATCAATCAAACTGCAGTTGGTTTGTTTTGATTTAGGCCTTCATAACTAAAAAATACAGCTAAGTAGCACAATAAAAACATTATAACATAATAATAAACATGGTTTGACAAAAATTTAAAAAACTTGTTATGTCGTTTTGGAACCAAACTTTTCAAATACACTACATAATAGACACTTTGCAAATGTAGGAATATGTAGAATATGTATGGCCTGGCGGGACTCTTGGTTTTCTCTATTTGGTCTTTGCAGTACTATTTGGTCTCTCTCTCTCTCTCTCTCTCTCTCTCTCTCTCTCTCTCTCTCTCTCTCTCTCTCTCTCTCTCTCTCTCTCTCTCTCTCTCTCTCTCTCTCTCTCTCTCTCTCTCTTTCGGGCTGAAAAGGGTGCAGTAGGGCTGACAGCACAAAGCCCTGGAAACAGACATGTCAATAGCACATACAAGCTGTTGCGGACTGTACTGGAGGAGACGCGTTGCATACACTAACTGCCTGCTCATTGTGACAACCCAACAAAGATATTTGACTCCCTTTCACACATCATGCATAGACCACATGTGTCCGCTCCATCAACTTTTGACATCGTTAATTACCAAACGTTTTCAAAAAATGTGAATATTTTACATTTTGTCTGTAAAATAGACCTTTACATTTTTTAAATTGAATAGTAACAAGCATTTTGCAGTTAACATCATGGTCAATTTCAACATTCGACCTTGCCATTCCTTTGTTATGATGAATCTAATTTTTAAGGTATGTCTATAGGTTTTTAAGATAAACACATAATGACTAATTCATGGGACCCACAATGATCAACAGTGAGAAAAACAGATTTAACAAACATATTTTAGCGTGACAGCACATAAATCACAAACTCTCATCATTTAATCCTTGATTAAACATGGAAGCATCAATAAAATGTCTTAAAAAAATAAAAGCCTCCAGTTTCACTCTGAAAACTGAGGTGCAAAGCTGACAACCCCCTCCTTGAACCCCTTAGCTGCCCCCCCCCCAAATGATACTTCAGCCCACAGCTGCAGTTTTCCAGAAAGACACTCACCATCGCACAGTTGCTCTTCTAAAACCTTCCCTGTGTGTTTTACGCAAGTCTCTGTGAGAACTTTAATACTATGTAGAAGGAAAGAGCCATGTAAATCTCTCCAACCATGCCGTTCTGAGCCCCGAGACGAGGGCAGGCGAGCGTCAGTCTTCCAGTTTGCAGCTGCACCGAGCCGAGCCCGCCCTGCACTGGGAGCCATCGCATTCAGCCAAGATTGCTTCATACAAAAGTTGACAATGGCCCAGTGAAAGCCATTGTTGATATTCAACATTTTTAAAAAAGCTGAGCGGAATGGACAACATGGCAGACTACAAAACTTGGTAGGGAAAACTGACCTGGATCTGGTAAAAAGCTTTACACGTGTGAATGAGAAAAGACTCAGATAAAACAATAAAATGAGATTAGGATTACAGTAAATCTAAGGATCATCTCACACCTAAAAGCACACTGAAGAAAAATGCTCTGAATGCTTGAAAAAACCCTGTTAAGCATTTAATATTCTGCATGTCTGAATGACAAAAAATTGCTATATGGAGGACAATCTCAGTTATTAAAGTATGAAAAAGCATGTAACATTTTGCAAAGTCTAAAATGTGGTGGCACAGAGCAATGAAACATGCTTTCCAAATAGCCATATTAATGATGACCTTTCCAAGTCATCCATTTCAGACCTTAATTGTTGTTCTGATTGCCTTGATGGCTCCTGACAGTAAGTGGTGTTTTATTTCCATCTTTGTCAAAGTGACAACCCCAGATTAATAAAGACGTTTAACTCACCTCTCACCGCTCATCTGTCAACATGCAACCTGGGGCAAATTAAAGGGGATTAAATAAACAGTGGGAATTCTTATGAATTTGAATGTATGTAATAGAATTTAGCTGAGAAATGTGTGTGGCATTGGGCCTCAAGGTATAATTAAAGGGGCAACATAAAGTGCCAGAGAAAGATGAGATTACTACAGACACTATATTGGCAAAGACCGTGAATATTTATAGGTGTAGCCAGCTCTCACTCATGATTTCTTCATAAAATCATTCTACATACACTGTAAAAAATTAGCTGTAATTATGCAGCTGGTTGCCAGTAATTGTAGAAGATAAAGACTGAAAATGTTTCATGTTCATTTAACTTTGAACAAACTGTTGCCAGTAAATAACATAAATGTAGAATCTACAGTAAGTTACTGGCTGCCAGCTGCCAGTAATACTGTAGTTTCTACAGACATTTTTTACAGTGTAATGTAAAGAAAATGTAACATTGATATCTTTAATATTGACTTAGTTCATGTCAAAAAATGAAATCAATGTCAAATCAATTATTAAAATCCAACTTTGATGCTCTAAATCTGACAGGGCCATCACAAATGGGGTAAAGTTTATTGTAGGCGATATTAGGAGAGCTGTTGTATCTCATTGTATTAGGATCTTCTTTGACAAGATATGGTCAACCCCATCTTTTTGTGCTATTGTAGACAAAAGGGCTTTTTCACACTTTGCTAAACCCTGGGTTATCTTCCCTGGGTTAAAGAACGTTTCACACTTGTAATTTAGAAGCTGGATTATCCCTGAAATTAACCCAGGGTTATGAAGCACCGCTTTTGCGGGGTTAACCCCGCATTGCGTTACCAAACGCATGCAGTGTTAAACGAAGTAAGGTCATATTGTGACTCGATGCTTAGCAACGGACAGCCAAATCAGAAAATGAAGTACGTACCTCATATCATCATCTGTATACTGAACACACCTGAATTGTAGTAAAAAGGACATCCCAGGAGACTTGAAACAGCCAAGAGAGATTTATGTTGGACATGTTCTGTCACTGACGCGGAAGCGCGAGACAATCGATTATTTAAAGCGACAGTGCGCTATTTTAATTCAGTCAGTTTGACGTCGCTTTTTTATCCAATCATGACTATTGATACCTCAAATATGCAAATGAAAATGTTAACCAAGGGTTTAGGAATGCACAGTGTGAAACGTCATATTTTGAATACCCATGGTTATCTCAACCCATGGTTAAAAACGAACAGTGTGAAAGTGAAACAGATGACCCAGGATTCCGTTAACCCGGGGTTTAGACTATCGCCCTACGGTTGTTTTGAATAACACACTAAGAAAAGGGACACGAGGCATGTTAAGCCCTGCAGACCAGCCGGCTGCTGAAGATGGATTTATTATGTTTGTTTAGTAATGTATTATGCAATATCACAATACAATTTGTCTGATGTTCAGTGAAAACCTTTAATTCCATTTATTATGTTAAATTATCTGTTTTGATATTTTGTAAAAAAATATCTTGGCCTACATGCTCACCTCTTTTACAGTATATTTTGTGGGTAGAGATTAGCTGGATTTTACACAAATATTCAAGTATGGGTGTTTTATGAGCGCAGGACTAGTGAAATAATGCAATGGGGAGGTGTGACGTCAGCAGAATGAAAACTCTTAACCTTTGCAGATAGAAACGTGTTGTTAGGTTGGGAATTCACTGTATTCGTTTCAGAGATATCCACAAATGCCACAGTAAGATCTGTAAATGAATGCACAACAGTCTTTTTTTCTGAATTGTATATCACAAGCAGGCTATGCAGCATGACACCTTATTTTTGAGTATGGTTGCAAACCTTACAAACTTATTTGGGTATTAAATTAAATACACAATGACAGTGTATTTCTGTATTTGTGTCTTAAGGTAGCCTATTTAATTCCATAAGAATTTTAAAGACAAATAATGACAAGTTTAATATTAAGTAATAATCCAAATTTGATGCCCTGCCAGTCAGATAAGGTATTTTCATTGTGGAAAGGCAAAGGACTAACCACGATAAAGGACTTTACATGGATTAAAAATCTATGCAAAAAAGGGACTAAAACAAATGAATACCTATTAATGCTAGATAACAATTTATACAGTATAGGTTTTAGTATATCTGAACTAAACTTAATACAATTTATCCTTAAGTTCCATTGTGTGACTTATGCAAGATCTCAGAAGGCACACATGCTTATACTTTTTGGTTTTGCCCTGAGAATTCTAAGGTTTGAGAGAATATTTTTCAGTGGTATTCCAATGTTTATGATGAAGATGTCCAGATTTCTAATTTGCTTTGCTTGGATGTTCTGACCATAGCATAATTCTCTGCAGTTCTAGTTATAGCTATTTTTATTTACATTTAAAGCAGAACTGACCAAAGTGCTGCAAAATATAAAACAATTATAAAACACAACAATATCAGAAAGGAAATAATCAAAGAAGAAATTAATAAAAAAAGAATAATAACAAAACGATCTCCAAGCAGTTGTCTCCTATGTTGTAGATAAAAGGGTGATTTTGATCGACTGGAAGTTTACCGCCTATCTTCATAAATGGTTGACTGGATTGTTGGCTGCCCTTAAGCATGAAAAGATTTGTTTTTCCAAGATCAACACTGTAAAACAATTCCGTAGAAATTACAATGTTACCGGCAGCTGGTTGCCAGTACCTTACTGTACATTTTAATTTATGTTATTTACTGGCAAGAGTTTTATCAAAGTTAAATAAATATTAAATATTAACAAGTCTTTTCCTTTACAGAATAAAACTATAAAATAACAGCCTCATGCAACGCAAAATATCTGCTCTGTGCGTCGAGTGATCCTATGCGCATCACGTGTCTTGTCAAAATAAGTGCCTGCTTCAGATGGGTCTAAAGGGTTTATTATAAAAGAGACACTCGCGTTTGCCAGATACTCGCATAATCTCATGTGTAATCAGAGTTTACTGTTAAGGGAGTGTCTTGTGTGTATTTTGTGAACGTGAGCATCTCTTTTATCATAAACGGTTTTGACGTGCGTGCAGCAGGCACTTATTTTGACAAAACACGTGATGCACACAGGATCTCTTGACACGGATCACATAACATGACACTCCGGACACTTATTTTGAATTAGCGCCCCTCAGATGAGAAGTCACGAGCCGCCTCTGATATGTGCATTCAGTTGTTGTTTAAATGATTTGATGCTGATAAGAGAGTTTTAATATGAACTGTATATGAGACATGAATACTCGCTCATAAGTTAGTGTGTGCACTTGAAAGTCTCCTGTGTGGTGCACTTATTTAAGCACTTCCAGCTTTCCAGCTTCTGCATAAGAGAAATAAAATTACTACACTGGGTAAAACCCTAGTGATACTTTACTTTTAATTTAAGTCATCACATTGTGTAATTATATGTAATTTTAAAGAAAATTCACAGTTGTTAGGTGTGATTCTGTGTGAGGTCTGCATGGCCTCTGTGACATCCGAGGGCTTTTGGGGTTAATGTCTATATGGGATTAGTCATCCAGAAAACGGGCACCCGGCCGGCCATCTGAGCAGGAGGAGGCAACTAGAATTGCATAATTATATTGATCAGGGACAAATTACAGCCTTGGCAGCAGAGGCCAGCCTGGTCTGATCTTACAGGTGTGCTGGGGAAAGGAGCAAACCTACGGAGAGAGCGCAAAAAAAGAGATCTTTCTGGAAATCTACGTCATTGGTACTCATCTCAAACCATTACCTGCCATCAAAGTGCTAATTTTACTCCGCACATTACACCCAATCCTACTTGTCCAACCCCCTCCATGCTGGGCTGGATGGAGAAGCCTGGTGGGAAAACGACATTCAATCTGCTGGCCGCCCCATTCAGGCCAAATTGTCAAATGATGTCTTTCCACCTCTAAAGTTTCAGGAAGTGAAAGGTGGCACCAGTACTGGGCTGAGCTTGTGACTGAAACCAGTAAAAGAAGGAAAAGGGAAAAAGCATAAGTCCCAAAAATCATCATCACTTCTCTGTGTGGAGTTAGGCTTGCATGCATCTATTGAAGAGCTTCATGTACATCCATGATGTTTAGAAAAAAAAACTGCAATGTGAGTCTCTCTATATTTATATCTATTCCAAAATATTTGCTAAGACTTTATTTATTTGCTTTCATTAGCAGTTAGTTAATATATTAACAAACCATATAAGGAAATTATGACAAACCTGAACTGTCATGACATCTTCAGACAAAAAAAAAAGGAAAAGTAATGCACCTGTTTCACTCATTAGACCTCATCCAGACCTGTGTTTCTATAGCTCAGTCGATAAAGCATTGCATTAGGTCTGACTTTAAGGGAACACACATACTGATAAACAACATGCATTGATTGAATGAATTGTAGATTGCTTTGGATAATAGCATCTTCTAAATCCAAAAATGTAAACATAAATCTAACAATATCAAACACCTGAAGGAGCACAGCATAGAAAACAGCCTCCACAAATATAGACAAATATATGAGCACACATGCCAGAGCTATATCAAAAGTTCAAAATGAAGGTAAATCATTATGTAGAAATATTGTATGCAATCCAACAACCCCCCCCCATCCCTATCCCATACCCGGAAAGAGGGCTACTCTCTGTGCTAATTAAGTGCTAATGGTTGTAGCCCTGCAGAGAATACTAATTAGGATTTCTATTCTACTTTTGGGTGAGCATGTACTTCAACACAGCCTAATGAGGGGAGGCAGGTATGTGTGTGCAGTGTGCTGGGTTAATGGGGGGTCCACTCTCAGGTCTCAAGGTTCTGGACTGAAGTGGGGGCGTTTCCTATGTCTTGGCTTCTCTCTGAGCTCCCACATAGAAACACACACACATAATAAGAAGTAAAGTCCAGTGATATAGAAAAATCCATAAAAAATTCCTGACAGTGGTACAACTTTTTCGCCTCCAAAACATAATTTTTTATTTTATAATGATGGTGCACAGCAAGTATCAGATGAAGTGAGACGTACTGTTTTTTATCTAATTTTAACTTTAATATTTGATACCTCTTGTAGCAATTACAGCAGCACATCCCTCTGGCTTAGTGTCAATATATATAGAACTTTATGAGTGAGGGGGGGGGGGGTGCACACCAAAGCTTTTACGCTTGTTTCCAATGCCGTTTTTCAAATAAGCCAGCAGCTGGCTTTTTTCACGCTGGAAGCCGGCGTTTAACGTTATTTTTCACGCTCATCGCTTGTGGCTGTGAGTTAAAAAATATTCAGCTTTGGGTGAAAAGCTCAGCTTGTCAATGTTAGTTCTCACCCGGCCGTCCAATAACAGTGGAGGGGGCGGGACAAATCCAACAACAATCCGGCGCATCATACAATGACTTTGGTGTGCACACCTCCTAATGTTATCCCATGCATTTTGCAACTCAAGCCAAAGGCTTTCCTTTCCTTAGATTTTTTTTCCAACTCAATCAAATTTGTTTGATGGGGTTAAGGTCCGGACTTTTTGCGGGCCAGTAAGGAAAATTACCAAAATCTCCTTATGATGGCCACCTCTGTATCAACAAAGTCATAATTACACTCTATAAACCATCGAATAGGAGGTATAGGCCATTTTCCTTAATGGTCACATCAAAGTCTGGACCTCAACCCAATCTTGCAATTACAGTATGTTGCCAGGTATCGCAGTAAATACACTGCTACAGTATTAACATGAGACCAACTACAAAAGCATTTGCACATTTTGCTGCGCCGACTAAAGGACTATTCACACTAGTGGATGATAATGATGGCTATAGTTTTAAAATCATTCAAAATTGAAGAAAACAGCAGAGTTATAATACAGATAAAAATAACAATACAGATACAATGACAATATCACTGGGATTTTTTTTTTTTAATAACTGATGAAGTTGCATATTTGAAATGTGGAGCACTGTGGAGAAGCTCATTGCAGAGGTCCATATCTTAAAATTACATCACATATCCAGCTACATAATATTTTTATTCTACAACATTGACTGCACCAATAGACATGACAGATTTCACAAACTTGATTCACTATTTAGTGATACACAAAGACATCTGCTTGTTATAGCCATTCAACAAGAAGAGCATTTTTACATGTTCAATGAGATGTAAACAATTGCAAATGTTTTTATTAAAGGAAATCCACAATACTAGTTAATGGAATTAAAGGTAAATTATTTGTGAGAATACTGTGGCGTGTGAGCAAATTAACATAACTTTATACGGTGATGTGGACACTATATACTTACTGTTATAGTTAACGTTATCAGGACAGTGACAGGAAATGTTCAAAGTTCCTAACATCATTTCTCTTTTGGAGTTACAAGGAGCTTTTTAAGTCAGTATATTGTGAAAACATCTAACTAATTTAAGTGAGCGAAGGCAAACCGACCAAGCCTGTTGATACAGTAGCATTTCGAAATCTAAAATGTCTTTCCACTCTATTTCAACACATTTACACTCTCTGCTACATGTATGCAAAAGATTTAATGAATATAGCTTATTCAAGGACAGCTTAACTCATTTTGAGAGTAAATAAAACAAGTTCCCGGAGAGCAATAAAACTGTCACTTCAAAAGTGCTTGCCACTAAGAAAACGATTCCAGTCGGGCAAAACTTCCTGTTGATTTTGTTGCCAATGACTAGATAAAAAATAAATAAACACACATTGTGCTGAGCAGAGAGACAGCAGAGAATCTGATTGCAGTGTAATGTAAGTGGGAATATGAGAGGACTGCATGTGCGTAAACATGTAGTTTGGGGGTGGTATTGGAATTACCTGAGAGAGATAATGGCAATGCATTAGATTAACTTTCCTTCCTTAAATGCGACACATTTAAGTAATCTTGTCCCCCAAAAACATGTCAATGGCTGAAAGGCTGCCTCAGCGCTATCAGGACCCTCTGGTCCCCCACACTGATGCAGCTGGCAAAACGCTACCGTTGACTGTCAAAACGCACTGCGAGATCTAGTTATAATATAATTGAATTTTCATATCAGAGGAGACCAGAGTTCTAGCAGACAATAGGAGTGCTGAGTCCTCTCTGATATTGGCACAGACCCTTTGCCACGCGCATGAAATCAGTATGTTAATGTTCCCGGGTTTTCTTTTTTTAAGGGCACTTGTGCCTTCGCAATGTAATACCGATGTGGTTTCAAAAAATTGCAACTATTGATAAGTATACAGGCAGAAAACCTTCCTCTCCCGTTGCCTTTCCCATCCAACCTAACAAGCTACTAGACGCTGCAGCACCCCCATCCTACACCCCTTTATTAAAATTGTAATTTATTTTTCTAAATCAGAATGACAGCTTGCTTTCTTTTCTCTGCGGCAGGCACTGAATCAAGCCGCTTTAATTACTTTCGTAACTTCGCTGACCCTGGAACTGTGCCTTGTGCCGAGAAAATGGGCCGCCGACAAAGCTCAACCACTGCCGTGGTCGCCTCTCTGTTGATTTAAAATGCAGGAATTTATCAAGCGCTGGTTTTTATATGATTTCGTTAACGTTTCACCTCTTTTCCACGTTTTTATTTGACCCTCTCAGGCCTCGCTGGGCTGCCTTTAGTTCGCACCGATTGCTTGGTAAATACAGAAGATCAAGGAGAGGAAACTCGTTTGCTTTTACTCTGTTATGTAGTTATATGTCTACTTCAATTAAAGGACATTTTAACGCGGCCCAAGCAGTGGCTTTTACGGCAGATGAACAGAAAAGATTATTTTGCAAATATCAGCAGGAATTAACAATGTACTTGATTTCTCAGCAGCATGTGACCTACGAGGGTCAAGGTCAACCTGCAGATGAGAAATGACTCATTGAACACGGTAATATACAATCAGTGACAAATCGTACGGGGCACATGAAGGTCTGAAGAAAAGGTTTTCAAAGGAAAGTAGTGATGGGTTAAGGTTAGGGCACACATGCAGAGCTTTTAAACCAAAGACTGGAGACCACATATTGGTTCTACTAAAACCTTCTCATCATTTAACCCTACTGAGCTGTTTGTCTTATTAAAGGCTGTAATATGGTGTAATCCATGCTATCGTCCTCACCTTCTGACTGGATTCTCTCTGTTCCAGCCTGCCCGCTGACTTTAAAAAACAGGCTAACCTGGCGGGCATGGTCGTGGGCTGACGGTCTGATAATTGAATGAGTGATTATCTGTCTCATTAATAGACAATGATACAGAGTACACGGCCATATATCTGGAATATTAATGAGAAGCTGCAGGGCACTTGATAAGACAGAAACAGTGTGGCTGCTATAATAGGGTTTAAAACAATTTGCCCAGGTTGGGGTGGCCCAGCCGATTTGGGATGTGGTAATTTCCAATAACCATAGCTTCCAGCTCTATGTGCGATCAGCAGCCACAAATGACCCGGCCATCAGCAAAGCCGTAAGATCCCCCTTTAGCAACTGGAGTAAATCCATCATCCCTAAGCCTTCTACTAGCAAATTACCAAATGAACTATTTATCACTCATTAACTAGAGTTAGCAATGCACTGTTTTTACAAAATGCGACACTGCCTGTTAAAAAAACAGTAAAAGTAATTTTTTGGTGATTTACTGTTTTCTTTATAAAATCATTCAACATAATGTAAAGAACATTCAGTGTAATGTAACTGATATCTTTAATATTGACTGAGTAAGGTCATGTCAAAGATTAAAATCGATGTGAAATCAATGGGTGAAATCAAACTTTGATGCTCTTAATCTCATTAGCCTGGATTTCACAGACAGGTTCACATATTGTGATTTTTTTTTTATGTATTTATTGATTTTTATAGGATCTATTTAACTTCTGAATATTATTGCAAAGCACAATCTGTAAGCGCATTTTCACTCAAGCATTATTTATTATTTTAATATTTTTTGTTATACGGGTTGTCTCTCACACATTAAGCTTATATTTAATAATGGCAATATCTTAACATCTATAACTTAAAATTCTTAATGAGTTTTTTTTCTCATGCATAAAAAATTAAAGGAGAGACAACGAATTACATGTCTCTGAAATTCAAATGTTGTTACCTATAATGAAATTGAAGTAAGTTTCTTGTGAAATATTTCATAAGGCCAAAACTGGAATAGACAGGTGGAGGTCTGCTTGAATTGAACTGTATGAATCAATATATTACATCGGAAAGCAATATTTCTCTTTTTAGCATGCAATAATTGTGTTTAGGCTGGTGAAGTACCTTCTTACAGGTTTGTCAGGGAGAGAAAGCTCCGTCCCCATGGCGACTATGAAAGCCATTTGCCTCCTTTTCAGCTGGGTAATGAACTTCTTTTCTCTTTATGTCACTCTTTCTCTCCACTTTCAGCATCTCAGAAGTCCACGTCCTTGAAATTTTTTGTTTATTCTAAATGTGACAAACAACAAAGCAGAGAAACCATGAAGTAAAATCATATTGCAATAAATCTGAACAGTTTGCTAATAAAAATTAGATATATAGAATTAGAAGATCTATGATTGGAAATAAGGACCTTATACCTCACCTACACTGACTCAAGGTTTACTGTTAACTCAAACACAAAATATTTCTCTCGTTTGTAATCTTTAAATGACTTGAACTGTAAATACTACTGTTATTTTAACTGTTGAAATGTCTTTTGCAACATATGCAGGGCTGTGAACATTAAAAGGATGGCAATGAACTTAGCAGGTACACCTTATTTTTTTACATAAATGTGGGCGGTGCCATCTTTGAGCTCCTTTGTGTAAGACTTCTGGTGAGCCACTAAAGCTATAGTTGTATTGCAAGGGATAGGAGTGTGCCGTTTTGACTGGCTTTTTAATGTTTATTATGAATCCAGGAAGACCGACATAATTTGTGCAGTTAGGGGTTGCCATAATAATGTAGCTGATACGAACCCATAATACCCATAATACATGCACAAGAGCTGAATGTGTATGTGGCGCACATGCACCCATGATCTGTATCCACACATCCTTCCAGTAAAACCTTTCATAGAAGCTTCCAGTAAACAATAAATACAATAATTGTTTAAAAACAACTAATAATATGCTTATAAAAATGTTTTGTTGATTTAGCTGGTTTATATATTCTGCTATTATATATTATCACAAAAATGCGATTACAGTACAGAATATATACGACAGGCTAAACTGTGTTTTTGTTATGTTTTAAAAAAAAAAGAAAAAAAAAATTAAAATAAGCAAACCATTTTATAAGCTCATGTCTCCATCTAGTAAGAAACGATGTAATAATATTTTCATAAAACTAAAACAATACTGAATACATTTATTAGTTTAATATGTTTTACTGTGGTTTGTTCAAATAACAATGTGTTGAATGAGAAAGATGCTGCTTACTGTCGAACCGCGTGAAGCTTGATGTGTCGCCATAAAAACACCAAAGTGACATTTTAAACCAGGGGTCTTCAACGTTTTTTGGGTCGGGGACCCCTTAGATGAGAGAGGCGTGGAGCAGGGACCCCCTAATACTAAATGTGTAAAACAGAGATATTTAAGTAAGCAGTAAGGTACGAAAGGCTGCCTTTTCGTATAAGGCACAACACAAAGTGGAGTAAAGTACAACTGATGACCAATCAGAATCAAGGACTGGAACTGTTTTATAAATAGAAACAAACCATATTGTCACACAGCCATATATTAACATGCATAATTTTTGGTTAAAGTAGATTTAGTTTTTATATTAATATAATAATAATAATATTATATTATTTTAAGGTATTTGCAGTGTTATATAGTTTCATTTTACTGTGAATTGGACAAGGGCTTTCAGTTTATAAAGAAGACTAATCATGGTGAATGGCACAAAGACTGTCTATTCTGGTGGGGATAGGTTGTGCTACTTTATAATTCTGAGGTCTGTTGCCTTTCTCGTGTATCATCATTGTCACGAGTTTAAGTAACGCAGGTTTATTTTCTGTATAGCTTCATATCAGACTCAGAAGAACAAGTCCGAGCGCATCTCTCTGGGGAAACTTTTTGAGAGGCGGATTTCAACCTGACTATAAATCTTGCACAAAGCACCATCACGGCGTGCGTTTCATTAATTTTTAAATGCGAGCGATAGTTTTGTCACAGTTTAAAATGCAGACGTGGTGTGGTGTCATTTGCCTGTTGAATTAGCGCTTTAAATCTGAACCGCGTGAAACAGCCGTACGTCCAAGTTCAGAAATATAGATGAGACATCATGTCGCACTGATTCTAAAATGACATTCTGAAAGAAAGACACACATAAGATTTACCTGTTTTATGATGACTTTTCTGTCACTACTGCTGCTTCCTGAGTGGACATTTATAATCTTTAGATATTGTATTTTGGTCCGCTGGCTAAACTGAATGCGCGCCTTCAAACCTATGCGGCCACGCACGTGCACAACTTATAGGGGACATGTAACGTTTTGTACATATATTTTACATTTTAAGCAAAAAATAGCTTGTCGTTAAACATCATTTGGCGGACCCCTGCAATTCCGTCACGGACCCCCTGGGGGCCGCGGACCCCCGGTTGAAGACCCATGTTTTAAACCATTGCCTGAAAAGGTTAAAAACACGAATTCTTGGTCTATTCCATGTACATGCACTCGACTGACTTTCCCATTATAAAGATAGGCCTGTATGCCTCCTTGCTTTTAGAGTTGTGCATTGAAGACCAGTCACCCCCGAGCAACAACACAAAATGATTGAATATATCTGTCAGGACCGAGAAACTGGAATCAGGAGTGAGGACGCAAGTGCAAAGTTCTGGTTGAATAAATAACATTTAATAAAAATAGACAAGAAACAAAACACGAGAAATAAACATGTCAGGTAGGTAAACACAGGAACACTAAAACTGAGAACAGGTACACACAAGGAATCAGAGACAATGAACCGGCAGAGAGTATGGCAGAGACAAGGGTATATATACACACACACACACTAATAGACAACAGGTTAAACAAGACAGGCAATCAATGAGTAAGTGTCCAGGTGATAAGAATCAGAACAGACACAAAACATGACACGGACTAACCGTGACAGTACCCCCCCTCAAGGAGTGGCTTCCAGACACTACCACCCAAACATAACCATAAACAAAAGTCCAGGAGGATGAGTCTGGGGGGAGGGAAGGAGGGCTTGGAGACCACGGCTTAGCCGGCGGAAGCCGGCAGGGCAGGGAGCCGGAGTGAAGCCGGCAGGGCAGGGAGCCGGAGTGAAGCCGGCAGGGCAGGGAGCCGGAGTGAAGCCGGCAGGGCAGGGAGCCGGAAAGACTGGAGCGGCCATCTCGGGAACCGAGGCAGACGACTCGACCCTCCTGGGAAACGACGGAGATCCGATCCCCCTGGAAGTCGACTCACACCATCTCGGGGAAACGGGCTTACACACGGTGGCGACCACCCCGGGGAAATAATCGGGCGTGGCGTCCGTTCCGAGCCCCGAATCGAGCACGGCAGAGGACCTCCCAGGAACCAGACCAGACGACTCGACCAGCAGGGGAACCACATGAATCGATTCGGAACTCACAGGAACAGGCTTGTGTGTCGCGGCGACCACCCCGGGGAATGAATCGGGCGTGGCGACCGCTAGCTTGAGCCCGTCCTGGAGTTCCGAGCGTTCCCTCACAGTCAGCTCCAAGGGGCATCGGGGTTTGGCAGCTTGCAGGACCCGATGTCCACTACTCCCCCTCAAAAAAATATTAGGGGAAGCACTCCGTGAACTTGCTGCGTCCTTGAATGGCCGGTTCATTCTGTCAGGACCGGGAAACTGGAATCAGGAGTGAGGACGCAAGTGCAAAGTTCTGGTTGAATAAATAACATTTAATAAAAATAGTAGGGATGGCTGACGCGAAACAGTCGTTCCGAAGCTTTGCGAGATCCCGAAGCACAGATGTGTCGAAACACTGATCCGAAGCGTGATTCAAAACACCCATGTCACGTGACTATGACCAAACGAAGCCTCGAAGTGTTTCACTAAGTGTTTCATCAGGTGTGGTCTGCCGAATCAGCGTTTGATTGGCACGGTCGGGAACAGACAACACAATCGCACATCTGTATAAAAGTGAAATAAACGCATATTGACCTTGTGGGTTTTTGTGAGAGGAGTTTTTCAAAGGCTGGAGAAATTATCTGTAAAAAAGAAGTAGGGTAAGTCCTTCCACACACAGCAGATATTTATATGTGACATGGTGGCTTGATATATTTTATTAATTTCTTATTGTTTATGTGGTATTTATCTCTATTCAATGTATTTATTAAATAGACCAGCTTATAGTTATTGACAATGATGAGCCTAAAAGCTCATGTAGTTGTGAAACAGATGTTAAAACAACAACAAAAAATATGTAACTTAATTGTGACGACGGTAATAACAATGCGTTTCCCGGGGTTCGATCCAAAGGGCTTTTGCATGAGAGTCGAGGACACTATCCACTCTCCCACCTGATCACTTGTCTCAATTACACAACATGTGGGATACAATTTGTCAGCGCTCGTCTAAAACCTTGTCAAGGCTGCTCTATGGCAATACGTGCAAATGACCACTAGGTGTCACTGTGGAGGCGGTTTCGATCCATGTTTCGAAGCCTCGACACAATTGATTCAACTGTTTCAGTGTTTCACGAAGCCTCGCTCTGCCCATCACTAAAAAATAGACAAGAAACAAAACACGAGAAATAAACATGTCAGGTAAGTAAACACAGGAACACTAAAACTGAGAACAGGTACACACAAGGAATCAGAGACAATGAACCGGCAGAGAGTATGGCAGAGACAAGGGTATATATACACACACACACACTAATAGACAACAGGTGAAACAAGACAGGCAATCAATAAGTAAGTGTTCAGGTGATAAGAATCAGAAAAGACACAAAACATGACACGGACTAACCGTGACAATATCTTTATATGATATATCAGGCCACTTCTTAATTTCATCCTCCCACTGGGTCATACATGGCAGAAGTAAATATTTTCCAAAACTGTTTAAATCTTGTTTTCTACCGGACAGCTATTGAAACAGGCTTCTTTCACAAAAAAGGGAAATATGTCACATCTTTTACTTCCGCTAATCCTAAAATAAAATAAAGTGGATATAACTACAAATAAGCAGAATCTTTTATGTCATCAGTGCCTTACCTCTTCAGTGATCTATAATAAGGCCATCATTTTCACCTTATTCTGCCAAAAACACAAAAATAACTACAGGTCAGACAGTTTTAACCATGCTATGAAATGCAAAAATAATAAATTAATTTTTTTATTTTTTATTTATTATAAAATTATAAAACAAAAATGGATATTAAGAGTTTTAATCATTACATGTATGTAATGTAATGTGCAGTTTTGTTTTTTTATATAACAATCTATATAAAATGATTTGATATATAAAAATTATGGTTAAAATATAATAATAAAAAATAAAAGTCTTGATCAATATGTAATACACATATTTTTTACGTTTAATAACATTTAGACTACTCTTTCGACAACAAAAGAAACTATGTAAGTAACATTTTCCCTGAAATCATTCTGCCTAATTCATAAACTGAAACTGAAACATCTTTTACAAAAGGAAATATGTTGCAAACATCTGCTTCTGTTACTAAAGAAAATCAATTCCTTCAATAAAATTTCACTTTTATCTCTGTGCATTACACAGAGAACGACATTTTAAGGTTATGTATGTTAGTTCTCACAGCATTGATTTCTTTATCAGGGACCCCCACCCCTCTGTCCTTGGGTCTTAGTGGCTCCAATGCACAAGCATGAGTGGATACAAGTACAGACAGAGGGGGTGGAAGGATCAGAATCATCAGACAAAAATAAATATAACCAATTCAGTCTCTTATAATAGCATAATATTTCAAAGATATTTGTCTGTTTAAAGGATTATCATGGAGTGTCCAATACCCTTTGAGGAACTGATAGCACTTAAATGTATTTTTAAAGAAACACAAATATAACATTAATTTTACAACTGATGTAGAATAATTTATTCATATTAAATAAAATATTTATATAAACATTTTGGTAATATTATTTAATTATATACAGTATATCAGTCTCCAGGCGTTGAGTTCTTTTAACCAATTTGTTTCAAAACATTTGGAATGATTTTATTGATCTTTTTGAAAAAAAGATGGAAAATCTTACAATGACTTTCTGTCCCGTTTATCTTAAACTATCCATGACCTCAACAACACATCTTTTCTCCCACTTAACAAAAGCAGCCAACAGATATATTTATCATATTCTACCCCTTCAGGCAGAGCTCATTTAGATGATGTGAAAACAGCACTGAGGACATCTACTGACCAAAATTATGAGCTTTCCACTGAGAGACCCTGTGCCTGAGTTTTTTGATCAAGTTGCATGTTAAAAAAAAAACAACAACCCTAAAACAGCACAAATACTCTAAATATTTTTTCTTAAATTTAAGTGCTTTAGGGATGATTATTGTTTTGAGTAGTCAATAATACATTGAAAATATGCTATGAAATAATAAACATTGTTGAGCTGCATTTTTGCAAATAAAAATATTGCACAGGGGACATAATACAAGTCATCAACATTGATGATTTTCTGGAAAGCACACTGGTCAACAGACGTAATAATTGTGCTATATAAGTAAATTGTTATTGTCATTGTGACATGGTTTCTGACATGTTTAGACATCATAAGCAAAAAGTAATGGTACTGTTACATATACCTTTCTTTATTAAAAAGTAATCATGATTTTCTTTGTACCCAGGAAGGGCCCTGATACTGTAGACTGAAAATACAGCCCACAGCCATAAGAAGTGGGCAATGTAAATTAAGTTGTAAAAGACTCACAAACTATTGCCCTGTGTTACAAATTTACAAAAAACACATTTAAAATAATATTTCTTAAAATAAAAAATACACACAAATGATCCCACAGATGTTATGTCAAGAAAATCCCTCTGCACTGCACTGTATGCCAAAAGGGATCTGATTTCATCTATTATTTTTCTTCATTCAACCCCACCATAATGCAGTTACTAACACAGAGACAAGTAAAGCCACACAGCTGTACAGCTCCTCTGCCAAATGCAAAAAACAGTTGTACAAAGGAAGTGGTCAAGAGGGGATATCTGCAGAACTGTGCTGGTAAACTTTCCAGCCACCCCTACAGGCATTTACCTTGTCACTGTTTCCAGTTAAAACTATTCTGTTTAATTCACATCTGTTAATAAAACAATAACATTTTATAGTTGATAGCAGTATCATTTCTATTTTTGATGAAACATCATAAAACTGAGGTTGAGATTTAACAGAGTTTTAGACATAACAGAGCATAAAACGGGCACTGTGTTAGCATTGTTGTCCTAACAGTCACAGGCCAAAGTCCATCTCTGAGATTTGAAGCAGGTATTGTTTTCGGTGTTTGCGGTACCTTATCATTTCATCAAACTTAGTAAATAAAGGAGTAATGGGTCATCAGTTATTTTAGAAATGACCTGCACTTCCCACTGCATCACTGGTTCAGTGATAAAAACGAGTTTGTGCTGGAAAAACAAACCACATCCCTTCCACTTCCCAAAGAGATTTCTTTACTTTCATCCACACTGATGTGTTTACAATATGGTGTCCTGACTTATTTCAGATGTTCGTCTCTGTGGCTTGATAAGATATGCCCCTGGTGAAAAACAAATATACTTTATTGTATTTCAAGTATATTTAACTTTGCAATAGTACATTACAAATATACTTACAAAGGAATGTACTTTCTTTAAACATATTTAAAGTATGCTTACAACATATTTGCGCGTATTTTTACAATTAAACTTTTAACATACTTCAAAATAAATATACTTTAGTATATTTTCTAAAAGTATACTTTAGAAAAATATACTTAAAGTTAAAGTTTTGTGCAATTTTTAAAGTATACTAAATTTAAACTTATTTTAAAATGTATTTTAGGTATACTTTATCGGTATGCTTAAAGTTATCATTATAATAATGCACTGACAGTATATTTCTAAAATACATTATTTAGTATTCTTTAGAAACAGTATATTTTAAGTACATTTTGAAAGTATATGGGGTGTACAAATGTATATTATTTTATGGAGAAATAACGTGGGCTTAAAATTACGAGAGAGCAGTATGTTCAGTTACATTTTATATTGTAGATGTATACATTTGTAATATACTATTAACATAAGGTACACTTTAACTTCACTATAGTCAAGCATTGGATAAACCAATTAACTGTGTTTTACCACAAAATAACCGTGGTTTTGCTAATAATAATCAATACACCAAAAAAACATGGTTACTAAACTTTTACCACAAAAAAAAAAAAACATTCATTTTCGTAAGGGGAATATGAGTGTTTGTTTTTTTGTAGTTTTTCAGTCAATTGCATACCGCTTTTAGCTGTACAAAACTTAAACAGTTTTCGTAAATGCATTTCAGAGAAAAGTGAATTCTGAGATTTGAATAATGCATCTGACGTGTGTGTGATGACGTCACGACGCACGTATTTTGATTTTTACCAGTCGTTCAAGGCGGACGGATTCAGTCCCAAGGTACGTTAAAATATCTTAAAATTAATTATATTTGATTATCGTTTGACCATTCTGAAGTTTATCAGTAGACTATCATATTTCGAATGCGAAATGTTGTCAATAACGCGGTGTCTAACTCGCTATTACTGATTAGCTGCTGTGTAGCTTAGCTTAGCTTATAGCTAATGTTAAAGGTTTGAAAGATAGCACTGTCAGCCTGTTATATCGAATTAGTACACCCGATTGTTTTGTTAAATATATGTATAGGTGTGTATGTATATGTTAATGAAAAAATGTAGCGTCAGAAAATCTGTTTTTTAAATGTAACGTTAGCGTGAAAGTTAACCATTTATTGACTGTTTAGAGTTTGTAAGGCTTTTACCTAACTGTATTTAGTATTAATGATGCTGCATTCTTTCCTCAGAAGCTAAAGTTTTTCAAAGACATTTGTAGGGAGGACTTTGCAGCTAATGGTAAGTCATTTTAAACTCTTAAGATATAATAATTCATTCGTAGTAGTAAATCAAGCTTCAGTTTAGATAACGTTATACATATTGAGGCGGTTTCCCGGACAGGGATTAGACTAGTCCTAGACTAAAATAAATGTAAGAGCTGTCCAAACTGAAAACAACTTGCACTGACATATCTTAAAATACACCAGTGTCCTTTGTTTTGCCTCAAAATGCACACAGGTAATGTTTTTATTAAGGCATGTTTTTTGAAACTGGTTATATTTCTTAATTAAACTAAGGCCTAGTCCTGTTTTAAGATAATCCCATTCCGGGAAACACCCAATTGTCTGCTTGTTGCATTTTCTTTCTGACAATTTTTACATTTAAATTTAATACAATAAAATCTTTCTTTAGGAGCTGAAGTATTTTATATAAGGAGGATTTTGCAGCCCATATAGGCAAGTCATTATAATGAAAACTCTTAGGGGTGGTTTCCCGGACAGGGATAAGCTTTATCCAGGACTAGACCTTAGTTTAATTAGGATAGTTTTAACAAACATGCCTTACTAAAAACATTACTTATGTGCATAACGATGTAAAACAATGGGTACTGATGTATTTTAAGATATGTCAGAGCAAGTTGTTTTCAGTTTGGACAGCTCTTACATTTATTTTAGTCTAGGACTAGTCTAATTCCTGTCTGGGAAACCGCCCCTTAACTCTTTCACCGCCAGCGTTTTTAAAAAAAGTTGCCAGCCAGCGCCAGCGTTTTTCATGATTTTCACCAAAGTTTAATGCCTTCCAGAAAATATTCTTCTTTAAATAAATAAACATACAATATACCAAATGAAAGAACAGACCCTCTGCTTTCAAACAAAAAAAAACGTTTCATCCTACCTTTAGTGGTTCTTTTGCAATCAGCTTTTGAATATGGGTAGGTTTTTGCAAAAACACCATATTTTGAGCAAAAAGCAAAAATAATTCCATATTTGTGACGGACTTTTCATAGAGATCCCATTCAGAGCGATCTTTAAAACAGACACGGACATGCAGCAGCTTGCCATAGGGCAATACTTCCGGTTTTAAAAAGTTGCGGAAGGGCGCCACCTGATGGATAAAAGCGGTATTGCGGAAAGACGGAAAATCTCGTCATTGGCGGGGAAGCGTTTTCTCTTAATTGACGAGATATCTCGTCAATGGCGGGGAAAGAGTTAATATATATGATGACATTTAAGTCAAGCTCTAGTTTAGGTAAAAATATATCTGCTATACAATCTCTGCCAGTAAACTATAGATTTAATACAGTAAGTCTTAAATAAATGTAATGTTTTAATATTAAACACTTTTTAATTGAGCTTATTGTCTCTCTTTTTCAGATTTCCTTAGGCTGAACCAAAACCTGCCAGACTAAAGTTGATTTGGGAGAGAAAGACGTTGTAAACTCAATCATCTTGACATTCTTCAATGAGTAATTGTTCAATTTTTAGGCAAATACTGTACACTTTGAATGCTGTGAATAAAACTATATTTTAAATATATTTAAAATGAATTGTTTTTGACTGTTTTAATCAGCTTTTATTTATTTGGAAAAAATTATTTTGGTTATGTTACCAGCTAAAGTAATCTATTCCCAAAATAGCACTCTTTAAGTTAACTAATTATTAACGCACTTGAAGTATACTCATTACTAATCTAGCTGCAGGTATGTAAAAGTATACAAAATGTAATGTACTGGGCATATTCATTTTTCACCAGGGCAGTTTTTAGAATTTTGGATTGGCCAAAAATATATAGAATGTACGCAAACAGTCTATTTAAGATATACTGATTGTATGTTTGCAAGACACTCATAATACATTTGTAATGTACTCCTAACATAAATAAAACACACTCTAAATCCACTTATCAAGCATGAATTTAGCACAAAAACAGTCATGTACTTAAATTGTACTAAATACACTTAAAGTTGTTCCACTTTAGCACACAAAAGTACACTAAATACACTTAAAGTTGTACTTTGTTACAATTAATATACAACTAAAATATATTAAGTACAAAATTAGTTGTTCCAAAATAGCACTCTTTAAATAAACTAATCAATAGCACACTTTAAGTATACTGGTCATTAGTGTGACTGCAAGTATACTTAAGTATATCAAAATTAAATATATTTAGCATACTATTTTTTCACCAGGGGCCCCTTGACAAAAAACACATGAGTCCTGTTATGTGTTTATATTTTGAAGCAGACCCCCAACGGTGCTTTAACATTTTTTCCAAAATCCATGTCTGGGAGTGTAGCACTAAAGTTTAGTATCTTCATTGGCTTTAGCATCTGGGTTTTTAAAGGCTAATTCAATGTTTTTCTCGGGGGGTGAGTGCAAGTACGGAGTGGAGCGGCTTTGGGGTGTCTGTCTCGTGAACGCTCGGATGAGTTTCGAACGGTAGTGATCGCCCGCCAGGAAATAGAGTATGGGGTCCAAACAGCTGTTCATGCTGGCAAGAGGGCGGGTGATTTTATAAGCAAAGTTGACAATATTAAGAGACTTGCAGTCAGCGTCTAAAACACGGTAAGCGTAGTACATCGAGCGGGTGATGTGAAAGGGTACAAAGCAGATCGCAAATACGACCAGCACCACTATGATCAGTTTAATGGACTTCCTGCGGCTTGAGGCACTCTGTTGACTTTGAGAAAGGCCTTTTCTGGGTTGGCAAAGGGCCCGTGCCATTAGACAATAGCAAACCATAATGACAAGAAAGGGCACAATGAACAGTATCACCATTAACACTGAGTTATATGTAACATAGTTGTTAAAGTTTGCCGGGCTGCTTGTGTCATGACATAAAGTGTCATTATCTCTTTGAGAAGTGGTGACGAATATCAGCTTGGGCACCAGGCAGATAATCACTGCTGTCCAGACCGCAACACATACCAGGTGGGCATGGCGTGGCTTCACCATTGTGAGAGAACGAATAGGGTGACAGATGCCAAGGTAACGGTGCACACTGATGCAAGTGAGGAAAAGGATGCTGCAGTACAAGTTTGCATAGAAAAGAAAGCGTGCAACCTTACAAAGGAAAACACCAAACGGCCAGTGACTGCGGTTCGCGTAGTAGTATATGAGCAAAGGCAGGGAGAGCACGTACAGTGTGTCTGACATGGCCAGGTGAAACATATACACTGTACTGGTGTTCCAAGGCCGCATCTTAGTAATAAACATCCACAATGCCACGGAGTTAAGTAGCAGTCCCAGGAAACACACCAGTGAGTATGATACAGGTAGCAGGATATATTTGAACTCCTCATTGAAACGACAACTTGTGTTGGGTTCACCCGAAGCTGTTGGTATGGGTATAACAGATGGAAAGGACACATTCCCTGAGACACGTTCCTTTAAAAATGAGTTCATTTCTGTTAAATGAAATAAAAGAAAAACAACATTAACAATAAGAACTTACAGTTGCATAAAATTTATAAACATTTATTAAAATATTTAAAGCATCTCATGTATATAGTAATACTAAAACATAAAGTATAAATATAATATTAACCTCTTAAAAGACCTGGTGTACCTGGTGGAACCTGTTGTACACAAACGTGGACAAATACACTTCTTCATGTTCAAAGAAAAAATATTTGGTTGTTATATTTATTGGTTCCAAAACCAAAGCTCTGTATAGTATACTCTATTTTAGATCACATTTGGAAATAATAAAATACTTTAGTATTTACTATAGTAAACTGTAGTAATTATTGCAGTAAATTCTTAAGACACTATAGCCTACATTAGTAAATAATAAAGTAGCCTATACTACGGTTTTTATTACAGTATAGTTCATATTACATACTTCTTTAGTATACACGTGTAGTAGGCTAATTATTACAATACAGTACAGTTTAGAATAGTAAATACTACATAATTCTACGGTTTACTATAGCTACAACACAATGTATGACTCATGCAACTTTTTCCCTTTTACGGATTGTTGCTGGGATAAGACACAAATCCGCAAACTACACAGTAGTTTCGCTTGTCATACAATGAACTTAAACAATTTTCGAAAAAAGATAGAGAGAGGGAGACAGACAGATAACTACACGCACGCGGGGATGCGTGTGCACTCCATACCGAAACTTACCGATCAGTTTAAAGAGTAAAGTCGTCCTTCACAGATCAAAACATGAACGTAACGTTAGATGATTTAAATGTAATCGTAAAAACTATTCAACCGGTTAAAAGAAGCCAGATTTACCGGACTAAGGAAACGGGAGCGGTCCTGCTAGATTTATCATTCAGACTGAATAAACTTCAGATGAGTAGCCCACTACTACGAGGACGCACGAGCTGGGCGGAGAATCCGCGCCAATTCAACATGATCTCTTCAGACAGCAACAGCTGACTTCAGTTAGAGGTATTGCTTAATATTTCATCGCTGAGCCTTATATAGCCTTATAGCTATACACGTAAATATATTTGTTCGACATTTGAATGATAACCTTACCTATTTTTTTCCAAATGCCTTTTTGCGCTTCAAATCACCTCAGTGTGTAATTGCTCTGTTTATCAGTTTGTCATCTTGTGCTTATCAAACAGACACTAACTCAAATCTCATCTCCCGTACCCTTTAAACACTTTCTCTCAGCTCACATAACTGATACTGTTTTATGATAAAATATTTTAAGTATAATTATAGGACTCCCTAACTTACAGTTTTCTCTCAGTGTAGGGCTAGTGTATGCTAACGCATCATAACCACTTTTGTAAGTGGTTTGATTTGTTTTGGTCAGACACACAAGCTATCCAAATTAGCCTAATATGTCCAAAAATTTATTTGAATCTTTGTAGTTTCACTTTTGAGTGAACAACCTGCAAAAACTATGTGCAAAAGCATGTATGGGCAAGTACACCTGGGTGACAGGATACAATAATTATTTGCAGCTCCATTTAACCTGCGTGCATTTTCAGTATCTTCAAAACATAAACAAACACAATAGAGAGAACATCTACAGTATTGTGTTTCTCATAAAACACCAGGGATCATATTTGTTAAAAGTTAATATTTAGTAAAGCGTGTAACCAAAGGAATGAAACTTTTATCACAGCAGTTAGCACTCATTTGCAGGAACTACTCTTTAGCATATTATACAATGTGCGTGCAAAGAAATAAGACTGCAGTTATATTGCAACTATTTAAGAGGTGTGCTGGTAGGTAAATACTAAAAGTTGTGATCAGTGTTTGTTCAGGGAAGATAATGAAACATGGATCGTGTTCTTTCAGCTGGGAAAAGCCTATTGAAAGAAATATTACATTTTTGCATTTGACTGCAACTTTTATCCAAAGTGACCTACATTGGGTACAGATTTTATCAATGTGCATTCCCTAGTAATTGAACCCCTGACTTTAATGTTATCACCATGCTCTACTACAATTTGAGCCACAGTAAAACTGTAGCTCTTAATATGCTTGTGATCCGTGACGTGAGCTACAGAATATCTATGACTCTTTATCTGCTTGTGATCTGTGGAGGCGCTGTAACAAGGTGCATGACAAGGTTCATGACTTTAACTTTGTAAGTTAAAGTTCACACTGTATGTTCACATAATGGTTTTATGATGTTGACGACTAGCATAAAAAATAGAGTAATAAACTGCATATTCTGTGATTGGATCATCTGTGAAATAGTTTTGAAACTCATTTGACGTTATTAGATAGAGTTGCAGTTTAGGTATACAGGATAGTGTATCCCGAATGGGATAATGATTTAGTAATGTAATGTGAACAGCAGGGCAGCTGTTAGATCAAATGTTGCTTTTTCTATCTATCTATCTATCTATCTATCTATCTATCTATCTATCTATCTATCTATCTATCTATCTATCTATCTATCTATCTATCTATCTATCTATCTACCTATCTATTGGCAATCGTAGACCATTGTCCCACACAATTACATAGGTGACCCCTTCACCTTTACAGACCGGCTAAATTTCATTGAGAAACTCAATTAGATGTGCAGCATTATAGGAGCCAAGTAATGTCCTACATCCTACAACATCATTTTCAGAGAGAGCTGCGCACATGGAGATGTTTCCTCTACGTTGTCCAGGCACTTGGACAGTGATGATGTTCAATCCACAGCGATGAGTTTTGGCAAGGTTAAAGCCCGCTTCATCAACCAAAATTTACTTGTGATGGTACGAATACTGTAACATGTCAGATGAATTTACATGCATTACAATTATCTGTGAATGTAATAGTATACATCCTCCACACTTACCGGGTTTCTTGCCGAAAGGTTCAGATTATAGAATTGACAGTTGATCTTTTTAGATGTGGATCAACTAATCTGGCAGGCCTCAGTTCACCACATAATCAATGATGATGGCCCAGACTTCATTAGAGACAACAGCTCTGCCTCCCAATCTCTGATGACCAACCCTTAAATGGGCCCCAGCCCACCTCTCTGACCTCTCTGTTGATGCCCATGCCCACCTCTATGACCTCTCTGTTGGTGCCCATGCCCACCTCTTTGACCTCTCTGTTGGTGCCCATGCCCACCTCTTTGACCTCTCTGTTGGTGCCCATGCCCACCTCTTTGGCCTCTCTGAAGGTGCCCATACCCACCTTTCTTACGGATCCCTTGTCCACGAGCTCTTCCTATTCTTTGCTGTCTATCCTGCTCCATGTTGAAAGAAATTGGGTTTATATAGGTTAATAAAGATTTACCAAACAATTCAGTGATTAAAGCCGCTGTATGCATTTCAGCGTTTTTGTCAAACAGCGACCCCTAGAGTCGCTGGAGAATACTTGCAACTGTCGTAATTCCCCACTCTAGTACTCCGGAGATAATGACCAGTTAATGTTTCACAATTTCATACAAATATTAGGCTAGTGTATAGTCTACTAAACTACAGATGATGGTAATAGGATAAAAAGAAGTTCATTCCAAGTGTAGAGTGCATATAATGATAAAGCGTTTGCTAGCTAATAACGTTTTTACATGATTGCAGCTAAATCACAAGTAAACATTGCAAAATGCCATGACAAAGTTAATTGTGTACGTTGCATTATTTCATAACATTGTTCGTTATAATGTCACTATACATGATTATTGCTATTTATCATAATAGTTAGCAAATTGTGCATGTTTACACTATTTACAACCTCTAGGCTTATTTATGTCCTGATAATTATGTGAGATATTGACAACTGTTGTCATGATAATCGCATGACATACTACAAGCAAGCGCAACAACATACAACATAGACAGCAAACAAGTTTACAAATGAGAGATTTACTTACTAGTCCATCAACAAGATCACCAGATCAGCATCCCATCCAGTGCTGTCTTTTAGCTCACGCCAATGAGTAAAAACCTGGCAGAGTGGGACTCTTGTCCGGTTACTAACGCGGTCAGATTCTCTTTCACGCGCTTTCTTAACTTTTAAATCGTTTAGCATCACGTATCAAATTCGCGCGTGCAGTTGTTGTTATAGGCTTGATCGACTTCATGCAGCGCTGCTAGAACCATCAGCCGGATGACGTCAAAGTGCCGTCTCGGATCATTCTCGCGGTACTTTGACGTCATCCGGCGGTCGGCTCTTGCAGCGGCATACGAAGTCGAACAAGCCTAACGTGTGTGACGTCGTTGCTGTAAAGCAAGTCGTGATTCTCGCGAGATTTGTCAGGGGCGGTTCTCTCAAGCTTGGATTGGGGGTTTTGCTAGCGGCGTCCTCCCCGAGCTTCAACAGGAGGATGATTCGCCCTACTATGACTTTGTTTACCACTGAAATAACTTTGAAGCTGTTATATTAAGGTAAAATAACTGCATAGTGTGTCTTTAACATTAAGATCAGTTGGATTAAGTGTTGGTCAAATCAATGTATTTATTCAAATCAGATCAGAAGCATATTAAAACTATTGTGAGCATTGCATTGCATTTCTTTGATGACACACTGATTTGGTGTGGTAAAAAAGTGAATGTGTAGTTTTGTGCATTGTACTTACTTAGTCAATTGAACATATGATTACATGTTTGAAAAAACAGACTTGATGATCTGCTTTGAGTTTTTTACTAACAGTTGTGAGTAGGGTTGTAACGGTATGAAATTTTCATGGTATGATAATCGTCTCAGAAACTATCATGGTGTTCGTAGTTTCACGGTATAGGTTATACAATTATTATTGTTATAATCATCAGCTATAATGACCCTTAAATTAATGAAAACAGATTTGGTTTTTGGTTGAACATTTGTTTTTTTTATATAAAACTTTTTATATAACTCATTTGAACAAAATAAGAAATAAGTTATTTCTCTTTAGATATCGCCTATGTATAATCAACTTAAAATTGACTTGTAATATAAATCACATAAATGTGCTTTAATGTTTGAGAGAACGAGATGGAGAGCGAGAGGTTACCAGCGTTCACATGTAAACAAAACAGACATGTGCGCTTATAACCAACGCTTTATCAGGCATTATACTGGGATTAAAAAACAAGAAAATGCTATCAAGACTTTTCTCAAGACAGTTTACTTCAGAGGTGCATTTATATAACAGCTTTGTGTCCGAAAACAGATCGGCCGAAAATTAAACTCACATCCGTTTCTGATTTATGGCTTATTTTCATGACTGGATTTCGGGATTCCCTCTGCATCACGGAAATAATACTACTTTAAATTATAAACAAAACACACCTTTTTCTGCACAGAGGGATGTGTTTGCGAATATGGTAGCACATGTTCGACGTATTTCCTCCTTTTGCAGCCACTCTTCATCCACATTTCTTGCAAACTGGATATCCATCTTTAAGGACAACATGCGCTCATTTTTGGATAGAGGTTAGATTTTGTGTTCTCTGGCTCTGAAATTTTTTCTGCTGTACATAAATGAGTGGTGTCTAGCAGTCATGTGAAATGAAGTAGCATATGCGCAGGAGCACAGGTGAGATCTCCTTTATTATAATTTTTTCCAAAACCCGTACTAAGCAAATGTTTACGGTATGATAATCGTGCATGTTAATATCATGGTATACCTCCATACCGGTATACCGTTACAACCCTAGTTGTGAGGTTTTACCACATACTTGCAATAATAGTACCAAAGCGAATAAAAAAAACTGTACACAAATTAGACAACAAAAGAAAGTAAAAAAAAAAACATTTATTAGATAGACAAATACTGAACTTGTTATTTATAAAACATAACAATATAACTCGATAGTTTACATGATTCTCTTCAGTCCCAAATTTTGGGCAGGTTTTCCAAGATTCTTCGTCTGTGAGATGGATTGGATATGCCAGCTGCACAAAGCTCCTCCTCTGTTATTCCACTATGACAAAAGCACAAAAAGTACTTTTACGTTATTATATACATATTTGAGGACAATTGAATCAATATTTTTATAATTTTAAGGTTGGTAAATTTAGCCAGTGGATAAAGGGAATAACAGTGCTAGAATGTGCAATACAATTTTTCCAAACACATCTGCCTGACCTGAAGTAATCAAGATCATCCCAGCCATTGCGGCTGAGGTCCAGAGTGTAACGCTGAAGACCCAATGTGCTGAGCAGCTCCCACACTGTTTCTGGGGCTCCGTGCAAGACTGACACCTGCTGACACACAACACCACACATATTTTTTTCAAAACATAGTACACTAAACGTTATCAACGATTGAAAGTTATTCAACTCACCTCTTTCCCCCAGCCATAGCTTCTTTCACCATCTATACCATAATCAAACCCATGACGCCTTACTGGAGGTGACATTTGATTATACTGGTACTGCCTGTCTACTGGCTGAAAATCTACCTCACTTAGTGATTTAGCCATTTGTAGGGCTGTTAGTGAGTTGTCACCTGCAGCTGGCTGTTCAACCACCCAGGCTGCAACAGATTTATAGATGGGCACCCTAGTGGACACATAGGGATCTGGTCCATTTTGCATTGGCATGGGCTGGCTCTGATGCAGCCTGTGATAATCCTTTCTGGCTTTCTCTTTCAGTGGCATGTCCTGGGAAAAAATGGATTGGTTCATGTAGGAGTTTGTAATTCTTTTGACTGGTAATACCGAATCCTGTGCCATGTTGTTTTTATGGGACTGTAACTGTGAAGATGGATTTGAAAATGTGCCCTGTCTCTGGTTTGGGGATATATTTGGGACATCTGGTCCTGGGAAAAGCTGATAAGAGGAAACAGGCAATGGCAGTTCACTTTGACCCTCGCAGAGGGGTTTGTAGGGTGGTAAGGAGCCAGGAATTTCGATTTCCGTAAAGTCTGACCGCCGAGCAGATCTTTTACCATGGCTTTGGCCTCCTGTCACTCTAGGAAGCTGAATCACAGTGTCGTTGGCACACACTACTTGGGACTTGTTGCTGGCCGACTGTATCTCTTCAATCCTCCGCAACACAGGCATCCCCTCAAACATGAAGTAAGCAGGATTGGTGTAACTGTTTGGTGCTGGGGTGTGTGAGACTGATGGAGTTCTGCAGCAGGCATGGAAAGGTCATCAAAAAACAAGGACATTAAACAGGATGTGAATGAAAAGAGTCTATCATAAAGTCATTAAGTATATTTGACTCACTGGGTGGAGAATGCACAGAAGGGAGGAAACAAATGATCCTTCGTCAGTTCCTTCTCAACACAGAGCCATTCTGTTATACACAAAAAATTGCTTAAAAATCATTTCAAGCATTCAAGGAGTTAAGAATCATGTTTCATTGAAGGCTTTAGGATGCATCTGGACAAGTTTAGACAGCAAAAGCAAAAAGAGGAAGCTGTGGAAGATAGAAAATCAGTCAAAGCTACAGAGGAACCAAAACAAAAAGAAATCTAGGGGAAAGTGTCTCTAGAGTAAATTTGAGGAAGTGATAGAGTCATGTAGACACCCTACCATAGAGCCTTTCCCGAATCTTTCGGCACTCTGGTGGTACATAGACCCTTATTCGTCCTCTGATTGAGCCCATCTCTTCCCCTCTGTGGGACAAGCATGTCTCAAATATTCCTGAGGATTTTTCTGCTACTGAGCGAAGTGCCACACAGCATTCACCTAAAACAGCAGAACTAAGAATAAATGTGACTGGATACTTAATTCCTCATTAAGAGAACGTCATGTGCATGAACTGTATTTATTACAAAGCTGAGGTAATAGTTTCAACAACAAACCAATTTACCAGAGAAATTCAAATGAAATATAAGAAAAGCTTGACTATGTACCATATGATTCAAAACCATCACATGACTTCACAGAAAAGAGCAAGTGCTGATCCCGAATATAGTCTAAATCCGAGCAAACTGGCTGAAGCTAAAAAAGGAAGGAAACACAGAGAAACATAAACACATTTATGAACATAGATATCTAAATGTAACCAGTTTGTGTTTTGTAACAACAAAACTGTTATTATAGTAGTCCCCCTGTAGTCAATAATATTATCCGTTAAAACTCATCTTTGAGCAACAAAACGGCATATGTGAAAGTTTCTTCTAGCTTGACTGTAACTCTACACCCATGTCTCATTTTTTTATTTAGTATTTTTTTATTAATTGATCCTATTTAATTCTGTTTTACCTTCTGATGTATTTGGTGTATTTTTAAAAGTTGTATGTGTATGTTGTGATTGTGTGAAGCACCACGATAGCCTGAATTAATTGCCCCAAGGGGATAAATGCATGTATGTAGCCCGTCATGTGTGTGGTTCGTAATTTCAAAATATGTGTTCTGTGCATCGAGTGATCCTATGTGCATCACATGTCTTGTCAAAATAAGTGCCTGCTGCAGATGTGTCTAAAGGTTTATGATAAAAGAGACGCTCGCGTTTGCCAGATACCTGTATTGTCATGACTTCGGTTTGTTTGACTGCTGTATTTTTGTTTCTCTGTTTGTGTTGTGTTGTCAGTTTCACACGTGCGCGTCTCTGTCACGGGTGTCATTAGTGTCATTTCCTTCACCTGCGTCCCTCACCTGCAGCTTATTTTCATGCCCAATCGGTTAGTATTTAATCCCTGTGTGTCTTTCGTTCATTGCAAGTTCGTCTTTGTGTGTACTCGCCAATTTACTAGCTCTGCTAGTTTCTAGTCCTGTCCTGTCCTGTCCTGTCCTGTCCTGTCCTGTCCTGTCCTGTCCTGTCCTGTCCTGTCCTGTCCTGTCCTGTCCTGTCTCTGTTTCCAGTTTATAGATTTATTCTCTCCCATCCCAGTCTGTGCTCTCTGCTACCCGGGAGTTTTGCTGTGGACTTTGTTTACTCGACGGCTCTCTGAACTGTTTCTCATCCTCCAGTTACGGACTACTCTCCATCTGCCTGCATTACTGTCTGCCTGCTTTACTGACTGCCTCTTGTGCTTGCAGCAGCGCACACTCGCCGCGGCATTGCCGCTGTCCAGCAGGAGGGTCCTTCAGCACTGAAGCTGCCCGGCTTCTCCCTTCAGCACCACTCTCTCTCTGCCTGCCGCAGGATCTCTTCTTCCCATCTGCCTCGAGTGCCTTTAGCCGGACTGTCACCTTATTCCTGGCCTTCTGTGGTTGGCCCCCACATATACTCTCTCCCACCGTTCGCTGTCTGGCCGGAGCCCGAACGTGTGTGGTTTACCTCCCCGGTGCATGTGTGTGCTCCCCTCCTCAGCCGTCTGCCCTGGTGTGGCTTTATGCCCAGACGTGCCATTGTCTGTTTGCACTCATTATTATTTGAATAAAAACTTTCTGTTAACTGCATCGGGATCTTCTGTTTTCTCTGAGCCTGACATGTATAATCTCATGCATAATCAGAGTGTACTGTTAAGGGAGTGTCTTGCGTGTATTTTGTGAACATGAGCGTCTCTTTTAGAGTTGGGTCCGAGTACACCTTTGTCGAGTACGAGTCAAGACCAAGTCCTTAAACATCAAGTCCGAGTCCAAGTCCAAAAGGGTCCGAGTTGGACTCAAGTCCGAGTTCTTAAAGGCCGAGTCCAAGTCGAGTCCGCCCGAGTCCAGAAAGTAATTAAATTGGAAAAAAAAATTGTATTGTAAATGGTTACTTTCTATTAATACTTGAACCTTTCAACCCATTTAACCAATGGCAATATAAAAATGTAATAAAAATACCTCTATTGCATCTTGTCATTGCCATTGAACATTTTTATTCTATGTCAACTAGTTTCCTATTAAAACTGATTTCAAAGAAAAGAAAGGGATATAGAGGTATCTTCTTTTTACCAGATGTCTTGCAAATAAATTCTCTATGATTTTCGTAAGCAAAACAAATTATTGCTGACTTTGAGGACATCGTGCTAGCCACGCATTAATGTGTGTGACGTGTTTGTCTGCACGTATGATGCGACTGGCTGCTGCCTGCCAGTGTGTTGCAGTAAAATAACAGGAGGGGAGACACTGGTCCCGTACACACTGCATATTAATTCGGTTGTCACTTCACCTTTTAATGCTTAATCCTGTTCTGTACACACACACTTCAGTAATTTATGCTATTTACGTACAAAAAAGCAGAGGACCTGGCAACACTGCAAGACCGCGCGCTGTGAAGCAGCCTCACAAAAGAAGCGTACAATACACAACGCCCGGACGGAGGTTCATTGCAAAACACAATGCTGTTAGATTATTTTGGTCAAAGCTGTGATAAGCACGCGAGACGGCATAACGTTGCTATGGTTATCTCTGTGTCAATCATCACATTTTCGGGAGTGAGCCTTGTTCCATACAGACATGACACGAACATTTAGGGGATTCACTCCCGCATTTAAATGCGGTTGTCACTCTCGAAAGTTTGCAGTGTGTACAAGACGAGACATTAATTAATTTCTCATCTCAAGTTCATGCTGTTTTTAATGTTGCACATGACGTGGACTCGACTGTACTCGGGATATTTTCCGAATCCAAAATGTCCAAGTCCGTGTCAAGTCCGAGTACAAATTCACCCGAGTGCGTGACAAGTCCGAGTTCATTCAAAATTGGACTCGAGTCCGGACTCGAGTCCGAGTCCAAGTTCGAGTACCCCAACTCTAGTCTCTTTTATCATAAACGGTTTTGACGCATGTGCAGCAGGCACTTATTTTGACAAAACATGTGATGCACATGGTTAACATGACGCAACAAACACATATTTTGAAAACACGAACAACACACATGACACTCCGAACTATGCTTAACGATTAATCGCGATTAATCGTTAGCAGAATAAAAGTTTTTGTTTACATCATATATGTGTGTGAACTGTGTATAATAAATTTGTATAAATAAATGTACACACATGCATGTATATGTTTTAGAAATGTTTACATGTGTATATACATTTGTATATTTATGTATAATTTATATTATATATAAATTTAAATACTTAACTCTTTCCCCGCCATTGACGAAATATCTCGTCAATTAAGAGAAAACGCTTCCCCGCCAATGACGAGATTTTCCGTCTTTCCACAATACCGCTATTATCCACCAGGTGGTGCCCTTCCGCAACTTTTTAAACCCGGAAGTATTGCCCTATGGCAAGCTGCTGCATGTCCGTGTCTGTTTTAAAGATCGCTCTGAATGGGATCTCTATGAAAAGTCCGTCACAAAAATGGAATTATCTCTGCTTTTTGCTCAAAATATGGTGTTTTTGCAAAAACCTACCCATATTCAAAAGCTGATTGCAAAAGAACCACTAAAGGTAGGATGAAACGGTTTTTTTTTGTTTGAAAGCAGAGGGTCTGTTCTTTCATTTGGTGTTCATTTGTATGTTTATATATTTAAAGAAGAACATTTTCTGGAAGGCATTAAACTTTGGTGAAAATCATGAAAAACGCTGGCGCTGGCTGGCAACTTTTTTTAAAACGCTGGCGGTGAAAGAGTTAATATATAAAAAAAAATTCTTAAAATTATACATGAATGTGTTCATATTTATATATATACATATTTATTATACACAGTTTACACACATATGTGATGTAAACAAAAACTTTTATTCTGCTAACGATTAATCTTATTAATTATAATTAATGTTATAAATAACAATTAATTTTAAACCACAGTTTTGAGATGGTCTATGAAAAACTGCAATTTTATGGAGAATATACACTTAGCAAGTGCGTTGAATGATGATGGTTTGTCTTAAAGCATATTAAACCACATAGATATAAACTACAATAAAAACTTGATTTTAAAGTACTTATTAAACAGAGCTGAATTCACAGAATCAAATATATCATACTGAAGCAAATGTCACAACCTTGGGAAACTGTTTTGAAGACCAGCCAAGTTTAAGAAACCCTGGCACCTCACAGTGCTGCGAGTCATTCTCTAAAGAACGGCGAGGCTCTATACAAAAAAATAAAATTTCAGTTTAAATGAATTCTGACAAGCAACAAGACAATGCATGATTCTTGCCCTACTGGTTATTGCATAAAAGCTACCTTCGAGACACCGGGAGTGGAGCTCAATAAAAAACTTGGCCTTGCTTGAAGTTTTCACTATGGCTTCAACTGCCTCCAGCTCAATTCTGGCTCTCTCTGAGGCTGAATCTGCATTCAGAGAGATAAAGAAAAAGGACTGTGACATGTTCATGATGACACCAAGTAAAACAGAAAACAACTCTACTCAAAGACCTTTCTATATTTATGGCTTAGAGATACAGTAGTTCACAAGTATATTGCATGATTGGTCTATGATAGCTCACTGTTAGTGTAAGCTTGCCTTAAAATCAAACGAAAGGTTCAACAAATGTGGCAAAGGGACATGGAGGATCAGGTCAGCAACCCTAACATAACTTCTTAAATTGTGTCTCAGAGACACAAATGGAATAGAACTGCCTACCTGTTCTGGTACACTGTGATATCACTCCTAGTTCAAAAGAAGCAAACACGGGTGAATGATCACTGGTGAAGATGTCATCTGTGCAACCTGACAAAAATAAATAAGTCAGAAGAGTGCAAAACTATAAGGTTACCTTGAAAAGATGATTCTGAGCTGAGTCTGTTTCTCACCTCCATCTATTTCAGAATATGTGGTACATAAGTTAAAAAAAGTATTTAAAGCTGTGCTTAGTGTAAATATGTCAGTACAGTACAGACATAGCCACCATTTCTTAAATACTGGTGAGCACGATTTTGATAAATATGGACAAACCCAACTGTTGGTTTATAATAACCATATGCTTGTTGAAATAACCCAGCATCTGGGTTGAAATAATCCAGCATAGGTTTATTTATAACCCAACTGTTGGGTTTGTCCATATTTAACCCAACCATGGGTTAAAACAACCCAGCATTTTTAGAGTGTAAGTTCATACAATCACTTGTTCTTAAAGGGCATCTTGACTATGAAGACTTGTATGATTAATAATACTTTATATTTACCTTCTAGCACTAAAATCCATTGATAGAAACACTTTATTATTATTTTCATTAGCCTGCTTCAAAAATCCCAAAATGTCATACTCATTTTAAGCTGTGGAGGCCACTATTATCTTTAATGCATTCTTGGTTGATGATGTGTAATGATTGTAGTGAAATATTACTACAGTTTCCTATAGTAAATACTATGGTATCTATTACTTATCTTCCGTTTTACACAAGAGGCAACCTTCCAATCTTGTGAAGCCAACACGGAAGTGACTTAAACTGCAATTCATTGACTGGGCGCTAGAGACTGGGTCCAAATAGGAAGTCAATCCCATAGATCCACTATGTTAAAATGCCCAACTTTACAGCAGAAAAATGTTATCAGCCTGGTACAAAAAGTATTTTTAATTTTGCCTTTCATGACAACTGTGAGTGGGGTGAATTTTTTTGTAACTCATCCGTTTAAATTATATTAACCCTTAAAGTTCTGCATAATTAAGGGCGTGCCCACTTGAGTGATGGACGAATTGCCACCGCTGCCACTACCGTTGAGCTAGGTGGTAGTGACAGCACTTCAGCTTCACTCATGTGCTGTCTCTTTACCCATTTTCAGTTATACGCCAGTGATGTGCGGTGATCCGATGCCAAGATGGCGACGGCAGCCTCTGCCAATTATTGGCTTCAAAAAAGCTCTTCACAAACATGTGTGATCCTTCACAAACCTTCAATCTACTGATTGAAGACTTGTTTACCATGTTTATCTTGCTGTTGCGTTAATAGAACAGGTTTTAATTGCAACCTTTTGACGTCATGTATTGAGGCCAGAATGGTGTCCTCTAAGAGAAAATACTTTTTTAAGGTTTATTAAAACTATGACATCTGTACTGTTTTTAATTTCCCATTCATATAGCCAATCCCAGTGAAATCAATTATGTCATTATAGTCAGGGTACCATTTAAAGCAATGAGAGCAACAGGATATGACTCTGTAAACCACAGACATGGGTAGGAGAGAAAAATGGTTCCCAAAGTAAACCTTTATACTTCAACGCAGTTAAACACATTTCATTCCAAAGTGCTACAAAAATAGCAACTCCATGTTATAGTTACTCCCCTGAAGCTTAAGTGCAAATCAACACTGTTATGCCCAAACAGTAACTACTAAGTTGGCTGCTACACTGCTGGGTAAAATGCTGGGAAATTTTCAACCCAACAGTGGGTCAAAAAGGGACAAACCCAGCCATTGGGTTAAATTAACCCAGATAATGTTTATATTTGACGCAGCAATGAGTTTAAACAACCCAAATATTTGTTGGTCATGTTTTTATTAACATGCAATTTAACAATTTCTAAATCAGTAATTGAAGTAATGAAACAAATGACTTTGATTTAATTTGACTCCAATTTTATCAAGAAGTGCCTGGGAATAAAAGTATACAGTAGCTGAACTTACCATAAGAAGTACAGATTATGTGAGACTCTGGGTAGGACTTCCATAAAACTCTGTCACACCATGAAGGTCCATTGACTTGCACCTAAGCAAAGGTTGATTTACATAAATGTGTGCAGTTACATAAATAGTTTATTTAAAGTAGTTGTTGATGAGATATATTTAAATCTAAAAAAAGTATGCAAACTGTTTTCTATGCTAAACCTAAATATCTTGATTAATAGGCCATCATTATTGTGTATAAATAAAGAATGAATAAAAGGGAAAGTCTTACCCCACTTGATTTTTTCTGCCATAGATAGCAGTCTCTAGAACCACGCTCATACCGATAGGTTGGGGGAAACAAAATTTTCTGTTCCTCTTAAAAGAGAAAACGAAAAAAAAAATATTTTAGAAGTGTATTCTTTTATTTTATGTTTGTGACTGAGAAGACCAGTCAGATTCTTACTAAAGTTAAAAAAGGCTTTTCGTTTATGTCTCTCTCTGGTCAGTTGGTCTGCACACATCAGCTCTTCAAATTCTCGTTTTGAAACATGTTTCAATATGTCCTGCAAAGACAAGATAAGTCAGACCTTGAAAATCACTGGTGAAAACAAAGACCTTAATAAATCAGTGCTTTAGTTTAACAAAGTTGTGTTTCCTTGTATAATGTTTTAATGGTTGTGGATTGTGATTTTAATAATAAAGAGCAATGTAATAAGCAAAATAATCATAGTCTCTGAAATAGTCTCTGACCAGCACGTCCAGGTCCAGGCGGTAGTTGAGGTCTCCACACCAAAAGAGATGATTAAAACGAAAACTAATGTCAAATGTGCTGAGCTGTTTGTCTCCAAGAGATAAGAGCTTGAGGATGTCCTGAAAGTTATGGTTCCGCCTGTGACATAAAAGAGTAACACAGATAAAGACACATGTACATACAACATAATTATAATAAGACATGAAGACCCAGATGTTTCACATTTAGTTAATGCTATCGCAAGACCGAAAGCAGTGTTCAAATTTAGGGGTCTGGGGGGTCCTGGACCTCCTATAAGCCTTGAGGGACCCCCCATAAAGCACAAAAATATAAATTAGGGGGGTCCCCTGGTCTACATGAATTTAAAATTCTCATCTTGAGCTGCCACAAAGTAAACTAATTCAAATGATTTCTGTCTGAAATAAATATTAACTCTCAAGTGCGCCTCACGCTGTTTTCTGGATGAATTGACAGACGAGTTGTGGATTATTTTAACCTTATTGACAGTAAGAATCTTTAGAAATCTCTAGGATTGGGTTTTTATTTTAAATTCTTCTCGAACTATTATTTCACAACAGTGGCAAGGCTTATCTTTTGCATGTGTGGTTTTAAACCCTGCAAATGTTAACATGCAAGCGATTTTAAACTTTTTGAGTGCAAAATGTTAAAGTGAGTTGTTTTGTGTGCGCAAAGACAATGACGCACACACATACTCAAATGGACGCACACTCATAGGCGGACACACGGAGACGCGAGGAAAATCACTTCTCTATCTTTAAAAAGATTAATTATATTTAATTTATACAATGAAGAAGACAGTGTTATTATTCATTTGATTATATTTATATACCTAAATAGATCTAACTTTGTTCTTTTCTATTTTTATATATGCTCATAATTTCTTAATTTGTTCTTATTTTGTTTTCCCACCCCCAGTTTTGCTGATCCGAAAATTATTCGATCTATGACTCAAAAAACGCAATGTAATCCATTTAACCACTACTATATAGTAAAATTATGTAATTTGAAAGAAGTCATTGAGGTCCACCCTATTTCACCCCTATTCTGATTAAAATTTCTGGCCTTGACACTAATTTGAGGAATAAAAATTTGTAGGGTTTGAGTTAAGGATATTTTGGGGTTTCTTTGATTAAAACCAGGATCAGATTATTGTTGATCCAGGATCACATCTTACTTTGTGAAATCACAGCGACCCTATAATAAGGGGGGGGGGGGGCTTAGCTAGAGGACCCTCATAAGCTTTGACATAATTCGAACACTGACCGAAAGATGTTATAGATGTAATACCTGACTGCTTTATCACTACCAGAAGTCAGATGGCAGTTCACAAAGCCCATTGAGGTGCCATTAAAGAGAAATGAAATTCCTACTGCTCCTTTATTTCCTGTAACAACCAAAAATGTATTAAATCAAATATTAAGAAAGAGAGAAAAAGAAAGAAAGAGAGAGATTTATACCAAGTGCGTTTCCCAGGCCAGTTTTAACAATAGCTGTGTTTACTTGACTGATGTGGCCTTCACACTCCGGCTTCACAAACACAGCCAATTTCAGATTCCAAAGGGACTGCACTGCCACCTACAGTACAATCACATAAAATACAATCTGTACCTTTCAATTAACTTAAAACTTAAATCATATCATTTTTGGCCAAACTATCCCTTTAAGGATAATCTGTTAATGGCTATGAGGATTTTGGATTTCTTATCAGACCTGTTTGAAGTCAACGTTGGTTGCACTCCGGAGTGAGGCTCTGATATGCTCAGTCCACTCTCTCTCACCCTGCGGGTTGTCTTGAGTGCCCACGGCATAGATATCATGAGGCAGAGAGGCAATGGATTCATCTTGGGTGATACCCAGACCACAGCAAGTAAACCAGGATTGCAAGGAACCAGGTGGAGGGGTGTGCCCTGCGCCAAAATGCAAACATATGCTGCAACTGTTATTAAAATTCTCCCAAAATAGTGAAATGCATTATAAATTAGCATAATGATAATTGTATATTATACCCATGTTCCAGGTGCCAACAAACACAGAGATGATGTCAAGCTCAGACTGTTGGGAGTGAGTTGACTTCATAAGCTGCAGCAGACGACAGAATGCTTCCCGTTTCTGTAGAGCAAAACACATCAGCACATCCTCAAGATTACATCAGTTTGTTAGGTAAGCAAATTCTTATCTTTCTCCTCACCTTTATGCTCTCAAACACCAGTTCCCTTGGAGGGTTGTGATGACTGTCCACAACCATCTTGAGCTTGGCAGGACCTTTCTGAAACTTTACCAGCTGCACAACTGATACAAAGCGAAGTAGTATAGAGTATAGTATAAATAGCGTGTAGTTTGTAAAGTATAGCATTTCCCAGCAGTGGTTATAAGGTATTGTAAATTCAAGGTAAACTCACTCCTGTCATGACTGACAGTCTCCACTCCAAATGAGACAGATTTTTTGTCAAACAGCAGTACTCCTGCATCAATGTCTACTGACACCGTTTGCCTGCCATACCTGACCACCTTCACCTTGACAAGCATAAGCACAAATAAATAAAAACACTGTCATAGTTAAATGTTATCAATGTGAACAGGAGAATATGTGCTACCTGAAAGCTGTGCACAGGATTCGGTCTGTCTTGTTTTTTTGTAACTGTGACGGCCTCCGGTGGAGTGGCTGGTTGCAAAGATAAGTTGTGATTTGTTACAGCCTCTTGCAAAGCTTTGAGAACCTACAAAAGATGCACATTATCGTAAACATACAAATCCTTTATAGCATGCATAATGTAACATGACTATAATGCATTTGTGTTGGAAGTGCTACAAGCGTGTTTGGTTTGTGCATGTGGATATATATTTGAGTGTTTGCTGGGCATTTATAAATGACTGTTGGTATATTTCTGTGTAAATGTGTATTTTACACTGATGAAAAGATCATCTTAAACCAATAGGAATTTCTATACTGTTCAAAGCTGGTTTATTCTGATTAGTGCTACAGCTAGTAGACAAACAAAGCCATGTTTTACTAGCAAACAATATGTAGTTATGATAGTAAAACCATAAATCCTGGCCTTTTCAACAGAGTTATTGTATGTGTACATGCTGTTTGTGTGATGTGATGTATGTGATGTGATGTCTCTACCCTCTTCTCCAGGGATGAGAGCAGGTTACAAAGGGTAGTGAGCTTGTGAAGTAGATTATCCATGTTTTCTTCAGGACTCTTTCCTGTATTCTAAAAGACAAGTTTTATGAGATCACATGACTTTATAAGGTAATAAAGCCGTGTAATGTGGGTGTTGCTTGTCCATGCAAAAGTCACTTACACAGTGAGTCTCATGGGTGGTTACCAGGATATTTACTCTATGCAGTTGTTTAAGTGTTTTAGGGAGTTGCTAGGGTTTTTAGGGTGGTTGTAAATCTAAAGAGCTCCTACAGTGTAAAGCAGAGATTATGGAAAATGTGTCTGGGATTTGTCCAGGGATGGTTTGATTTTGGTTCATTCACACTGCCAATGATTTTACGGAACCTGTGCATGGATTATTTTTTCCCAAATTCCGTTTTGTCCGTTTTAATTTATGCAAATTCTGTTTTTTCCGTTTAAATTTTTGGCAATTATTTTTTTACCCTTAACTGTTAGTTTAGTCAACAGAAAACGGTATAACACGATTACTACACACTTTACTCAATTCAATGCATTGTTTAGTGTTGTTGCAGAAGGCTACAACAAGGTGTCAAAGCAGTGGTGCCTTCAGAAGTGCCAAACACATCAGTCCAGTGGAACGCAATCCATATTGTAAACACAATTGCTTGAAATGCATATAACTTTACAAACATTCACAGGATTACTGATCTGACTTCGAACAGCATGAGCGCGCAGCTCTTTGCACGTGCGAGCGAAAGAGAGACAGAGAGCGGCGCCATGATGCAGATGATTATATTTTAAACGCAAGGGATAGTTTGCCTCAGCTCGCTTGAAATGCATAAAACTGGACAAATACATGAGGATTTGTGTTCGGACTTCGGACAGATGCGAGAGCGCGTGCACGTGAGAGAGGTGCAGTGAGAAAGACGTGGATGAGAGGGTGCATGTATCTTTGCGATCCCAGTCAATGGAATGTTGACAAAACTTACAAAATAACAGTTCTCCGGTCACATAAAAGTTATGTGGGAACTGCTCGGAACTGAGTGCTTAGCGTCGAATTTATAATTTTTTTCACTAAGAGTCAGAGCCGCTTCGCCATGGTTTCAGTGTGGGTCTGAAATGACGGGAGGGGGTGTGTCGCCCATACGTTCTTCTCCCACACAAAACAGAATTTTATTAAAAATATGTAAAATTCCGCGAAATTCCGCGTTAACACTAGATTCCGTGTTAATTTGCAAATTCCGTGATTCCGTCCGCGATTCTGTGATCGCGGAAATTATAGGGCCCTAAATATAGTTCTCATTTTTTATCCGCTTAAAAAATTGCCACGTTTTATTTTGTGCCACCATTTTTACTCGTGGAACTATTCATGTAACAGTCTTTAAATGGTGAAAACATGGAAGTGTTTGGTGGTTTCTAAATTCATCCCTGTTTGGATGCTAAGGAATGAATGGGGCTAAATGCTAACACATTCACGACTTGCTGTACAAAGATTAAGTGCACACATTGAAAAAAGATAGTATGTATTCATTTGTCTAAGTCAGGGATGGGCAACTTCAGTCCTGGAGGGCCGGTGTCCTGCAGAGTTTAGCTCCAACTTGCCTCAGCACACTTACCTAAATGTTTTTAGTATGCCTAGTAAGACCTTAATTGGCTGCGTCAGGGGTGTTTAATTGTGGTTGGAGCTAAACTTTGCAGGACACCGGCCCTCCAGGACCGAAGTTGCCCATCCCTGGTCTAAGTTAAGGTAAAATATTGAAAAACTGTGGTGTTTTCCTTTAAGGTACAGTACCAATGTGTACATTTGAGATACCAGTATGCACCTTTTAGGTCCAAAAGTGTACTTTTTGAAAAGATACCGCCCAAGTGACGACAACTTTTATACCTTCTTGTACATTAATTTTACAGCTCCATACTTTTAACACATTTGAGCAATTGTCTAATTTGTTTCTACCTTTATTTCTCCCAAGCAATTTAAAAAAAAACATCTGAGACTATAGCTGATGTTCTATGAGAACTCCATTAAATCTCCTGTGCTATGAAAGAGCAACCATCACGTAATAAATTGTTCCTCTATGCTAGTTACCTGCTTGGAGAAAGTGAGGTGGCTGCTGGGATGATCAAATACTTTAGCCAAAGTCTCCAAACTGGACAATGTCTGGTCGATCTCACTGTGTGAAATAGAGGGAACACTTTAATGATTGTTTTACAAAGATTGGCAGCAGTGTAGAAATAAGGTGTGATGCTACAGATCACCTGTGCAGGTTGTCACACATGCAGCTGAGGATGGACTGAAAGTGCTGCAGACCTGACGCTCCCCTCTTAACATTCTCCAGATCCATGCACACATTACCATGCAGATACTCATCCAGTAAAGGAATGATCTCACAACCTACACTGTAGAGTTAAATATGATCACAATGATGAAGCTGTATAGAGAAACCACATCTTCATTTATCAAGTTTAGTTTAATATCATTCATATAAAAACTAAAGCTAAAACAATTGGTAGGTTAGTATGAAATTAAGTGTTATTAGTCTTCCAATAGTTTGATATTGATCCATAGCTCATTTGTGAATGTATATACCTAGTTAAGCTGAGCTCCTGAAGCCTCTGGAGCAGTAAATGAGAGGCTGCTGAATTGGAGGTTGGAGGTTGGCCCGTAGCAGGGGACATTGTACGTGGTGGAGGAGTAGCAAGCGTTAAACCTGGCTTTTCATCATCACCATCTGAAGCAGGATGAAAGTAAGAACAAATCAATGTTCCTGTAGCTTAACTGATGTGCATTGCATTAACAACTTAAAGGTTATGCTTACACTCAAAAAGCACTAAAACCTTGTAATCATAGGGGAATCATTTTTAGTATATTTTTAGTCACTTATAAAGCACCTATGAAGAACCATCCTGGGGTGATATAGCACCACTATAGCACCAGATATGGTTCTATACAGGGACGGATTGGCAATCTGTGCGTTCTGGAAAAGTCCAGAACGGCCGTTCAATGGAGGGCCGTCCCTGGCCGTCGGCAAAAAAGTCCAATAATGCAATATGAACAGCCAACAGCAGGGGCACTAATGCGATCACTTATATGCTGCTACGTATAAAAAAACAAGGAAGAAGAGTCGGCCTACTAGCTACTTTCGATGCCTACTAGCCGTGACTGGTCCACGGATTCCCGCGAGCCTGAGCATCCACAGCCTGGTGCCCTCATAGATATGTATATAAAGGCTAGATGGCTCGTCCGCGCTGATGGCCAATTGAGTTGAACGTCCGCATTTTGGCGGCCATCTTAGGACAGGGCGCTCGCTCACTCGTAGCATTGAGTTTTAATGATGCAGGTACTTTTAAATGACCATAACTTGCTTAATTTTTTACCGATTTTCAAACGGATTGGTTTGTTATAAACGTCAAAGATGTACCTATGACACTGAATACGTATACTAAAAATAAATAAAAAATTCATGAAACATGTTAAAGCATCCATAATTATAGCCACGTTAATAACGTTTGTAAAAAACCAAACCGTTTGTAAATCCGTCAAGAATTCAGCAAGTTACGAGCATTTTAGTTGGCGTATGTCACTCACCTTCCGTCCACAGCAGCAGGGAGCAGCACTATGGCAGCACTGACCTAAGATGGCCGCCAAGTGACGACACAGCTGACTCCGCCTTGAGCCATCTAGCCTTTATATACATATCTATGGGTGCCCTGGTCATGATGAGGGACAGACAGAGTTAACTTTACACCAGCAAGAGGTCCTGTAAGTGCCAGTAGTAGCAGGACACGTGACATTATAATATACACGATATAAAAATAAATAAAATTTGTGTGAAAATTAACGTAATGCGCAAGGACTTTTAGAGAGACGTGATGTGTGTATGCGTGCGTGCGTGCGTGCGTGCGTGCGTGTGTGTGTGTGTGTGTGTGTGTGTGTGTGTGAGAGAGAGAGGCGCGGGCGCAATTGAACAGTGGAAACGTAAAAACAATACATACTCCGTCATTTTTTAAAACTGCAAAGTGTTTGCTTATATTTGTGTTTAGATGCAATAAAACAAAACATGTGCTTTTGTCAAACTGTAAACTCTTGTCAAACTGTAACCTACAACTGTCATCTAACCAAATTCACACACACGCACGCACGCACGCACGCACACCAAAGCAAAAATATTTATCCAACCCCATTTAAAAACAGTCTGTGGTTGGACATTCATCATATTGCATTGGTTTTCATTTCTTTCATTGACTTTATTGTATGTGAGAGGTTGTAGTGAGCTCACATTTTCTGCTAGAATAAAGACTAATGTATTGAATTAAATGGGAAAATATATCAGGCATGCATAGCTACCATTCTAAATGTGCTAATATACAAGAAAGGGGGCTAAATAATTGACCAAATATTACTTTAACCAAAAAATCCTAGCTTGCACTTTCTGTCTGTCTTCCATCAGAGTGCAGTTTTTCCTTGTCTTTCATATTTGTGTTTAGTATTTAGGAATTGGCAAAGACCTGGTGGTTGTTTGTGAACGCTTTATAGACAAAATTAATAGGGCCTAGCCATTTTCATTATTTCACAGCATTATTATACATCAAAGTGTAATATGACATTGACAAAATATTAAATAACCTTGTCTGATAGTCTGACAGTATTGTAGCATAGTATCAGGACATCCTTGTGTCTGTTGCGCACGGCTAGGGGCGAATGGCCAGATGATGGGCCTATTTGGGAGAAAGTCCAGGGCTGTTTTTTAGCCCCAGTCCGTCCCTGGTTCTATATAGCACAATATGGTTCTGCACAGGTGCTACATAGGTGCTATGGCACTTAAAATGGTTCCCCTTTGATTACGAGCCAGTGAACCACTTTTAGTGCTATTTAGCACAGTTTGTTTTTAGAGTATAGGTTAAAGGTTATACTGAAAACATGTTTGCATCAAATGCACTATTCAGTAAGTTGCTTTGGATAAAATAAATATATATTTAAATGTTGTTTCCCAAGCTGTGGGCCAAAGGTCCCTGGGCTTTTATCATCCCATCTTACCTGAGCTCTCGTCGTTGGGCTCTGTCTCGCGCATAACAGGGTAAAGCAAAGAGGCCACCAGACCTTTGTGAGGGTGTTGATACCCTGCAACTAAGTCACCAAGAGTACGAAAACAGTTCACCTGTACACCCTGTGGGGCCTGTAGAACAGCATAAACATTTAAAACAAAAGGATTAAAAGATACATCAACAGTTGTATCACATAACTCGTCTGGGTAATATACTAATGCCGCAATAGCTAGCCTGTCTGGAACAAAGCAGATATTAATCCACAACACTGTGTGACTCTTGCATAACCAGATACGCTAATAGGATTTTGTCTCTCTCTCCCTGCCAATGAGACTGACAGACCCAGTTTCGGCTGCCGTGAAGGTCAACACGCCATATATATATATATATATATATATATATATAGATAGATAGATAGATAGATAGATAGATAGATAGATAGATAGATAGATAGATAGATAGATAGATAGATAGATAGATAAATATAGATATAGATATATAGATATATATATTTATCTTCCAAGGTTTTTTTTCCTCCTAGGACTTTTCCCATTGGGTTTTCTCCTTGGGATTTTTTCCACCCCTGGGAGTCAGCCGACTTTGGCTTAACGTAGCACCCCTTTCTATACGTTACATATTACTACGCTCAGTTGTTCAGTTTTATCTTAGCTGCTTTATTTTGCTACTTATGTTGTCTATCGCTTCTATTAATGTAAAGCTGCTTTGAAACAATTACTAATTGTGAAAAGCGCTATATAAATAAAATTGAATTGAATAGTAAGAAAGTGATAATAACAGTAAAGTGATGGTGTTAAAGATTGGCAAAGTAAAAATCAAGCTAGGAAAATGGGCAGACATTGGAACATGTGGCATAAGAATGAATACCTTAACTCAAAAAATTATTTGGGGCTAAGATGGGAAAACTGCTAGGTTTCCCACAACAAGCAGTTGGTCTAGATAGGGTAACTCCCAAAGTTTTTCCGTTTTTCCTCTTTATATGGACCAAAGATACAATTACAATATGATGCTTTTGTACTAACATCTGCCAAATTCTACATACCGCAAACAGTCACCACAGCCAGTTACTCACTAAGCAAACAAGGGCACACATACACATGCATGCACACTCAGACTATCAGGCATCACAGCAAATAAAACAACCCACGCTGTGAGTGGCTTTTTATAGAATGTAGTTTCAAAGCAGGCTCGCTAAAACCAGTTTGGCAAAGTTACCACACCAAAAATCTGCAAATAACTGCATGTTTTCCACTCCAAGAGTGGAGCTATTGAAAATCAATTACGTGAAATGAGACACTAGAAAGGGGAAAGTACTAAGAAAACATCTGTCTCACAATAGAAGTAACTAAATAAAAAACGTCTGTGTGAGTTTTAGATAAGGAACAGGAACTAAACTTTAAAAATATAAGACCCCTCATAAAGGCATTAAAAAGATTTCGGCTTTTAAAACTAACCACACTACATACAGTATATAGACTACGCCCAATACCTTTGACATAGAGACATTTATGTCTCAAATATTTAATCTCCACCCATACAGAAAGACCCGTTCCATCCATTCTCCACTGGATGACTGAGTAGTGTGGGTGCAGGAGGAATCTGTATGAAACATCATTGACATCGAGTGCCACTTAGGTCATGCTGAAACCACGCAGCTGCATGCTTCAGACAGCACAAAAGTGCTGCACTAGAGAAGTACAAAAGCTTTAGGACCCAAAATTTACATTAAATATCAAGTAATGACCAAAACACAGTTTATAAGTGTTTATTACTTAAAAGTCCTAAAAATAACAACTGAAATTGATGACTTATGCTACATATGGCACTTCTCATGAGCTTCATGCTCTCTGCACACAATAACTGACTGCAGAAAACAAGTGGTCACCACAAACCATGTTTTCCCCATTGCATGTGAAACCTTGTACCTTTGTAGGTTACTGTAAGTCGTTTCTTTTAACAGAAACACGTGTGGTTTTCAAGAATGAGGGCTTGTCCGCAATTTGTCCAAGCTGACATCTGCGTAAGTTAGCTATGGATTCTAAGTGGCTGTCAGATTATAGTAGTTTATGTTTAGGTACTCTTTTAAGAGTCGACAAGACTTTTATTTTACCATCCTAACTGTGCATAATTATACGGTTAGTAATCTTACAGGAATTTGTACCTAGTTTATGAAATGATTAATTCATATGAAATCCCACAACAAAACCCAACATCACTGGGAGGAAAGCAGATCGTACGAAAACTTACGAAATCGATCTTACAAATCTTGATAAAAGCTTATCAAAGCAAACCTACAGCACACGGGTAGAACCACTGATGTAGATGGCAGCACATGCACAACACTTTTTTAATGAATTTCTACTTGAGATAAATTTGATGTAATTTACATGTCAAATTGAATATGATTTCTATAAAACAGGTATATATGTAAATGCCTAAATGTATACATAAAACGACATCAGAACTAATGTAGCAGTTGCACAAGATATCCGGGGCATTGCCTCCATTTTTTTTTCTTCAAAAACACCATCCAAACGATGTATAATTTAAAAGGACCCTGAAAGGTACTCGTGTAGTGTGAAGATTGAGTAATCGACTCTCTAAATGAATTTGTCATCTCACCTGAACAGCCAGTAGTCCGTCTGCATCAGGCAGGATTCTGTATGTGTGAACATGTCTCTGAAACCTAAGCAGGATAGATAGACTGTTAAAACATAATACAGTAAAATAAACATGGCCACTGTAAACTAAAAGATTACATTTAGCTGGAATTATATGGCCACATAAACAGGTACATCAGTGATAATAAATAGGTAAACGTGTGGCTTTGCGGGACATACTGTGACGTGTCATATTATTTAGATTATGTATAGGTTCGATTGTGCTCTTTGTGTGGTTTACATTTGGCCACACAGACTTTTACATTTATTATGAAGATAAATTTAGAAGGTTGGTGGTTCCAGGAAAGAAAGAAAGAAAGAAAGAAAGAAAGAAAGAAAGAAAGAAAGAAAGATGAAGAGTGGTCCCAGACGCAGAACAACAGACATTATGAATGAGAGGGAATCAAATAAAGTAGAAAGCTGGAGGGTTCAGACTTCAGGAATGTATCTGGCTGTGGGCCGCAGTGGAGCAAATGCAGTGCGGTCACTGAAGCTCATTCCCTCCACAGGGGCCGGAGACGGGAAAAAAAGAAAAATTCAAGCCTGAATAAAGCTTACCAAGTGAGGCCCAGTAGGGCTGCTGTAGACTGGGACTCATTTTCTGGAGCTCATATACACAGACATCTAAACACAGGGCTCCAGACTAACTTTTTTCACTAGGAGCACAGTGGCCCCCAACTGAAAATTTTAGGGGAGCAACCAGAAAATTTAGGGGCACACACCGTAAATCAACATGCTAACCAAATATTCAAATTTCTACTAAGTAATACACTGTATTACTAATAAATACTTGATTATATATATGATTCAGTGTCACATCACAAAAAAGGTCAAATTTACTGGTCGCACATCTGCGACTGGATGTAAAATTCAGTGGCACACTCTTAAATTTTGGTGGCAAAATGCGACCATTTGGTAGCAGTCTGGAGCCCTGTAAACAAAGTTAGCACTTTCTGGTGTGAGACTAAATTAGATATAATACAATCAGTGGTTGATCCATGTGTCCCTTCATGTTGTTTGTGATAAAGTACGATTTTAAACCTGGAGAACCAAAGAAGATTTTGGGTAGCAGCAATTAACATTAACATTGCCAAATTTGACCCTGTGGGTTCTCCAGGGTTAATCACAAGCAATCTTTTACGAAAAAGACTTTTTTAAATGTCTCATATATATTTGTGATAACAATTACATGTCATATTTCTGTAGCAAGATGGACTGTTTGTGAAGTACATTTATTTCAGTAAACAAATGCAGCATGAAGTTAAAACAACTTGGTTTTGTAAGTCAACTTACTATTTTAAGTTTGACATTATTTTTTACATTGTATATATGCACAAATGTTACATTTATAAAAGTGCGTTGCTTACAAGAGACACAAGGCGTAGGCTCCAGGCACCGATTCGCTGTCCCTCACCAAGAAGCTGCCGTCTTTCCCAGCACGAGCCAGCAGCTCTTCGGCTTGCACCCGGCTGATGTCTCGATGATACCACGATGTGGATGTCATGGTGAAGTGGCACAGAAAATGAGTATCCTAGAAGATTGCCCTGAAGTTCACCTTCAAAACTCTGTGTCTGGTTGGTTGTTCCAAGTTATAGTAGAGGATGTGTCAGGAGGGACACACTCAAATATGATGTCATGTTGTTGACCCAGATTGGAGGTCCACAATGACATGCCCTCTCCTAAGCGTGATGCTATCAGATTCCATCCAATCGTCTTTGAGGGTAAACCAGCGAAGTCAGATACAGACGCATGAAAGCACCCCACAACCTGTTAGCACCGTCTAATGCGCTCATCTGTGTTGAAAAGACTGATTTTCAAATGCAGGTCTCCTCATGATTCTTATGTTGGCCACTGACACCTCCTCTTGGTCAAGACCGCTGATACCAAAGGGCTGTGGTTCCACAGGACAGAGGTGCTATTTGCACCCATATGGATGCTCGACACCTCACTGAAAAAAGCTCTTACTTTTGACCAATGAACATCCTATGGGCTGGCATTTCCAGAAAGAGGAACCAAGAATGCAGAAAGTGCCAGTTCCAGACCGAGCAAACGCGAGAAGGCGATGGTGCAGCACCACCACAAATTCAAAATACTTCCACTCGGTTGCTTTCGCCTTATATGGAAAAGGCAACACCCCTCAGAGAAGTTCAGCTGATGTCTGCAAACTCCACAAAGGAACAGCTACTTCAGCCAAGAGTCCACCAACAAGCCCTAGTGTAAAAACAGAGCCTAGATCCAATAAACAGATGAAAAAACTCATGAAGGAGCCATGGCACGTTCATATCCTATGAGAGTCCTCAAGCAGATGTAAATAAGAACTGCGCGTCCCCTTACCAAATAATAGGAAGTGCTTCACATCTCCAGATGATATAGAGAGAAAGAAGAAATGATGAACATACAAACCTAAGAGTGGGTGACCTCACACCATCACTTCTGCATGAACCTGAGTGCTTTCTTAGATCCGTCTCTGTATTTCCCCTCTGTCCTTCAATCCCTCCCAGTTGTGATTTTCAGAAAAACAGAGCACATTCCATACACGTTCACACACACATTCTGACTCAACAATGGTCATGTGTTTTGAAGTTGCTTCTACAGTGCCTTCGTTGTTGTTTCTTTCATATCCTTAGATGATCAGGATATGTCTGCAAAGCTTCTAGTTGTTTTACCCTTGTTGGTTTTCCAGCTCTCTCTCCTCTGTGTATCCCTCTCTCTGTTCAGGAAGTTAAAAGCACAAGCTCCACCATATGGATGTGATCATCCCACTTTCTCGGCGTTTCTTGTTTTGTCCGCATGCAGTTCCTCTCCTCCTACCGCCCTCGTTTTCTTCCCTGTGTCTGTTTCCAGATGCTTGACTCTGTCGCTACTCAGCAAAAAGCTTATAGTGCACACAAATACAGCGCTTCACTCCACCCCCAAATCTTTGTTTATTGTGTGTGGCCTATAAAAAGTCATTGTTTTTCCACTATTAAGTACAGCTGGTTGAAGGAAGTCAGACGGCTTTTAGAGGCTCCTGCTCCTGTGTTGTATGTTCAATCCTTGTTGTGCTGTTGTGGCAATACAAGACGAGGTCAAATAAAGGTGCAAGTTATTGAAAATGCAGGAATTTTCACAGAGGCCAGAATTTACCTTAGTGTGCCAACAGCGCCCCCATTGTGAATATCTGATTAGGACAAAAATAATAGAGAATGGGAATAATTACGCTTTTGTAATCATGGCGGGTTGGTTCATAAACATATTTCTAACAGTGTTCTTCTTGAGGTTGTACACACTGTAAATATTGTGCGTAATGTGCCGGCTCCTTGATCCCATTTATGTCTGATGTGATTCGAGAAATGCATTGGATAATGTGATAATTTCTGCATTTTATAGGAGACTGTCCTCCAAAAATAACAACCTCATAGGTCGTTTGTGCAAGCACCTTATTACGACGTAGAGTGACGTATTAAGGGATTAGTGTCCTTTAGCGGCAGTAGCTTATACAACCTGTTGTTATGTTTTAAGGTTTTTGCCTTATACATCAGATTAGATGCATTTAATTTTATGAGGAATCTATGAGGAAGTCACTTGCTTTCCTTTTCCAAACACAACCAATCAAAATGCTACACTCATTCACCAGGTCACACAGACACACTCATCACATGTGCAAACACTAAATGCTTTACTGATCACTAACCAATCACTGCTTTACTTTACAGTAGTATAGATATGCCTATAAATAGGTCAAAGGTCACTGTTTTGTCAATCTGCACCCCCCCTGCCAATTCCTGGAACAGGACCCCACACACAATTTACTGTATTCTACTGTAAAGAAAATACTTTTGGTTTACATGTTTATAGTTTTGTTGTATGCTAATGTATACAACAGTAATATTTGGACTAATAAATATTTTCTGTTTCTACATTGCATTGGCGTCTCCGGTGTACTTTTTACCCCTCTCGGCAGATGACTTTCACTGTAGAACATTGTATTGAAATGTAGATAAGCCCATGAAAGACCAAAGAGCTTTAGATTTAGAACAGCAGTGTTTACATGGTATATCCAAAAATGTATTATTTTGAAAGAAGTGTTTGCCATTTGATGCAAATGCTTCATTTTGACACGTGTTTGTGGCATTTTGAATGCAGTGTTGCATTTTGAAGGAGATATGTGCTATTTTGCATTTTGTGTGTGCAGTTTTGAGTATTGTGTGTAGAGTTTTGAAAAAAGGAGACTTAGTTTTGAAAACGTGTGTAAGCAATTGGTAAAAACTGTAAATACATTTTTAAAAAGTTGTGAGTGTTTTGTATGCTGTGTTTATATCATATAATAAATAAATGGGTAAGTTATTTGCCCTTAATGCCTGAATAGTGTAATGTGTAATGAAATACAATTACAGTTTTTTACGATTGCTTAAGCACAATTTTGAAAACAGGGCCCGGTTTGTCAAAACACTACACACAATTAACACAACCCTTCACCAAAGTAGCACAACATTTCAGATCATTTGCAAAATGGAACACTTTTGTCAAAACTATACACAACTTTATAAAAACAATATTTTGTTACCATAAGAAACACACACATTTCACAAGAATTCAAATTTTTTTTAACCAGTTACACAATGCTGCTGCTAACCTAAAACACTTTTAGCAAGTCTAATTCTTATTGATTAGAGTACTACAAATGAAGTACAAAGACAAAGTGCAACTATAAATATAATTGATTTCCCTCCATACCCAAATCAGTCAACATGGAGAATCCATGTAGTGTGCATAACACTGTTAGCTCAGCAAACAACAGACAAATATAAAATACTGTATCCAGTATAGGTTACAATTACAGTAAATAACAACAACAACAACAAACATAAAAAATAATCTTAAAAAACTGACAATATTGTAAAGAAAATACTACGGTCATCCCTGCTGGAAAAACCAGCATACCAGCAAATTGTGTTTTGGTGCTGACCACCAGCATTCCCATGCTGGTCCATGCTGGTTTGGTGCTGGTTTAGCTGGTGGTCATCAGCATACCAGCACCAAACCAGCATGGACCAGCATGGGAATGTTGCTGGTCTATGCTGTTTTTTTTCAGCAGGGATACTATACATTCTCTCTTCGCCTAGCTGGATCTGGCCAGAGAATTTCATCAACATCACAAGCAATATCCTCTTTAGCAAGACACAACGGGAAGAACCATCTTGAATGTTGAATCCATCCTTGCACAGCTACGGTGTCAACTTGGTCACAGGCGTTCTCCATGGCCTGAATGAGGGGTACCTGAGCCTGGAGATCCTAAACCTTCCACCGCCATGCCGAGAAAAACTCTTCGATAGGGTTTTGAAACTGAGAGTATGGTGGAAGGTATAGTACTGTCAACTGTGGATGGTGTTGAAACCAGTTCTTGACCAAAGCAGAGCGGTGGAATGACACATTGTCCTAGATGACAGTGTATTGTATCTGGTGCATTTCATACTTGCTGTGACAATGTGGTGCAATCGGTCCAAAAATTAGAGAATGTGAGGTGTTTTCTAAGGGCCCATTTTGGCATGATGGAGGAGAACCGCATGCTGTGAAATACTTTCACGTTGCCCTGGGACATTGATTATAGCCCGGTGGCCAATAATAATTCTGCCTCTTCTTCTTGCTTTTGTGATTTTGAACCCTGTCTCATCAATACATATGAATTCATGCAGGACCTGCTGCATTTTTATAGTGCTAAAACCTGATTGGTGTGTGTACAATTTAGCAACAGTGTGTTTGTGCACCTGATGGCTGTGTTTAACAGATTGGCTCATAAGTGTCGTCATTTGACAGTCAGTGCTTTGGAATTGCAAGGAAGTGTCATCCTGATATATTTCTGTGTTTAATGTATACAAGTGTGTTTAGTGTTTTGCAAATCACTGTGTGTAATGTTTTGCAAATAGTGTGAAGCTGACAATGTGCTTACAGTTGTGCAAATCTAGCCTTGTGTTTTGCTCCTTGAGTGTTAGGTTTTGATAATTGTGGGAAAAAATTAATTATAGTGTGTAAGCAATCGTAAAAAACTGTAATCCTGGCGGTTTAAATTTAAAAATCATATCCCAGTACATGTCATCATAGCAAAATTATGCCACAAAATTAAATTTTATACCCTAATATATCAAGGTTCACCTGCTGCTAATTAGCTAATTTAGTAAATGCATCTACTGGTCATATTTGGTGAAATGGACAAACGACCAAAGCAATTGTATAGGTTGGAGAATAGGTTGTTTTATAGTTGTGGCATTAAAGCATCAACACTATAGCCTGGTCCAACAAGACCACAAATTTAATTTGTACAGAGAGTCTGGCCACGCTCCATTGCAAAGCGTTGCTTCCGTTAAGGAGGGTCCTCTGTTGAGGTTTAAAACTATTGGATCTGCCCAGAGTCACTCAGGATCTGCCATAGGCGATCGCTAACGTGTGGTTGTGACGTATATCATGCGCCGAAACCGACCGGAAATAACAAGTCCGAATAATCAGACCAACAAAACTTAGCAAACCTGGTTCTTGCTCCGGCTTTAACTTCTGTATATTCGGCAGTTTTGCAACAACGGACCAAATAGCTTTTCTCACGTCTTTCTCCGCTGCCATTACTGAACTACAACTTAAACTGACGCACGACCTCAACGTCATCGTTCTTAGCCACCCCCCTCTGTTCGCTGATTGGACCTGCAGATTTTTGCAGGAGAAAACGAAACTCTACACAGCAGTCCCAGACGTACTACTGAAAAATGAAAATTAAGCGAAAGCCCGTAGGAGGGCGGAGCCAGGCTATCAACACTAAACATAAGTAGACAATTATCAGACACTATTTAGGTTGATCATGACCAAAACCACATACTGACCCCTATGCAAATGCACCGAAAGCTTAAGGTTTATTTTAGTCACATTTATTTTTGACTGAATTCCTGTTAATTCAGACTGAGTGAGCTATAAAACCAGACATAGTGGGACAAAAAACGCATTATCCTTTTATTGCACAGTATAATGAGAAACAAAACGGCTAATGATTTTTTTCTCTCCAAAAATAGTTGACTTGTGCTTAAGTAGAAACGTATTGAAATATTGAGAGAATTTCAAGATACAATTTTCCAGCATTTTCTTTGCATGTTACACATAATAACAAAGTAAGTGTTTTAACCCATCAGGAGATAACAAAAGGTCTGAGAAACTAGGAAAGAGGATTATGAGTTTGACCCAAGCACATTACAGTTTTTCTGAATTGTTAAAACACATTTTTTGAAACCATCACTCATTTTCTCAAAACCTTAAACACAAATCCCAATTTTAAACAAAATTCACAGAACCCCTGACTCTTCCAGCAAAATCAAACAATTCCTTCAAAACCATTTCACCTGTACTCAAAATCAAACTAAGCTTTCAAATCATACACACATAAGTCTATAGCCTAATATAAAACACTACAGAGCATCCATTAGACACTACCTTAAAAAATGGAAAACACAACATCCAGGACATCTGCTATCAGAAAAATACATGTTTACAGTTTTTCTGAATTGCTAAAACACATTTTTTGAAACCATCACTCATTTTCTCAAAACCTTAAACACAAATCCCAATTTCAGACAAAATTCACAGAACCCCTGACTCTTCTAGCAAAATCAAACAATTCCTTCAAAACCATTTCACTTGTACTCAAAATCAAACTAAGCTTTCAAATCATACACACATAAGTCTATAATATAAAACACTACAAGCATCCATTAGACACTACCTTAAAAAATGGAAAACACAACATCCAGGAGATCTGCTAACAACACAATTGACAAATACTGTTAAACATCTCTATTACTGTAATCACAAGTTTAGTTCAGTGAATATAGTGAATACTTTACTGTTAGTAAATAGTTTACCGCTAAGTTTTCAATATTACTGTAAGCAGCACTTGTATTTTGAAAACAGTCAGCAATCCAACTGCAAATTTTGTCAATTGCATCGTCTCTGGCGTCCTTTTCTTCCTCATACTCTTCATCTGCCTCTCAGACTGTTTCCAATCTACACAATTGGTAAAAAATTACCATTAGATAAAAGTGTGTAGAATTTTGAGTTGTTGTGTTTACTCGATGATAACAGTGTTGTAATTGTGTTCAACTTTTGCCTGCCTGTGTTTAGCATTTATAAAACAAGTGCATTGCAGTGTGAAATGTGTGTTTTAGTGAGAAGTTTGTGTTTAGAATTTTGCAAAAAGAGTGCATGATTTGAAAAATGTGTTTAGGCCGCTATGAATTTGGTTCAGAGATTGGGGTTTAGTGTTTTAGCAATTCAGAAAAACTGTATTGTACATAACAACACACTTGACAAATACTGTTAAAAATCTATATTACTGTATTCACAAGTTTAGTTCAGTGAATATAGTGAATACTTTACTGTAAGTACTGCAAGTAATAGTTAGTTTTCAAACTGACTGTAAGCAGCACTTGTATTTTGTAAAAAGTCAGCAATCCAACTGCAAATTTTGCCAATTGCATCGTCTCTGGTGTCCTTTTCTTCCTCATACTCTTCATCTACCTCTAAGACTGTTTCCAATTCACACAATTGGTAAAAAATACCATTAGATAAAAGTGTTTAGAATTTTGAGTTGTTGTGTTTACTCGATGATAACGGTGTTGTAGTTGTGTTCAACTTTTGCCTGCCTGTGTTTAGCATTTATAAAACAAGTGCATTGCAGTGTGAAATGTGTGTTTTAGTGAGAAGTTTGTGTTTAGTATTTTGCAAAAAGAGTGCATGATTTGACAGATGTGTTTAGGCCACTATGAATTTGGTTCAGAGATTGGAGTTTAGTGTTTTAGCAATTCAGAAAAACTGTAATACTAGCAACCAGCATCCCTTTCAAGAGGGACCTCTTTATCTAACAATAGTATTGTATTCCGTCATGTTTAAAGATCAATAATGCAATGTTTAATGGTCAGCAGTGTGCTATTTACACTACTAAACATTTGCTAAAACTTATTTTAATCATTTATTTAGTTCTATGTATGGGTCTTTGGTTTCCAAATGAATCATTTAAATTAGTCATATGACTGTGTGAGCATACAGGAAATGAAAGCAAGATGTTTAGTGCTTAGCTGAAAAGTAATTTGGTTGTGAAATTCTCAGATGTGAAGCTAAAAGTATGTGTGGTAATAGAAAAGTTGTGTTTTCATTTAGACCACCCTTCTTAAAATGCATCTAAACCAAAACACAATAAAAGCCGCATAACAACTGAAGCAGATGCAAAATCCACTAAGTGTGACTGACATGTTTTCTTCTAAATGAGCCTTTTTTATCAGACTCTTACTGGATTCTGCTAATAAACTGGTATTTCTGAGGCAAGAATTAAGTGGATTTAAAGGGAAAGTATTTGATGAACATCTGAGAGCATTCGTTTCATATCATTATCTCACTTTTTTGACGGCTGATTGTAACCATTGACTTCCATAGTAAGAAAACAAATATTATGGAAGTATTGTGACAAATGATGAAGAAAATATTTTGATAAATGATGGTAAGCACACAGTTGACGGTACCCATTAAGTTACATCATATTTGTTTTCTTACTATGGAAGTCAATGATTACAATCAGCTGTGTGCTTACCATCATTTGATCAAAATATCTTATTTTATGTTCATCAGAAAAAAGAAACTCATACAGGTTTAGAACAACATGAGGATGAGAAAATTATGACAGAATTTTCATTTTTTGTAAACTATCCCTTTAAGCTATAAGTAGCTAGCTGTTTGAACTGGTCTAACATGGTTTTAGCTGGTCAAATGGTGACCAACTTGACCACTTTCTGTGATTCATTTTTTATTATTCTCACTCTTTCAGTATGCCGGATCATGTCTACATTGGGTCCGTCGGTCTATCACCAATTCTGGACATCTATTTGACCTCTAAACTAGGTCCACTATTTGGACCTCCAACCATGACCCTACTGGGATGTCCTATTTACGGTCAACATTTGAACTGAACTTTGAATTTAGAAATGTATTGTAAACAGTGTGTAGGGTCACTTAATTGATAATAGTTATTTGTGAAACAATTTAAGATATTTTCTAGGTTAATTATATTTACTATCATCTAACCCAACAAAACTTAATCATCACAGAAAGGTGTAAAACCCATGTGAGATCATGCGATGATCACAGGGACATCAAACCATTCTCATACTGTGAGATTCTAACATATAAATGCACATTAAGTGTTGCTTATATACCATTTAAAGATATGGCATCAACAATGCTTTGTGTTGTCAAAGCATTGTGGCGTAGTGGTTAGAGAGACTTGTTTGTAAACCAGAGGTTGCTGGTTCGATTCCTACAGCTAGCAGGAAGTGACTGAAGTGTTTTGGTGTTGCAGTGATAGTTGCCCAGTATTTGTGTCCGTATGTTATCATGACTGGCTCTCTCACTTTATACCCTTACACGAAGGTCCCACAGATGTGAATAGTAGACGTCAAAAAAAGACGTCACCTGGCGTTACAAAACAACTCCTTCAGTGGACCAAAATTGAACATCCAAAATTGAACATCCAAAATGACATAGAAAAGACGGTACTCTGACTACACATTGCTCAGTGGGAAATATCCTGATATTACTTGTATTTTAAGTAATCGTAGACTGATTAACCTTATTTAAGATAATGGTACACCTGGGCATGCCATCTGGACACAGAAAACAATCCCTTTAACCTTAGACCATCTGTTAAGGTTTTCTTAGTCTGATCCTTCCTCTTCCATCTTCAGTAAAAGGTTACATCAGTCATGCATGATTACAAAATATGCCGAAAGATAATGTTGGTGTAGATTATTTTGGCTGGTGCACTAGAGGTGCCGCAGTAACAAGCTGTTTGTTCTGTATAGGTCATGGTCACAGCCCATTTAAATGCTTTTGAAGAAGATGTACCAGAATAGTTTCACATCCACCTCATTTCCTGTGAACCCTAAAGTGGTAATACCACAAGAACCATTTAAAGGGGTAGTTCACCCAAAAAATGAAAATTGTCTCATCGCTTTGAGAGATTGTATTATTCTGTTCAAAACAAAAGAAGATATTTGATAAATTATGATATGCAAATAGTTGACGGTACCCATTGACTTCCATAGTATGGAGAACAAATACTATGGAAGTCAATATTTTAACAACTGATTGTGCATGCTTTTTGAATTGGTCATTCTTAATATTATTAATTATTATCTTAGAGGACACATTTATTTGTTATAATATTTTGTATATATTAATTATAGGGAAGATGATTGTTCATGTTTTGAAACTGAAGCAACAGTGGGTGCTTAAAAGTCTTTATACCAAAACTATATTTACTATGAGCCTGAGAATGGCACTCTCGTCCAATAGATTGTCCCTGCGTCTAATACTGTGTTTATTTTTATACACATTGTTCCCTAAAAAAGAAGATGACTAATGAACTAATAGGATTGGAGCACTTTATTACATGAGGCATGTAAGCGAGAGAGAGAGAGAGAGAGAGAGAGAGAGAGAGAGAGAGAGAGAGGAGGGTTTGGAATATAAAGGCATTGAAGATGAAGTGGGAAACAAGCTACAGAACCCACAACAACAACTACAGAACAGCACAAGTATAAAGGACAACCTGCAACAACCAGACGCAGGTGAGATCTGGACCATGAATCAGAATATAAGCATACATACATAAACCTGCAAGAGATATACACAGCAATGAATTTTCAATAATATGCCATTGTTTAATAAGGATATTTATAATGTGCATTATTGTAAAAAAACTACAATTGAGTTAATGTTTATTATGAGTGATCACATTCAATAATGATAAGATAATCTAAACTGGAGACTGGATAAGAATAATTTTTTTGCATGGTCTTGTATGGTGCTTATTCTTGAACATAATCTTGACATGTACTGACATAAGGCGAAATATATCTGGTATGTTCCCAGGCTTTACGTTAACATTTAATGTAAATTTACATTTGTTTAAAATAAGTAGCTGATTAAATGGTAGGGGAAAAAATGATATGTCTTGCACAGTATAACCAATGTGTGCATATTCTGTTTAATTTAAATTTATTTATCAAGTACAACAAATAGTACATTTGGGTTGTATTATTATTACCGGTATTATTGAACTGCAAAAACAAATCCATTTAACTGAACGTACACATTCAAATACCTGGCATCATTTACAGAGACACATAGAAACAGATAAGAGTCAATCCTAAGAGCAGTTTCTGTAGAGGATTATAGATGAGTTTATCATTATGTTAATCTCCTCTTTCCTGATAAACTCTACTGGATTACATCTCAGCAGGACAACACAGACATGAATAGTGCAAACATACAACGTTTAAAAATCTAAACACTGCCCTCTGCCGGTACAGTTGTCTCTTTAACCATTTTATTTCTAATTTCAGAAACCTTTGGGTGAATATCCAACACCATGGCTAAGTAAGTTTATATAAAATAATATAATATTATTTCAAATAATATTAATTACATATTATTTCAAATATTCGCCCACATCTACAAAGTTTATTCTAAAAGCAACTCACACTGCAAGATACATTTATTTGTGTATCGCCTTAATCCATGCAACACCATGCAGACCGTGCATACTTCTTTCTTTCTTAATCTTTCAAATTGTTCAGTTATATTTATAACACAGACTAAGCATGCTTCTTGTAATAATCCCACTCTGTTCCCAAGTAGTATTAAATCACAAAGTCTATTTGGTCTACAATCCCACTGGATTACCAGATTACATTAAATCTCTTTTTGGATTCACTGGATTAGACGTTAAAAGTAACAGTGTAAAGCTTAGCATATGTAGATGACTAATCACCTCAGGCAAAATTACAAATCTTTTCATGTTAAACTAATAGATATTATTGAGTATAATAAAGATGTTTTAAAGTGATCAAAATCTATGCACATCTTCTTCACATACAGCCTAAATATTATGTACACCAGATCTCTCAATCATGATATTTCCTCTCTGGCTAGTTCTTCAAACACATGCAGATTTGACTAAAGTATTTTTATACAGATCCCATAGTGTTTAAACTTTTCAGGGGATTCATCAAACAAACGGTTCACTTATAGACTATAGTGCACTGTAAAAAAGTGTGGCCTCGCTGTGTTGAGATCAGACAATAGACAGCATTTTAAAATAGAAAAATACAAATCACCTTTAAGAGAGTCATTTAAACTATGTTTTTATTTAATTAATATTATAAGATATATTTACATTGGTTATTGTGTTGTTTCTTCAGGATCTATAAGAAGACTAGTGGCAATGGTTCAGTAAGACTCTTCACTTTTACATGTCATATCTTTTAAAAGCAGTTACATATTTCTGTCATCTCAGTTGTCTTTTTTTACAGCTTTGCCTTTATTTAGGGAGGAGAGACTTTGTGGATCATGTGGAACGTGTTGATTCAATCGGTTTGCTTGGTTTTATCAATTCTGTATTATTATTTTATCTGCCAAAACTGCTTAAAGTAAATCAAGACAAATAACACTATTATTATATTGTTTTCATTTAATTTCGTTTTCTTAAATAAAACGAGTCAAATATACCTGCATTTAAATTTTTCTCTCAGATGGGGTGCTCAAGATCGACCCTTCAAATCTGAATGGAAGACAAGGTATAATGAGCACAATGCCATTATTAAAACGTGTGATCAATATATTCCATTAAAGGACTATTCATTTAGATTTACTTTATTTTTTCAGTCTGGGTACAGCTTGCATGTACATTCCACTATGGAAGAGAGAATCTTGATGTGATTGGAGTTTCCTTTAGGAAAGACATCTGGGTAAAGCGCATTCAGATGTATCCACCTCCAACAAACAAGCCACCCAACACTACACCAATGCAGGATGTCCTTTTAAAGAAAGCTGGGGACCAAGGACACCCCTTCACTTTTAATGTAATTCAACAAACTTACTCATGCATAACTGAGAGCAAACAAACATATCAGTTATTGTCCTTCATTTTCTCTTTACTCTCAGGTTCCAGTTCATCTTCCATGCTCAGTTTCCCTTCAACCAGCACCAGAGGATGTTGGCAAGGTACACAAACAAAAACATATACAATATAGACAAAACTGACTCTCTTTTTAACATCTCTCTTGTGTTTCAATTTTACAGCCTTGTGGGGTTGCCTATAAAATTAAAGCCTATATTGCAAATGAAGCAGATAATCTGAACGAGAAAATTGGAAAGAAGTATGTAATGCTCCATTTTAACATAAAGATACAGATCAGATGATCAGTAGAAATGCATGCATTGTTCAATAACTCTACCGTTCACTCTTTATAGAGACACTTGTCGCTTGACCATCCGTAAAATCCAGTATGCACCGGAGACGCTAGCAGCTGGACCCAAGGCTGATCTCAATAAACACTTTATAACGGTGGACAAACCAATTCACTTAGAAGCCTCCATAGAGAAGGAGGTATAATGTTGCAGATCATTATGTGACTCTGTCTGTGAAATGCAGACTAAAGTCTAATTATGAGCATCAAAGTTTGATTTCAGTCATTGATTTCAATTTTTGACATGGCCTTACTCAGTCAATATTAAAGATATCAAGGTTATATCTTAAAAGAATGTTCTGTTTGTTCATTTTATGCAAAAGACAATGAATCACAAAAAAAAATATGGGCATTCACAGACTGGGTTACAGTTTTCATCAACAAATTTTACTATGGTGACACATCAACTTAACTTTAAGCTTCATTTCTCCTCATTTTAGCTCTACTACCATGGAGATCCGATTCCTGTCAAAGTAAAAGTAAATAATGAGACCAGTAAAGTAGTGAAGAAAATAAAAATCACTAGTAAGTAACTAGTCTTCACCTCATTACACGTAAAGGGATAGTTCACCCTAAATTACTTTCTTCTGTGGGATATACAAGACATGACGTTATTGACTGATAGCTTCAGACACCATTCCCTAACATTCTGACTAAGAGTAAAAATCATACAGGGTTGAAATAACATCATATGAGGGGTAAATAATGAAAACCCTTTTGGGAATGATTCTTTTATTAAGGAATGTAATTTGACACAATGATCCAAAATAAAGTTTAAGTTGGTGTGTGTTTCAGTTTACCAAATTACAGACGTTGTGCTTTACTCAGCGGACAAATACTACAAATGTGTCCTGGACGAAGAATTTGGGTAAATAATAGAAAAACAGCAACAAAAAAATCTGAATTGATCACTTTTGTTATTTTATCAAAAAATATTTCTAGGTTGACGTTTATAACAAATTGTCTATTTATAAGAAGTTGCTAAGAATGTTTTTATATAGCATCAACATTTTGGTAACAGGGACCAGGTGAATGGTAATTCTACCTTTGAAAAGGAATACAAAGTCAATCCATTGCTGGCTAAAAACAAAAAGAAATTTGGTCTTGCGCTGGATGGCAAACTGAAGGATGAAGATACCAACCTGGCTTCTTCAACGCTGTTAGTAAATCTTCAATTTGCCATGTAAAAATATTTCATATTTTAATCTGCATTTCTATATTCTTTAAATTTTAAAAGCCTGTATATTTATTTAAAAATTTCACTCTTAAAGTTTAGAAATGAAAGTGCAAAATGTACAGACAGATCAACAAGTTTATTCTTCTGCATCTCTTGCAGTCTGCTACCAGATATGGATATGAATAAGGAAATGCGAGGCATCATGGTTTCCTACAAAATTAAGGTTACCCTGATGATGGGAGGTGGACTCCTGGGAAGTCTCACAACAAGGTAATATCTGCATGTTTTCTTTCAATGTCAGTGAGTCTCTGTGTAGAGTCATTGATGTTGTTTATGTGCTGGAGCAATATTGTCTCTGTTCTTTCTCTAATGTCTTTTGTTGTGTCATTAAGAAGGATCTTTTCCTTGATAATGTCCTAACACAGTTGCTTAATGAAGAACAGTCTGCTTAGTCACAGTACCGTTATTAAACATCAAAGACTATAAATGAATCATATGAACTAATTTGTGTGTAACTCTTTACACAGTAACATTACTGCTGAGCTCCCTCTGGTGCTCATGTCACCCAAACCAGCAGGTAAAGTTTCTATTATTATGAGAAATAAACTGCATGTGTGTTGACAGTTGATGTCCTATTTGTTTTTCCGTTTTTCTTATTTAACTATGCTAACTTTTCCTTCTTTTTGTGGATGTTCTGTGAAGTTTAAAATATTATCATTGACAAAACCGCTTTATTAAAAAAATTTAATGAACAGGAAAAAAATGCTATAAATACTGATGCTACCCCAGGTGAAAAAGTACACTTCCATAGTGTACTTAAAGTGCTTTATTTTCACACTAATTTTGTACTTCATTTAATTACTCTTTAGTACTTCTTACGGTAGTCTTAAGATTATCTAAGTGTACTAATTTGTGCTCTTTTGAGACAACAAGAATATGAACTAAAATGCACTTTTAACATATCTCTGTATTAAAAAATGCATTTAGTTAACACTTGTATTAACTTTCATACAAAGATGGGTTCAAGTGGTACCTAAATACATTTTTTAAATACATTGTTAGCACATTTTAGTTCATATTTATGGTGTCTCAAAATAGCACAGTGAAGTACACTTAGATGTTCTTAAGATTATCTCAAGAATAATTTTAAGTATTAAAGGGGCCATGACATGAAAATCTGACTTTTTCCATGTTTAAGTGCTATGATTGGGTCCCTAGTGATGCTATCAACCTAGAAAATTTGAAAAAGATCAACCCAGTAACTTAGTTTTGGTAAACCATTCTCTACAAGCACACGAAAAAATAGGTCGTTGAAATTTGGCTCCCCTTATGATGTCATAAGGAGCTCTTATTATAATAATCCAACCACAGCACTGCCATTTAGTGCAGAGAGAAAATAATTCACAGAACAATTGAGTTTCAATTTCAACAAACCACCATCATTGTGATCAGTGTTTGCACTTGATCTAAACATGTGCATTTTAGAGGACACACCCAAAACGGCACATTTTTGCACACACCTACAAAGTGGCAATTTTAACATGCTATAATAAATTATTTATATGGTATTTTGAGCTAAAACTTCACACATGTGCTCTGGGGACACCAAAGATGTATTTGACATCTTAAAAAAGTCCTGTGACATGGGCCCTTTAAGTACAAATTAGTGCACAAAAATAGAGCACTTTAAGTACACTTTGGAAGTGTACTTCTTTTTCACCTGGGACCATACTTAAATATACTAAAGTGTATTATTTTATTTTCTTCTAACTGCTTTCTTATGCTTACGCATTTTGTCAAACTGAGCAGACGTGTAAGTATCAAAAAATGCTAATATTCTTAATCTTTAACGACCAATTTTAAACAATTAAAGCTACAGATAAAGTTATACCTTTCTCTATTTTTTATTATTATAGGTCTGATATAAATCTTGAGTAAATTCTACAGCAACTGATGATAAGGAATAAATAAGGATGAGGACACACAAGAACAGATGTCAATTTGTTGAACAACCTTGTTTCATGAGCCAGATGTCATTGATTCCTCTTTATTGCAAATACATGTGTAACAGGAATTACTTGTGTTATGGTGTAAAACTAGCTAAAAGGCCTTTGAAAAGTAATCACTAATGTAAGGCATTTAAATGTTATACTGTACCTCTGCCTTTATCATGGGAACTCAGTTTAAAGTGGTTTAGCATCTTGAAAATGTTTATTTTAAATTTCTGATATAAACATACAGTATGGGATAGTTTTCCAGACAAGTTTTAGATTAATGCAAGACTAGCCCTTAGTTATATGTGGAAGTTTAAGTAGTTTTTACAAACATACCTTATAAAAAACAATACTGGTGTGGTTCTTGAGACAAAACAATGGCACTGTTATATGTTAAGATAAGCATTTTAGTCTGGGACTATGATAAGCCCTGTCGGGAAACCAACCATATAGGGACAAAAGTATTGGTATGCCCTATTCTAATACAGATGTTTATCTAGTAGAGTAATTTCAATAAAAACAAATATTAATGCTAAATCATGCAATACCATTTTAAAGAATTGTGTTTCCTTCTTTGTTGCAACCGTTTTGGAAAGGCCTTTTGTTCGAAATTACTGTAGATGTGTCAAAGTCATTGATGGGTTTTGGGTGACGAAGAGTGTTGTTTGACTCAAAGCCTGCAAGTCATACCAAAGGTGTTTAGCTGGTTTCAGGTCTGGGCTTTATGCAAACGAGTCAAATTCTTCCACGTTAGACTGAATCATTGCTTTGGGGACACTATTGTCATGTTTAAATAGAAAAGGGCACTGCCCAACTGTTGCTATAAAAGTAGAAGCACACTACTCTGTAAAATACCATTACATGAAATGACTAAGGAGTCAGACCGGTTCATTAGCAGTACTTTTATTGTACCATTCAGTTTTTGTTGTGCTTGTTGTTTCTGTTTTGTTGTATTGGCATTCTGAAACATGAATAAATACAGGATTTAATTTCCATATAAAGGCATTCTTATTATTATAAATACATATTTTATTCAGGAATCTGAGAAGGCAGGTATGTGCATGACTCATTTGCATGTAATGTCATTGAGTTTAACGTTCCAGTCAAAGCACCACAGCATCTTTATCCAGAGGCACGCGACAACAGGTAAACATTAGCTATAATGTTAAGATTTTCTTTTATCTTTCATCATTATCTTTTGGTTCGGTACATGCATTATAGTCTAAAAAAAAAAACTTGCACTGATGTGTGAATGGAGTACAGCTTAACATCGTAAAGATAAGCTTGTTACAAATCACTGTGTCAAATGACAGCTAAAACTTTACTGGTACATTTGCTTCTAGGACAGTGAACACATTTTGTTTTGGTTACTCGTTATTAAACAAATAAACAACGATTTTATCATAGTAATATATATTGTAGTAACCGTGTTTTGTTGTGTTGATTTCCTGTTGTATTACCGTCGTTGTACTAAGTTACAAACATCATGGTTAAGCTATGTTGTGGTTACTGTCGTTTTACTACAAATACCATAGTAATGCATACCATCGAGTGATCCTCTCAGTTGGTATCATCGTTAACACTCAATTGTTAACTGTTAACGTTAAAATAAACACTTTCAGAATGATGTTGTTTTTAGCATTAGCTCGCCGCAAATGCCCCGTGGAGTTCCCAGCATACACCGCGCGGCTTGTGACGTTGTTTCCGGTTAGCCGTTCGCTAGCGTTATACACCGGGATGATCAGAGCTCAGCCACCGGGCATGTGCGATTCGGTGAAATCCTCGGGTCTGGACTCTTGCCCATGTGATATAAATCAATACCGGCAGCGGTTCGAGAGTGAGAAGCAATGGTCCGTCAGGCGTCAGTTTATACTGAAGCACATTAGCGAATATGAAGGAAATGCTGTTGATAAACTGCTGGCCCTGTCGATGGTGTGGGTTAACCACGTTTTTATGGGTTGCAGGTGAGAATTAGTCTGTTTACTGTATAACGTTGCCCGTGTATGCAACTTTCGGGACGATTTTGTGCGGAGACCAATGCTATGGGTTTGAAGTTAATGCTATGCTATCTTAATACCATGGTAATAACAAAGTGCTGAAACAGTAATGGCAAGCAAGTAATGCAAGTGCTTTTCTTTGGGTAGGTATGGCAGTGAGCTGATGCAAAGGGTGCTTGAGATGGCAGAAGGGATTTCTGTTGGCGAAATGCCCTCTTTTGAGTTAGTCCCAAAAAAGAGATCAAATTCACCCGCAGAAGGTAAGTATGTCAATGCTTTCAGTGTTCTTTAAAGGAATAGTCTACCCTTTTGCCATATTAAACTATGTTATTACCTCAACCTAGACGAATTAATACATACCTATCTTTTTTCAATGCGTGCACTGTACAGCGTGTTATGAATGTGTTAGCATTTAGCCTAGCCCCATTCATTCCTATGGTACAAAAAAAAGTTTTATTTTGTGGCACCATACTTACTAGTATAACTCCTCATTTAACAGTCTTTAAATAGGGAAAACATGGAAGTGTTTGGTGGCTTCCCTGTTTGGTACCATAGGAATGAATGGGGCTAGGCTAAATGCTAAAACATTCACGACGTGCTATACAGTGCACGCATTAAAAAAAGATAGATATGTATTAATTCGTCTAAGTTGAGGTAATAACATAGTAGAGCTGCAACTATCGACTATTTTTTCAACCGATTAATCTATCGATTATTTTTTCGATTAATCGAATAGTCTAATGATTTTTTTATACATATAATTCCCCAACAAATAATAAATGTAACATCTGCCATTAACGCCAACATTTTATTTAAGCATTTTCTTAATTAAACAAACACACAAACCAAAATTTTCAACATGAAAAATAAAGTGGCAGTGCCACTTTAAAAGAGGCATTATTCACCTTAAACAATAAAATAGGCATATATTAATATTTTAAACATTAGTTTATGATTAGTACATGCATTAACTCAGCATTAGTTCAGACTGAAGTAAAAATAAGTTCATTGTGATTCATGAACCCTTATATAAGATGTAATGGTTATATTATTACTGTTAATATTATTACTATTAGTAGTACTGCATTCTCATTTAACTTTAACATTTAACTTTTCTTAAGTTCCGGGTAAAAAACAAGTTCAGTTAGTATGATCTTCTAATATTTTATAAACAGCGTTTACGCCGCTGTTACTTTAAATAAACGCATGTCAGGAATACCTTACAAGACGAGCTTCTGTAATATCTGCGCACATATTCGCAAAAAAGACGTTCATTGGGAACTCCGCACTGCCAGCTGGCTTTCAGTGCACGCGGGCACATGCCTATCAGTTCTCAATGTGACAGTAACTTATTATTTCATAACTTCTTAATATAAAAACATGTCCTGCTCTTTATTTACTGTTTCAACATACTGCCCAGAAGCGATGCAATGTCACGTCTGTCAGGCGTCTCGCAGCTCGTATTAAATGAAGATGTAAACGCAGCTGTATTAAGCACAATATGTATTGATTCTATTGTTTATAGAGTAAGTATAAAAACTTACTGTAATAGTTCAAATTCTTACGCTGACGTCTCGTCATTTTGAGGTCGGAGAGCTCCAGGTTTTCTTCTTTTAAGATGATCATACACAGGTGTTGCGCTGCTGTGGTATGCCATTTCAGTTTTACACATTATGTGTTTTATTTGGTCTCTGCTTAAAGTATTCCCACACTTTTGATCGCGTTCTGTCTGTTTGGTATAACAATTGTATCACCCGGTCGGAGCTGAAGCCGCCTTCATTTCAAAATGTAAACAGTGCGACGCATCTACGCATTTCCGGCAAATCGACGTAATTACGTAATCGACTACATCGACGCGTCGTTCCAGCCCTATAACATAGTTTAATATGGCAAAAGGGTAGACTATTCCTTTAAGTAAATTTGTTTGTCCAAAGGCACACACAAGTTTTAGTTTTTTAATTTTTAAAATATGTGATATTGCGTTTAAAAACTGGGTTAAAGTCTCAAGATATCAAGCATGATTAATTCAATTATTTCAATCTCTGACATGGCCTTACTCATTCAATATTGAAGATATCAAGGTTATATATTTTCACAGAATGTACTTTATATTAAGTAGGATGATCCATAGGATTTAATCCCATATGATTCTGTATCCTAGGTGAGCAACCTGTGAAAAAGATGGCTGTTACAAAATACATTACCAGACCACGATTCGAACCGGTTAAGTTTGTGAGCAGCAGCAGTGGACCGGGAGAAACTGATGAGAAAGAAAATGAGACGGAGAGCAGGAAGAGCGAAACGAATGATGTAAGACCGAGAGAACAAGAACATCAGCCATATAACGGTAGGCGTGATACCGGCCCCTCTTCATCCTCTCTCGAAACAGGAAGTTATGGAAGACCTGAGCATGGTAACAAAGGCATGGCTGCGAGTGGCACAAGTGGGCTCGGCTACAGCTGCAGAGAATCCACAACAAACTTTATGGCCAAATTGCAGCAGGAGTACACCGCTAGGTACGAAGCACATAATGCCAAACAGTCAGACTCACAAGACATCCGATGTGATGAAATCGAAGGGACTGGAAGGTCTGATAGCGGGCGCTGTGGACTGGGCTTTGGCCAGCCGGATAGACCAAGTTCAAGCAAGACATTCACCAGGGATGCTCCTACACCTTTGCTGCCAACTCCTATCCTCGCAGCAACAGTAAATGAAAAAAAGAGGCTAATTGCCAGAGTGTCATCAGCCATTGCGGCCGCCCTCAGAGATCCCACGTTTACGAGTGGATCTGACTTGCCAAATGACAATCTCATACTTAGCCGCAGCATTCAGGCCTGTAAAACGAATCCTGAGTATATCTACGTGAATCTAAAAGATATACCACCCTCCGACCTGCCTAAGAAAAGGAAAGTACCCGCTGAAGGCTATGCATGTGAGCTGAGATGTCAGAGCGTGTACCTGGCAACAGGCTACTCCGGCAGCAAAAACGGGGCAAGAGACCGTGCGTCAGAACAGGCGGTCAAGCTTTTCATGAAGCCGGTGGAGGTTCGTGTCGTGCAGCGGGAATATAAGCGTAATTATGTCAATGATATGATCGTGTGCCAGGTTAACAGCCCAAACCCAACTCTCCCCCCACCTCTTCGCAACCCAGAAAACAAGCCACCGCCCAGCACCAAAGGCCAGTATGAGCCCGACAGGAGCAAACATTGGACTGAGTTCGTTCTTATGGAAAACGCGCACGATGCCATCTGTATGCTTAATAACTCTGCTGCCTTTAACCGCATGAAAGTCGATTATAGTTTTGACCCAGTCCCTAACAGCAATTTATGGGAGTGTAGTGTGTATTTACAAGATGAGCTAGTGGCACAAGGCCGAGGAAATAAGAAGAGCTCCAAACATTTAGCGGCAGTGAATGCAGTCAAGATATTGCGAATAAACCAGGCTGCTCGCCAGCAGCAGCAACAACAACAGCGGCAAGCACCAGTAGGAAACCACAATTCGGAGCAATCCGGTGCTCGCTTCGGCCAACACGCTGGCAGAAAAAAACAACTCTGTGAATTGGTCATCCTTCAAAATTCTGATAATGCCATTTGCATAATAAATGACACTGCACAGTTTAATAAAATGTTTGCTGACTACAAATTCACAGTTCTGCCAGACCATAACTGGAAATGTGAAGTTTACCTAGATGGGCAGTATGTGGCTGCAGGTATCGGACCTAAAAAGACTGTGAAGCATATTGCGGCAGAGGAGGCGCTCGCCACGCTTAAAAGAACCCAAGCGGTGGTGAAATCCAATCTCAGAATAGAAGGTAACGCAGATGCGATTTCACGAAATCAGATCATGGCGCATTCAGGTGAGGAGTACATGCGACAGGAAATTAAAGAGGACAACATCGGTAATCAGCTACTTCGTAAGATGGGCTGGACGGGTGGAGGCTTAGGAAGAGAAGGAGAGGGAATTGCTGAACCTATCAGGGTTAAAGAGCAGTTTACCAGGGAAGGACTTGGTATGGATATGGACAAGCATGCCAAGCAGCTAACTAAGCGCGATATTGATGAAATCATTCGGAATTACGCCACTTCAGACCGTCAAGATGATCTGCGCTTCTCCACTGAGCTGCATAATGATGAACGCAAACAGATCCATCAGATATCCCAGAAGTACGGGCTGCGCAGCAAATCGTACGGACAAGGCAAACAACGATTTCTCGTGGTTAGCCGGAAAGTTCAGAAGGACCAGCTGATCGGTCAGCTTTTGCAGGAGGGGCAAGTAGGGCACTATGAACTGGTGAAACCTCAGGTCTCACAGTGACTGGACTCTTTACTTTCAGAAGAGTGTAAATCATATTTTCTTATGATGTAAGGTGGCAGTCAGTTCCTAAATTCATGTACCTGCATCCTGTTCTTCCCTATACACCCTTGTTCGGTTAGCATAAGATCATATGATGTAAACTGGCTTCCTAACTAAATCGTCATATCTTGTATCCTGTAAATGATATTTATTGACACAGATATTAGTAGAGGGGTCTTTTGCCAGCATGTGTTCTCAAAAGTTACATTCCACTTCATATTTTCAGACGTTACACTCGTTCACTGCCTATATTGTGTTGTAAGATAAATATAAATATATATTAAATCCCAAAACACTATATATTTTTGTCAATTTTAGATGTTGACTGTACAATTTTAAAAGTTTCAACTTGTCTTCTGTTTGGCAAATGCCTGAACCGATGTTCTTTTGACTTGATGTACATAAGTTATTTGTTGTGAATACTACCAACCAGTCTGCTTGTTCCACATATTAAACTGAGTCGTTGATCATTTCACGAACTGTAGTACTTTTTTGTTCCAAGGAAGAAACCAAACTTTAATTTTACAGTTTATTTACAAGAAGTGAGAAAATGTACAGTTTCTTACATGGGTTACTAGTGCAAATCTGACACTCTTAAACTCTGGTGATAAAGAAGAAAAAATAAAATAGCTAAAATGGACATCGCAAAACAGCATCATGCCCATGTGTTTGGATAAGCAATGTAAAAAATAAACGGCACTTTATTGAAAACCACGCGACTGGGGTGCAACAGACATAAAACGGTAAATACACAAAAACAGTCAACAGTGCCAATTTGTAATGCTCTGAATCCCGGGCTTGGGTTTTTAAACAATTACTTGTTATACACTAGACAACAGTGTCAATAGATATGTCCATAGCAGTATGAGCTGTTGAAAATTACAAATTAAAAGAGCATAACAAATCACTTTTACATCTTTTTTTTTAAGGCCAATACTCACATTACTTTGCATTGACGTATGAATCTAAATATCAGTTTTCAAGTGCAGTTATATAAAATCTACACTTTTTTTAAATCTTGAAAGAATCCATACACAAGACAACGCAATGATATTTTGAAGTCCTTGCTGTTTATACTGTAACTCTGTATTTATGTATATATTACAATACTTGGGAGAGAAAAGACTCAAACAAACATACTGAAACTCATAACCAACATGTTAATACCTAACTTTTTCACACTGTCTGAGAAACTATACAGCCAAAAAAAGGGATGAAAAACAAACGGAAAGGCCAAAATAAAAGCAAGTAACCCTTGCAACAATATTTTGTTAAATTAATGTTTATCCTTTCACATAAGATTTTGCATGAAGAGAGAGACCACAACACAACAGCACTCTAATCTTGCAACAGCTACAGAACAGACAAATCTACTGAGTAAGTGGAAAATGATTCAAAATATGACATGTTTTTATTTAATTCTTTGCAAGGTGGTTTTTCCTCTGGTTGGCTGAGGCTGACTATTGTTCATACGTTGTAACCTGTGAGGAGGGTCAACAGTCACGCCAGCTCTGTTCCACAATGGCAGACACACGTTTTTCATACTCTCTCTTGTTTTCCTGATACAGCTGGGCTGCCTGGCTGTTGGCAGGGCTGTTTGGATTCGGCTCATCCAGTAACGACTGCGATAAATGAAAAGCATGTTCAGAAACTGAGTCATGCAGACCTTAGATTGTCCTCTTTGGTCTTACTGTACCAAAGGACAAAACAAAGTGTAAATAAAAATAAAATCACATACCTGTATTGAGGTTAAAATTGAAGAAACATCATATGTTGGACTCCAGCGATTCTGAAGAATGTCCAAACATATACTACCATCTGCATAAACTAATTACACAAAGAAAATTACATTGTGGCATTTTAGCACAAACTTAATACAAAGTTACACAAATAGTTCTTCCAAAAATTTAAATTCTCCAGATGCCACCACAGATGTATGACGCTCCAAAAAGCACATTCCTCAAATGTATCACAAACAACATTAAGAACAATCTCATTGGTTGTTAAAGGGAAACTTCACCCCAAAAATCCAAATTCTTTCATCATTTACTCACTTTCATGTTGTTACAAACCTGTATTAATTTCTTTATTCTAATGAATAGGGTGTATTAATTTTATTTTTGATCGAAACTGCGAATTAAAAAATAGAATCATAGATGCTGCCACGCCCCCATGTCACGTCTGGTTGGCATGCCAAGAGGGGAAAAAACACGTCTTGAGTGCTGCGAGTCAACCTCCTTTAAATTAGCTAGCTACAGCCAGTCAAAAGATAGCATGGCAGATGCAGGAGACACCACACAAGCTGCTCTTTACATGGAAAACAAAAAAAAACATCACACACCCTCCGCGGTCAGCTGAACTCAATCTGAACTGCATCTGTGCCAGGACCGGTCGTTTCTCTATGGTCGTGTACCATATTTTTCCACTGGCAGCATGACAAACATGGCAGGGCATCTCCGTGTACAAGGTCAGATATTATATTTCATAAAAATATAGTCTAAAAATAGCATAGCATTCTTTGTGCTTTCAAAAAAAGTAAAAATCGAGAATCGAATATAATCGAAAACGTAATCAAATCTAGGATTTGGAGAATTGTAACACCCCCAGGGTTCTTGCAGGTTTCAGCAAGTTAAATTTAAGACCTTTTTAAGACCTTTTAAGACCAATATGAGTAAAATTTAAGACCAACACGACACATTACTAGAAGCATTCAAATGATCTCAGAAATTCTCAAAACGTTCTATTTTTATTGATTCAGTTATAGAAAAATATAAAATGAACGCAGTTTTAAAACAGATAATCAAAATACATGGAAATACATTATGCTTAACTCTATTAGACCGTGAGTGTTGGCACCGACAAATTTTACCCATAGCCCTTTAGGAAGAGAATTCTGACAATGGAAGCCCAAAAATGGCTCATAGTGAGCCATTGAAATACATTGAGTTAGAGGCAAAGAGCTGTGATTGTTCTTAATTAATAGTCAAGAAATGCATTGATTTACAATATTTATACATCACACTAATATGTGTAAGTAGTATTTTTATAAAATTCTACCAACAATGTTTTTTTGATAAATAAAATCCACTAATATTAGATCAGTTAGTATGGTCAGCTGCTGGTTTGTGCCTAGTTTTACACTGCCTCATACAACTTTAAAGCTTTAAAATGCATCACACTCTGTAGTACGTAAGCTTATAGGGGAGGTTTCCCAGACAGGGATAAGACTAGTTTTAAGAGCTTTCCAAATTGAAAACAATTTGCACTGACATATCTTAAAATACATCAAAATGCACACAAGTAATGGTTTTAGTAAGGCATGTTTATTAAAACTAGTTATATGTCATAATTAAACTAAGGCCTAGTCCTGGTTTAACCCTCATATTATGTTCCGGGTCAATTTGACCCGTTTTGATTTTTAAGCTGTCGGATAAACCAGTTAACCTGTGATTCTATTCTTGAAATTTTGTGACTTTTTCTCATTTATGGCCATGAACATGCATGCAAAGTTTAGACATGCTGATATGTTTTGAAGTGTACCAAAACAATTTTGTAACGATTTTGAGGTTCGCGGGTCAATTTGACCCGCATTTTGTTTTGCGCCAAAGCAACTGTATAGACCTAAATTAAATATATATTTTTAGTGTTTGTTGTTATATTGGTGTTTACCTACCCTAAAATGGGGGTAAAAATGCTTCTCCTCACTATTTTGAGTACTGAAAATACTTTTACAGACACAGATGGTAAAAGTGAGCTATAATTTCTATTTACAATTTATATGAAATACTACTTAAGTTAAAGTTTTCTTCCAGAAATTTTGTCACTTTTTCTCATTTATGGCCATGAACATGCATGCAAAGTTTAGACATGCTGATATGTTTTGAAGTGTACCAAAACAATTTTGTAACGATTTTGAGGTTCGCGGGTCAATTTGACCCGCATTTTGTTTTGCGCCAAAGCAACTGTATAGACCTAAATTAAATATATATTTTTAGTGTTTGTTGTTATATTGGTGTTTACCTACCCTAAAATGGGGGTAAAAATGCTTCTCCTCACTATTTTGAGTACTGAAAATACTTTTACAGACACAGATGGTAAAAGTGAGCTATAATTTCTATTTACAATTTATATGAAATACTACTTAAGTTAAAGTTTTCTTCCAGAAATTTTGTCACTTTTTCTCATTTAGGGCCATGAACATGCATGCAAAGTTAGGATACACTGATGTGTTTTGAAGTGTTTTTTTTTAGCACAAATAATGATTTTTGGTACGATTTTGATGTTCGCGGGTCAATTTGACCCATATTTGTTTGTTCCAAGGCAACTGTACAGACACAAATTAAATACATTTATTGCATATATTTTGGTGTTTTACTACCCTGGAAAGGGAAAAGTGAGCTTTTCCCACTTTTTTTGTACTGATAAAGACTTCCTCAGACACAGAAAAGTAAATGTAAACTATCATTTCTATTTTCAATGTAAATGAAATACTATGTATAGCTGATGAATTCAGACCCACAGAAAATCCAGAGGTGAATACAGGTGATGCTAGCTGTGCCCCATAAAACATGACACCAAAATAAGCACCATTTGTGTAAAATGCAAGAAGTCAGAAAGCACATGCTTCATGTATGCAGATCATGTAAACAGTGATTTCTTGAATTTGTACAATGAGCCTCAAGAACAAAATATGAGCCTATTTAGAAAAAGAAAAGCTTCATTTAATTTCAAAGCAATATTAAATAGTTCATTTAGGATGTCTTAAACATAGGTATGTTAAAAAAAACATGTTGAATTAAAATTTAAAATGTTAAATGTTGCAACAGTTTTTGTGCAACATTTGTTAAAACAAACATGTTAAAAATTGTGGTTAAATGCATTTTTTTAAAATCATACTTTTTAATTTTAAATGTTTGTAATGTGTGACAAAGACTGATACTAAAATGGTTTTGTTCATACCTAATTCCTTCTTGTTTTTCATAATGTGATATTTAAGGAATTGCATTGAATCCAATGCGGGTCAATTTGACCCGGTCCATCAAAATCGTCACAAAAATCGAACACAATACAAGGGTTAAGCTAATCCCTGCCCAGGAAACCACCCCATAATGTTTAATGTACAACTGACTGTGTTGTGTATATATCTTGTGCCTGTTTATAAATATACAAAGGACAAAAGATCACTTTCAATCATTATTAATCCCTAAAAGCATTAATATATGCATTTTATTAAACAAGTTATTAATAAATTAATGTATTGCATTTAATTGAATGAATACAGAATCACAGAGACAAAAAAACACTCCACCCATACGTTTTATGCATAAATATGCACTATATACCGCCATCACGTTTAATAGCCTCTCTAATTACACAATAAGGAATGAATCTGCATTAAGAAAATGAAATTTACCATTAAAAGGCTGTTTGATATGTGTTGCTAACGTTATCCACTAAGACCGTTTCTCAATCCGAAGGCTGTACCCTCCGAAGGGTCGCATTTCTAAGATGGATACGTCATAAAGACTTATTTCAGAATATTAACTTTGAAATTAACTTTAAAACATTGCTTATTATTATTAGTTAATCGTTAATTGTTGTAATATGCTTATGACTTGCGAATGTAATGCTCAGTTAACTTAAATAAACCAGGCGATGCCGTATGCAGCCGCCTGCCTATGCGAAAGGGCTCTGATTCTACCGCTGTTCATTTAACCGTAACTCCTGAAGCATTTGCGCAATCAAAAGTATGAATTGTTCATAAAAGACGACAATTGCACTTTTTGAAATATATGGTTTATTACGGTACTTTCTTGCTTTCCGTCTGCCAATCGCTGATGTATGTGGAGAGCTGAAGGGAAAGCGCGTTAGGTTCGAGTGCATTGCAGCAGAGAGCAATATTAAAGTCTAAAATAAAAAACTGTGTAACACTAAAGTTGACACGCTGTTGGTGGCTCGTGACTCGAAGGCCCGACTGTTTAAGTTGATTTTCAATAAAGCAGCATTGATTTTTGTTCGCTTCTGTGTCCTCTATGTTTCAGAACCTGGCAAATGCTCAGGTAAGCCACGGGCTTATAAATTAACCCGAAAAAGATTTTTGCTTATACAAAACTAAAGTTAAGGATTGTTTCTTGCCAAACCCACAGTCAGATCACAACACCTGAAATATAACTTATGGCACGATTTGCGTGGATTATGACAAAGTGCGGAACGTTTCTTTACCCACCATCATACACTTTCTGCCTCCGCCACTGATTAAGTTCTTCAGCGTTTTAAATTACTATTTTATATTCTGCAGACAACGCTTTTCGGGAATGAAAAGAGGTAAGAAATTTAAGACTTGGGTAAATTAAATTTAAGACCTGGGATAAAAATCTGGGTGTTTTTAAGACTTTTTAAGGCCTTAAATTTAACATTCTGAATTTTAGACTTTTTAAGACCCCGCGGGAACCCTGACCCCTTCTAATGAAAACGAAGAAAAATATTTTAAGGAATGTTTTATTATGAGCCCCATTCACATCCATGGTAGGAAAAAATAATACTATGAAAGTGAATGGGGCACATGAACGATTCGGTTACAAATATTTCTCAAATATCTTCCTTCATGTTCATCAGAACAAAGAAATGTATACAGGTATTTAACAACCTGCAACATACGAGAGAGTAAATGATGAAAATTTTAATTTTGGGGTAAACTATCCCTTGCAACATGCAAGTACCAGTGAGATCTGAAGTTATCTGTTTTGGTATCAGTTACAATAAATATCTTCAAAAACTGTTTCACACATGCTCTTTGGACGTCATATACATCTCCAATGGCATAAGGGTAAATTGTGAGGGAATGTTCATGTTTAAGTAACAACGTTCTGTACATATGCATGAATGATTTGAGTGAGATTGTTACACTACTTACCATTAGGGTGAAACATTTTGGAGACAAACCTAACTGTAGGAGGTTTGTTAGGATATTCTTCTGTAAATTCTATTGTGAGCTTAAAAGTTCCTATGACAAGAAAAAACATTACATTGGCCACATGTTAAAAAAACAATAAAATAAATTAGCCATGCCAAATACACTTAATAGGCCAAACATCATCACATGCTGTATATAAAGTGCACAAAATATCGGTTTGAACCCAAATGTGCAAAACTTACTAGCGGTTAGTAAGGTATGCACTGCTATAGTAACACCAGGGTCATTTTTGAAAGGACTGGACAAACTACACTCAAAACTATTAGACAGTGCCAAATGATATACGTTTAATTTCTATCAGTTTGAAATTGAGGAGCTCGGATGCAAAAGCCCCTAAATGCCACCTCTGTCAAAAAAAAAGAGATCATGATATTAACCAAATGCTCTTGCCATGTATTATATGTTCATCAAATACCTTTGCTTCAAATCCACTTAATCCCGACCTCAGGCCATTAAGATGTACCGCTTTGTTGGAAAAATCTGCTAAACGCCACTTTGATTTTACAACAAAGTCCTCTCAGTGCACAGAATGCAAATTGGTTGAAAAATGGCACGCAAAACGACCATGGATTACATTCAAACCTGGGTTCCTTATGAGTACTTGGACCTGAATACAACTCCAATACGGCAGTGACATGGATCACATAATTTTATACATTGTGACACTTATCATTTGTAATGTTTATAGTTGCAAATTTAGTGATTTTGCAACTGTTTACCATCTTGTGTATTTTTTTTTAAAAGTGGAGGTTTTTGCCAAAAAGCTAGCATTCACTTAACTCTTTCCCTGCCACTGAGGAGTTATCTTGTCAATTAAGAGAAAACGCTTCCTTGCCAATTAGGAGTTTTTACTGCAATCCATATTTCCTATAATCCACCAGATAGCGCTCTCTCCCAATTTATAAACCCCTAAAGCAGTGGTTTTCAAACTGGGGGCCGCGAGATGGTGCCAGGGGGGCCCCAGTTTTAAGATATTTTATGAAATACATTAATTTATCATGAATTCTGTGTAATTAAACCTATAAAAATAAGGCTACTAACCAAAAGCACTACTTTTTTGTATAATTTAATGTTTTTTTATTAAAATGTTGAGTTTTAGAACAGTTTTTTGTCACAAATTTTCTTTGGGGGGCCGCAAAGGAATGCACCGTACACAAGGGGGGCCGCACGCTGAAAAAGTTTGGGAACCACTGCCCTAAAGCAATGCTTCCCAATCCTGGTCCTTGAGGACCCCCTCCCACAAAGTTTAAGTTGTCTCCTTATTTAAAACACCCGATTCAACTTATCAGCCTCCTTCCAAAATGGTAAACATGTCTCCCTAACAAGCTAATGAGTTAAATCAGGTGTGTTAAATAAGGACACCTAAAACTTTTTGGGAGGGGGTCCTAAAGCATCAACTGATTCAAAAGCAGCAAATCCTTTGTGTATGTTTTGATCATCGCTCTGAATCTGATCTCTAACAAAAGTATTTTACAAAAATGCAATTATCTCAGCTTTTTTCTTAAAATGTACACTTTTGTGAAAATCATAAAAATGCTTGCATGTGCTGGCAAATTACTGAACCTAAAGAGTCTGATAAAAAAATGCTCATTTGCTTCTGTCAGACCAAAAAAAAGATGCTTTTGCATCTGAACTGGTCAATTCTATCCTCCTTTCTATTAAAGAAGTAAACATCTCTTTACATAGGAACAACCAAACAAGCACTACATTAGCAAGGACCTAAAAATCAATTTTGTTCCTTACCATCTTCAAATGGTGTTCCTTCAGGTCTGTAAGTAGAAGAAATTGGACATGTTAGATTACACAGAACCACTGTCAGAAAAAAAACAAAGCAAACTTACTGACTAATGCAAGAGAGTAACGCACTGCCGTAATCCAAAAATAACGAAGCAGAACAGTATACGGATATGACATTATAACCGGTTTCCTTCACCAACACAACAAGAAAACACAGCTCTATTCAGAACACAGTCCCGATATCAAATAACCAGCACCTCTTATGGAGGACCACTGGCCATCTGGCCTATTTTAAACAGGTTATATTACCGGATTGTCATCTAATACATCTCGATTAAACTAAGAATTGAAAATGCTTAATGTTGTGAGTTTAATCGCTGTTAAAAGGGTAAACGGTACAAACCCAAAAATGACAGCGTTCCAGACCATAATGTTGTTTTCGGACGGGGCTCCGCTAACTCCTGCTGGAGGATCCTCTTGGAGACTAAAAAACAAGTTCACCAAAAAGTTACAGTGCACGTAAGACCCACAATACCACATGTATATTACCAAATCACAGACCTATACATAAATAACAACCAAACACATGCGAAAAATAAAATCGTTACGAACGTATACATGTAAAAATCGCCATGTTTAAGCCGGTTTTACAAAAAGCAACCGAGGTCCGGGCCTTTAGCATTTTTCGTGCCGCTTACCGTTTAAAATCTCTCATGAGACGCCGTCTTGCTGGGGTTGACATCGTTCAATTGTATAACCAAGACGTAAACATAAGGTATATACGTTGTTTATGTGGATTTTCTGTTTATTATACGTTGGTTTAATCGATTTGGTGAAATAACGAGGTTAGCCGATTGCGTGTTCGGCTCCTCCTGCCTGTTTTCTCTACTAAGCCAGTCTCTGGGGGAAAAGACGATACCATCGTAAAGAGGGGGGGAGACAAACGAGTAATAAAATAAAGACGACGATATCTCTACAGCTTTAAACCAAGCAGTGGTTCAAAACACAATTGCAAAAATATATAACGGTTATCAGTATTCATTTAAGTGATTTTTTTTTGTAAATGAAAAATAAAGGTAACGTTTAAGCGGTTACAGTAACCCCTCCATGTTAAAGCAGTTACAGCTGCCTTACACAGTTACGTCATATGTTTGACAGTCTTGGTAGGTACACGATCAAAAATTTGGTTTAATGTTGTAACCTGTCTGTTTTCGATCTAGGTGTCATGTTGTGTAATTTGGCTATAGTTGTGCTATACCATATTTGAGTCAATTGTAAAGGGTACAAAAATCGGAGTCGTGATTACTAGTAAAATAAATTTATTGGCAATAAAATTTCTTAAATACATTCCTTATAAACTCTGCATTTAATATTAACTGTTTGTAAAAGTCTCAATGTAAATACATGGTCAATATCATTATAATTTTAAATATTTTATCCTGAATAGATTTACTGTGCACTTTAAAGGGATAGTTCACCCAAAAAATGAATATTCCCTTATTTACTCACTCTCACATTGTTACAAACCTGTATAAATGTCTTTGTTCTGATCAACACAAAGCAAGGTATTTTGAGTAATGTTTGTAACCAAACAGTTTATGAGCCCCATTTACTCCCATAGTATTCTCTTTTCCTACTATGGAAGTGAATGGGGCTCATGATGAGTTTGGATACAAACATTCCTCAAAATATCTTCCTTCGTGTTCATTAGAACAAAGACATTTATACAGGTTTGTAACAATATGAGAGTGAGAAAATTATGATAAAATTTTCATTTTTGGATGAACTATTCATTTAAATGAAAATGACTTTCTGCAAAGTTTACATAAATAAATAAGGTTGCTCATAGGGTGATAGAGACAGGTATATTTAAAACATGAGTTTTTACAATCAGACCTGAGATATTGTGCCATATTATTAATGTGGAATACATTCACAGTACATTTCATTAAATCTGCAATAACAAAGGAGCCTGTGTCTGAGGTAGTCCTATATCATAATGCCTTTTTGAAAAACATCCATATAAAATTCACAAAAAAATAAGACAGTATTAATATAATAAAAATACAGTATTATTATGAAACAAACTCCTTCACAGTTACATTAGCCATTGTTTTAAAGGCAGGCTCTCCAGGCAGAAACTCCCCCAAAACATATGACAGCAGCATCTAGAAGCACAAAAAGAAAAATATAAACATGCATCTGGAAAACTTTTTAAATATGTTGAAAAAAGGAGAATATTAATTATCTTAGTTCTCACATAAACCAGTTTCTTATTCTCGTCCATATTCTGGAAAATTTTGAACACAGCTTCCACATCAGTCTTCTTCAGGATTAGAGCGTTTGAATCTACAACCACCACAAGATGAATAAATATTAGCAACTGTAAAGGAATTTTGCAATATGTCTAACACTATATGTCTTACGGTACATACATTTTGAATTTATGAGCTGTAACGCCCTTTCCTTGGTTTCTTTTTTTTCCACAATGTCACGTGGTGGTGGTTGTTGGACTGATCTTTCTCCATCCGGCCATATTCTCTCCCGGAAAGTATCAATGTAGGATGCAATCTGAGCTTCTGTAGGATTCATCTTATTTAAAAAGTTGTTTACTTTCCTGCATGGGAAAAATGATATATTAATCTTCAAATCTACAGCAACAAACATAGCATATGACATTACTTCCCATTTGTACACTGCTGTCTGTAATAATGCTGGACTCTTATCTGGCCACACGTAACTTTTTATGTGTTACATTGACCCTATAGTGTGATCAAAGTCATGTTGAACTTTATCCTTAGTGTTTAAACAGAGGATACAAAGATACAAAACTTACTTTTTAACCAAAGACATGAAAGGCTTCAGAATGGCATCCACACAAAAATTAATGAAGACAGAGTTACCTGAGGAAGGGAAAGAAGAATAGATATTTTAATAGCTGTTTTCATGAGTACATTATAATCATAAATGCCAAGCGAGTGAGTCATATCGTACCAGTTACTTCCTTCAATAAATCAAAGATGGCTTTTGGGGCCTCAAGTTGCTCCCAAGTGGTGTGGGTGAGTTCTTTTTTCTGTTCCTGTGGCTGATCTGTTGCCTCTCCCGTTTTCTCTTTTCCTTTGGACTTTTGCAATTCATTTGACTTTTTGTGTGTTAACTTTTCCTTTTTGTTGGTTAGATTGCAGCTTTTAAAGCCCCCAGTTGTGTCGGCCTGTAATCCTTCGTTAGGGTTGATGGCATCATTGGAGTATGCAGCAGGAGTCAGTAATTTTGATCTATGAACAAAGCTGTCTATGCTCTCAGCAAGACTCTCCTGTCCATCAGTAGCACTATCAGGTTCATCTGGCATTTGTTTACTGTCCTCCCTGTCCAGCTCTAAATTATGGGGGGTACAAAACCCCTTTGTAGCCATTGGCTCAGTGCTAACAGTCCCATCTGACTCTTCAGCTGTGTCAATGCAGGCTGGCTGTGCTGCATTCTGTCCGGCACAATTTACTGTCGCTTCTGCTTCATCAAGCTTATCAACCTTTTTGTGGTTATGAGACTGGGGGATAGATAAAAAAAAGTTAAACACACAAGAACATCATGTCACCTAGTTTACCACAAGGTGGCAGTATTCTCAATTCACAGGTGACTGAGGTTAAGAAGAACTTATTCTAGTCCCAGACTAAAATGCATGTTTGAGCTCTTAATTTAAAAGCATGTTGAACTGACATATCTAAACAGTGGCGGCCGTTGACTTCTTTTTTCGAGGGCACACGATGCGAAGTTCATCACAACATGTATGTAGCCCGTCATGTGTGTGGTTCGTAATTTCAAAATATGTGTTCTGCGCATCAAGAGATCCTGTGTGCATCACGTGTCTTGTCAAAATAAGTGCCTTCTGCAGACGCGTCTAAAGGGTTTTTTGATAAAAGAGACGCTCGTGTTTGCCAGATACTCGCATAATCTCATGCGTAGTCAGAGTTTAGTTTTAAGTTAGTGTCTTGCGTGTATTTTGTGAACGTGAGCGTCTCTTTTATCATAAACCATTTTAACGCGTGTGCAGCAGGCACTTATTTTGACAAAACATGTGATGCACTTATTTTGACAAAACACGTTTGCGCCCCCGGAAGAGCGGTCATGAGCCGCCACTAAACATATGTCAATGCCATTGTTTTGTCTCAAGATGCACACCAGTATTGATTTTTGGAAGCCATGTTTGTAAAAACTGCTTAAATGTCCTAAAATAACGAAGGGCTAGTCCTGGATTAGTCTAAACCCTGTCCAGGAAACCACCAGTGTTTACCTCTTCCTCATGTTGACCAGGAGTGAGAAGGTTTGCCAGTCCACTCAGAAGACTCCATACACCTCCCTCATGTTCCTCATTGCTCAATAATCGTGCAAGAGGACACAAGAACTGGAAAACGGGCTGACTGTGACCAAGTTGTGCATCAGATACCAACACCTTAAGAGAAATATGACAAAAATGTATTATAATTAAAAGTCTTTATTTTTTTAACTTGATTTTACCCCTAAAATTTCCACGTCAGCTTACTTGCAAAAAATTCTCCAAAGCTGATCTAACATCCTCTGTGTTTGTGTCATCAATTTCCATCTTTGATTTCTCTATAATTGTAGATATAGATGGTAAGCCTGATGTATCCTGTATACAAATAACTTCAGCAGTGAACATCGCATCATAAAGAATATATATTTAGTTAAATAATAATAATGGCTTGAAGAAATTATTGAAGATTTCCTATCTCACCTCCAAGAAACAATAAAAATCAAGAATATCTGACTGCGTCTTTCTCACGTCCCAGTGGAGATTCTCTGGATTATTTCTTTCTTCCACATGAACTGTGAAACACAACTCATCGTTCTCCTTTTGAACCTAAATAATAATTAGTTTTAATGTCATGAAAAACAAAACTTTTCAAATTACAAAATTGATCGAGAATATGTCTTACATTTGTAACACAGACTGCCCACTTTCCCACTCGCCACATCTCATAGGAAAGCTTAAACTCCATTCTGTCTTCCTGGACACTTGTTACGTAAACATCCGCATAGATGTCCTTTAAAAAAAGGCACACACAGAAGAGCATTAAAAAATAAAGATGTTTAAAGAAATGAAATGCATGAATCTTCTGTGGTTTGCTCACATTTTCAGAGTCTGTGTGGCTTCCGATGGAGCCCTCGAGGCTCGCTCCCTCGATAACAACAGATCTGCGCGCTGATAAAGCTCTCTGTAAAACCACTTTCTCCTTCTTAAGCTTTTTCTTTTGGGGATTTTTAGACTTTACTTTATCAACAAATTTAGAAAGTTTTTCTTTCAACTTGTTGCCTGCTTTGGTAACAACAAACAAACAAAAACATTCAGATAAACACGTGAAGCGATTACTGACAACAAATTCAAGAATGTCACCTTTTAGTCAGTTTTTTATGTAATTCATATAAACATATTGCTCACATATCAAACTACTGAGATAACAAACAAATATATCACCCTTTTTCTTTTCTTTGATTTCTTCAGTTTGACTTCCTTCTGCTTCATCTGTAAATCTGTGAAATTATTTAACGTTTAACACAAAAAATCTGATAAACATTCTTTAACTAAATACTTTATGTTGAGATAACTTACACCTCTGCCCCTTCACTGCATGTGGAGGATGGTGTTCCTTCTCTGTCTGGTCCACGTGAGCTTTTAGGGGTTACTACATCCAACTGTGAAACCACCATCTGATTCAGGTTGTCTGGATCACAAAGGTTACTCACGAGCACGTCGAGTGCTGGAAATGGAAATAAGGGATAACCAATAAATCGGTGTTATTAGGAAAAAACTAAATACATTAACCGTTGCACAAATACTCAAGTACCCAACCCATCTTAATATGACCTAACTTGGTTTAAGTTCAGTAAAAGTGTTGTATATGACTCTTATGAAAGGCTATTTGGAGCCACCATCTGTAGAGAACCATCAATACTCATATGTTTGAAGTTAAAATGTTATGACTTCCATTTATGACTTAATTATTTACAGGCGTGTTTTATGTTTTGGGTGTGCATTTAAAAAAAATAATTGGATAAAAATTCGGCCCGTCGACAATTATGCCTTACATAATTATCACACTGAATGTCCGTTACACAGAAAAGGCACACAAATTGGTTTATTGTTGCCTAAACAATTGGTATGGGGGGTGAAAGGTCAGATTTTATTGATGACAATTAAAATCCCTCAAAAATGTGGATGAACTAGTTAGTAAAGGTGTGTTTTGCATAATTACTAAAGAAACAAGAGGACGGTAAATTACATAAATGATCCTAGATAGCGGAGGGGAATGTTCTGATCATAGGTCAGATCAAAGTTTATTACAAAGAATTTAACCCAAAGGTCACTGACCTTTCGTGGCCACAATCTCAGTTAGAACACACTTGTAAAGATTTGGTTTCCAGAGATACTCCGGAATAAGATTTTGCACCAGAGCTTCAGAGATGGTTCTGAGAGCTGCCATTTCCTCAGACCTTGAGCTGAACATTGGGGAACTGAAACAGTCAAAACAAAACAAAAAGCATGAACAGACAAGTTTTTTTATTGTATTCGAATGACATGTAATATAAGGTCAGAGAGGAAATTACTTGCTGGAAATTATTTTGCTAGAAAAGTCTCTATGGCTCTATAAATATAACTATACACTAGTAAAGCACATCTACTATTGGTCTCGCTCACATAGATTATTATATAGAATAAAATAATATACAGAAAATTATGAGAAGTACAAGGAACGTGATGACAGGATAAACAGTGATAAGTATATTCGCTCACCTGTCTGACTGCTTTGCATTGTGGAGGTGCCGAGTCAAAATCCGAACACAACCCACACTGGTAGCAGACAGATCAAAGTTTTTGGCTTTACAAATTATACTCTTAACAACCAGGTTAAACTCTTCCTGTAGTGCCCCATGTAAGGGCTGACTATCGACAAGTTCTGGGGCAGTGTACCAGGGCTGGACCAGGTAGGTATAGGCACATTTAAACACTACATAGAAATTGAAAAAAAAAATGCTTTAATTATATATACTGCAATGATATCCAGACTGACTCACTATAATACTATTGGAATTTTTAATTCTGATTGGCCAGTCGTGACATTTGTAGGTTTGTTATTCATCGGTAACCCAGATGCTGCAAATCATTGTGACAGGTACAGTTTAATATTACACAAAAATAATATATAAATAGGCCTTTTTATAACATCTAAACAGGATTTTCTTGCAAAATGTCTGCATTAGTTAATATATATATATAATATAATAAGTTAATATAAAAATATTTTTATATGACACGTCAACTCTAGTGGACAACAGGACTTTGATGTTCTGAATTACGTTCATCTTGATTCAGTGTTTTTGCCATCTACAAACATTTTGGAATGTCCAGCATTTGAGGCAAATAGATTTCACCATATTTCCTAATTCTCTCATTTGGGTGTGGCTTTCTTTTAATTATTTACAATTGTTTTAACACTAAATTAAATTAACAAAGATTAATAAATGCTGATAAACTATATTGTTCATTGTTGGTTCATGTTAGTTAATGCATTTAATAATGTTAACAAATACAACATTATTGTATTGTGTTACAAATTATTGTGTTTAAAAACTTCTCAGCATATTTTATAGAAATGCCTATTACAAATTACAAAAAGTGAAACAAACAAAGTCCACTACAAAGGACTTCAAATTAAAGTCATGTTTAGATAAGGGTAGGGATTATTGTACATTTTTTTAATACTGCTTAATTTTAAGTTTAGATGTTGGAAAATAAATGTATCATTATCAAGAAAACATATTTCTGCAAAGAAAGTATTACTTAATTTCATTGTTGCCATAAAATGTGGAAATTGCAACTGTGGTTACGTTAAAAAGAAAGTTTGTTTGCTCTCTACAAATGTATCCACACAAATGTGGTATTACTAGAATGACCAGGATATCCTCATAACAGGACAGTAGGATTCAAAAAGGTTGAATAAATGACTTAAAGGTCTGAAACTCATGTCCACTACAGAGGACTAAAATTAAATGCTGGGTTAAGAAGATATATATGTGACTAAATGCTTGAATTAATTTAATGATGACTTAATGATTTAAACAGGAAATGGTATCACAGAACATTTTAGTGGTTTTGAAAGCATGACCTCTGTATACCTTGAAACTGGTAACCGGCCCATGCCTAGGTAATAATCCAACTTTTTAAAATGTTTCTCAAACCTTTGATGAGAAAATGGCCAGCGCAGTGACAATTTTTAACCACAAACAGCTGTTCCACAAATACTGTATGAGTGTTACAGTTTGAATTCACCCTCAGCTTCCTTTAACATGACATGTCATTTCGAAATGTGTCATGGGGCAAATAAACGCCTTCAGTCCTGATCTCCAAACAAGCTTGACAGGGAAATAGGGCAAAAAATATTATTTACCCTGGAGGAGTGACTTCTGCACATGTGGATATTGCGGTGTCTGAGACAAATTTTGACCTTTCCCAGTTGCATCAGGTTCATCACTGACACCAACATGATGGCACTTCTTTATCTGAAACAAGAGGATTAAAGGTGGGGATTATTCTACAGTAATTCCACTGATGATTGTCTCATATAAGCACACATAGTTACAGAAATGAGGCCAGCAGAAGATTTTCTGCTTTCTACGAGATCCTATGCAGATTTAAGGAACATAAAACAAGGATGAAGTTAAAGTAAAACCTACTAAGGTTTTCCCTGATGTTTTATTTATGTTATAAAAAAAACATGCAGCCTCACCCTACTGAAAAATCTGGTTTAAGGTGCCGGTTTCTGTTTTTACCTGGTCCTTCCAGCATGGCAAAGCTAGTCAAACTGGTGGCTCAGCTGGTCTTTGAACCTGACCGCCTAAGTCCAGCTTTAAAAGTGACCAAAGCACAGCTAAATCAACTTGCTACACCAACAATAATAAAAATAATATTAAAGTCAACAGGAAGAGTCAATGTGTCAAAAACACAGAAGGCAAAAGTATTTAGTGGATAACTTATAAACAATGCCTCAGCCTTTTTGAAGAAAAAAAAAAAACAGCTAAAACCAGCTCACCTGCTTATGCTTTTGAGTAGGGCATTGTTTATAAGATGTCCACTATATACTGGTGCTTTCTATGTTTTTGACACATTGACTCTTCATGTTGACTTTAATATTATTGTTCAGTTTACAATGACTACTATAAGTATGCTTCATGCCAAGACTCGTCATGTTTTAAATAAAAATGTACAATTGTGCTCACGTGGTCAGGACATTCATTTAAGATAATAATGATACTTGTAAAATGTAATGTTCTCTTCCTCCTTTAAGTCACCTTTGTTGATAAAACGAAACATTCTGTGCAGTGTCAGTAATATTCAATAAAAACGCCTAATATTACTGTTACCTGTTTTGTCGTTATTTCCTTCAAATTATCCGTCTGAGTGCTTTTTTCACGTTCTTGACTGTTTGAAGGGAAACTGAAAAGGCATAAAAAGCAGAAGAACGCCTGTGTCCATACTTGACCGAACTCTGAAAGGTACCAAAGGATTACAAAGACAATAGCGAAGAAGCATCGCCAAGAGTACATTTTTAAATAGGTCCAGAGAGAGATTCCTTCGTAAAATTGCTCTTCTTTCGTCCATGCAAACAAAACACTTTGTCCTTCTTCTCTGCTTTCATTGAGACATACGGCTGCGCTGTTCTGAGAACCGGAAGATAAGTAACCAGAGGTTTTGAAGAAAGCTGCGGTCGTAATGTGATCGTGGTGCAATAAAAATGTTTCGTATTTTACGCTTTAAAAAAACTGGAGTTATACAACACCAAATGGTAAAGCCATCACCGTAAGGTGAATCTATGAAGTAGGGTAAATTCAGGCACTTGTAGACACCTGTCAATCAGCATTTCTACTGATCATTCCACGCTTACTATCTTAACTATCTACCACACGGTGGCAGTGGCACACATACACTTGTGTGTTCAACTTCATGTGCAGATGTTACGCCGTATGACAGTAAGTACCGCGAGAGCAAGTCCACTGCAATCTATCTTGCGATATTTCGATGTCATGCACCGCTTTGTCTGCGCAGACGTTGAATACACATTAACCCTGGAGAACCCAAGAACCCTTCTCTTACAATTGCCAAATTTGGGTTCTCCAGGGTTAGAATGTCACTGGACAAAAAATATATATTTATTATTATTATTTACAGCTATTTATAGATTATTAAAACACTCGTAGACACAGAAATCCATGCAGCCGAGCAGCGGCTGTAGTGGTAGACTACACAATATTACACAACATGCTTTACTGATGAAGTGCAGTTCTTAGTTGTGGCGATTTGTATGAAATTTTGTATAACCTTGTGTACACTCTTTGTTGGCATCTACCTCTCTGTAACTTTTATAATGTTTAAACCAGGGGTCACCAAACTTTTTCTCTGGGGGCCACATTATCATTCCTGACTGTGATGGGGGGCCGGGTAAGCTATATAACATAGAATTGTATGACCCAGACCAAAATGACTACCAGCAGGCCTCATTGTGTAGTAGAGGAATAAATTCTGTTGTCCAGCCAGTCCGCCTTTCATCCTCCGAATCCAGTCTTCTCTTGCTTGCCTTCGCTAGCTAGCAAACTCTTTGTGGCGGGTTTTGTGATGACGACACAGATTATATTCTTTGAAAACTTCCACACTTTTTTTTTACATATAATACAAACTGCACGGTCCTTACACTGAAAAAAATCTGCACTCTCTTATCAACTTTTCGTTTAACCCTAGACATTTTGCTGTCCTGAACACTGCCAGTTCTGTGACAGTTATCTGCATGTGCGTTGTCTGTCACTGCTTGATCACGAGCATGTCAGGTGTCGAAAATTCGGCAAATATAGTTCAATTTATAATTAAATATCATGTTTTCACTTAAAAAAAATCAACAAAATACAAGATAAGAACATGTTTTTACTTTGCAAAAAACAATTACCAAAATAAAATTGCCTCATAGGGCCGATTCAAGCAGTTGGGGCAGAGGGGCCGGTCAAAGGGGGGTGGGGGGCCTGAGTCGGCCCGTGGGCCTTAGTTTGGTGACCCATGGTTTAAACATTCACAGGGGTATTTAATGCAGCTGAAATTTTATTGTGACAGGACATCAAGTAGTGAAAGGCATTCAAAACATCCACCATCCAGGACTAACAATATTCTTTTGTCTGGGTTTTATTGTATGTTTTCATAAAGACAAACGCCTATTTTTAGGAGCAGCACAATTTTTTAGCATAGTGACCTTTTAATGGTAATAAAGGACCAACATTTAGTAGCCAACTGAAATGTAAAACACAATATATCAATGATATAAATAAGTCAATGATAAAAATATATAGGTATATCAAGAATTAATGTCAAGCAATTATATATTTCTATCCTGAAACATTTTTATTCTGTTGTTTCTTAGATATGACAGAAAGCATGGGTTAAAATTCCATACAGATCCATCCTACTTCTTTAAACATTGAAAGAAAAGTAAGTTGCAGCAGGCCACAGATCACAAGAGGCAAGAGAAACTAGGACAGAATATGCTTGTGCGTGTCTGTGTCTATGGTCACAAACATATTTTACACAAACTCATACATGCGAGTGGTTTTTTATCTCTTTTCTTATTAAAAGAACTCAGCTCCACAAGAATTTCCTCAGATTAATGATTTTATCTGACTACCTCTAAAAATACTCAGAGAAGAAAAACACGTTTAAGAAACATAACAGCAATTTTGGAGAGTTTTGGGACATTTTAAACCAGATATTTAAATATTAATCTGTGATAATATCCTGTGGGCTACCCACGCGCAGGGCAGGACTTTATTTCTAATCGTATTTGTTAAAGGGGACATTTCACAAGACTTTTTTTAGATGTAAAAAAAAATATTTGGTGTCTCCAGAGTACGTATGTAAAGTTCTAGCTCAAAATACTATATAGATCATTTATAATAATATGTTCAAATTTCCACTTTGTAGGTGTGAGCAAAAATGTGCTGTTTTGGGTGTGTCCTTTAAAATGCAAATGAGCTGATCTCTCAGTGTCATGGTTGGATAGTGCAGATTAACAGGCGGTATTATCCCCTTCTGACATCACGGGGGAGCCAAATTTCAACAACCTATTTATTCACATGCTTGCAGAGAATGGTTTACCAAAACTAAGTTACTGGGTTGATCTTTTTCACATTTTCTAGGTTGGTAGAAGCACTGGGGACCCAAATATAGCACTTAAACATGGGAAAAGTCAAATTTTCATGATATGTCCCCTTTAACACTTCGTTAAAAAAAAAAAAAAAAACGTGTTGGCCAGTTCAGTTTTTTTGGCCCATTTAGACAATGCACAATAGGCTTGGGCGGTAATACGGTAATATGGTATACCGCGGGATCTAAAAATAGCAAAGGTATCAATTTCTATACCGCCATACCGGCCTTTAAAAAAAAACAATGAACTTATATAGCAGACAAGGATTAAATATTAAATTAGGGATGGCGAAAACTAAACATTTTCTTCAACGACCACCGAGCCATTAACTGATTAGTTTAAAACAAGTTACGCTGTTTGAAATAACAGCCATTTCGAGCCGCGCCTGCAATTTCGCAACTCTGTCGCATCTCTCTGCTGCTCTGCCTCCGGCTCATGCGAAACATGATTCCCGCAAACGTGTCGCCGAGGAGCTTGTATGCTGCTTGTATGTAATCAGAGGACAAATGACTCCTTAGTTTCAAAATGGTTTTGGTAAGGTGATCGCGTGGAAAATAAAGGCGTTTGTCTTATTAGAAGCTCATTTGAAACACTGCCACGGCTTATTTAAGAAAATGACAGCTCCGGAGAGACGGCGCTTAAGTTTGAGGTAATGCTAAAAATAATAAAGAAAGATGATGATCATCATCACCTTATCAGTTAGCACTAAAATGTAGATGTAATGTAATTCCAAATCTAAACCCATCTTATGCGGAATGTTGCCTTATAGACTGCAAAACGATAAAACAGGCACCTTCAGAATGCATTAAAGACGCACCGCCAAGGCAGGTCTAACTGCCTTCTAATAACGACTAGAACAACTCTTTTGTATAATTATTATTACTTTTTTATTTTTCAAAAAGACAAGTGTTAACTTCTGTTAAGTGCAACATGGACGATGCAATGCTTTGCTGATGCAAGCCGCGAGAAAGCCCTTGTCTGTTTTAGAAAAATGCAGCAAAGATATTAAATGCTGATGTATGAGTTTCATTTATTTATGATGAGGTCCGTGCGTTCTAGTTAACAATGCAATGCAAGCGAACGCGCCGTGTCGGCGCCTCCATGTCATGGTTATTATATTGTCTACTATATTTGCTTTTAATTTATTAAATACGTGCAATTGGTCGATAAAACATTTATTAAAATTAAGACACAATTTATACAAAACGAAATTCACTTTAAAGAAAGGCTTTCTACAAAGCAAAACCTAATTAAGTGGTAAAAATGTCTAATGATTTACAAAAAAAAAACTTAATCTGCACTTTACTGTTAAAAGACGTGAATGTTAATAATTCTGAATACAACCAGGAAAGACTTTCGTTTTAAATATTTTATTGCTGGATTTTACAAAAAATATTTTTATTTTATTTGCTGGAATATGCAGAAATTAAAGTTAACAGAAAGAGGACTTTATTTCATTAAAATATGGTGGAATGTGCAGAAAATAGGTTTAAATGTTCAGCAATTTTCTTCAAGTCTGAGACTGTTGCTTTGATTAAATTTTAGCTTGATGCAACGCGAGTGCACGAAACGCCGTGACCTTGCGCCAGAACCCAAATGCCGTGACCTTGCGCCAAATGTTTTTATTGGTTTATAAGTACAAACAGGCAAGTTGTGAAAAATTGAGTGTGAGGGATTTGTTCACTTCACACAAAAATATCCTGGAAATTGGAATGAGATGGCTAACTGTAGTCGCGTTTAGTCCACTGTCTATAATAGCCTAATTTAGAGATCACTTTTTTAACCGACAACTGGTTAATTCTGTTTGAGCTTAGTATTTAACTTTTTTCATAAACTGCTAGTTGTTGCTAATAAAAGTTGTTAATATTGTTGTGCAGGTTATTTTGTTATTGTTTCAGTATTAGTGTTTGGTATTCAGTTTCTAAAGGGTTTAGGCACAAGCCAACATTATAGTGAAGCCGTCTGATTACGTCAGAATTTTTTAATTATTATATACGGTAATACCGTATACCGGGGTAAAATAGGGAGGCGGTTTGATGGTATCAAAATTTGGATACCGCCCAAGCCTAATGCACAATAATCTTTAATTTAAGTAAACATGACACTTCATTATCATATTAATGAAAGCAATGATCTTAAAAACAAGGTGTTCACCATAAGATGCTTAGGTGTCTCAAAAGTAGGGCCATTCCTGTTTCCCGACCAACCCACCTTAAAGTGTCCTTCTTCTAACTCTTAAAGGATTACTCCACTTGCTCAAAAAAATCCCGATAATTTACTCACCCCTGTGTCATCCAAAATGTTGATGTCTTTCTTTGTCCAGTCGAGAAGAAATTAGGCTTTTTAAGGAAAACATTCCAAGATTTTTTTAAATGTTGCCATTTTTTTTAGAGTTTATTTTACCCCAACAGTTTAGTTTAAATGCAGTTTAAAATGGCAGTTTCAAACATGGCGGCACAAAATGGCGACTTCCCTGTAAGTGCATGTATATTAAAAAGTTTTTATTTTAAGATAATAAAAACAATACAGTTAATTATGTAAGGTCTTTATACACCACTGATAATATAGTTATGTATATTTTATTGCATTTTTATTGTCATTAGATCCTTCTAAAACTTACACACTGCACCTTTAACTAAGAATAATAGTCAACTTGATAATTGTTAATATTCTGAAATAAGACGTATGCAGTCTACAAATGCGACCTATGGAGGATGCAGCCTGAAGCATGAAGCTGTGGACACTAAAGGCACGGCCACACTAGACTTTGAGCATTCAATATTTTGTCGGACGTTGCTGCAGAGAGTGAGCTTATCGATGTGATTTTTGGCTTTGTCCATTTGTGCTTTTTATTAGAGAGTAAGTGACACAGTGACAAACGGTTTTGTACTGGTCACAACAATTCACGTGATAAACATTTGCAGGTCACCAGACTGGAACTTTGCTACACAGCAATGTGCAAAGTATCGTCGCACAAACTAGTGTTTCCGGTCTGACTTAATCACATGCATATGAATGGAAGTCAAGGGAAAGAAAAGTGTAGTGTGACAGGTGTTATGAGCAATTGAGTATCCCCTAACAATTCTGTCTTCTTAGGACCCCGACTAGTACCTAGTGCTAATACCTGATCAAAATGTATTCTCGCGATATCTTGTTACTAATGGCCAATCGCAGCTGCATAAGCGGCTATAGGTCTAGCATGCGAAATATTGTTTTAAAATAAAAGCTTAGATTTAATGTAGCAATAACTTAAGCAGTTGTATGTCATTATCTGCTTAAAAAAATATATTTTTGTAAATCATACACAAAATTAACCATATTTTTGATCCTACTAAAAGTGTAGTAATCATGTCTCATAAATTATCATTTTAAAGCAGGTTCAAATATATGGTAGGATAGCAACCAGTTAGCTGTGTACTAAGCTAGTACTTAAAGCTAACTTAAAAACTCTTAGAACTCGATTTGTATAATTTCACTACCTATAGCCGCAGTTGTATACTTTGAAATAAATCATATAATTTAAAAGACATCAATTCTAATTTTAAGTTATAATGACATTAAAGTTATAGTGACATTAATCATAATAAAAAATGTATTTAGTGACCCTTGATGCGAGTCCACAAGGGGGAAACCGGAGTCGTATTTTGGGACAGACTCTCTTCTGTCATCTGATTTATTCATTTGACATAATGATGTTAAATGTGGAACTAACTGATCATTACAACAAACAGCTTTCTTTCATCATAGCTACTATCTACAGACATCCAGATTTTCTTAAAGATTTGCAGATTTCCTGTCTGAGCTAGAAGTCACTGTAGATAAAGCTCTTATCATTGGGGACTTTAATATCCACATTAATAACCCAAAAGATGTGTTAGGACTAGCGTTTATGGACGTTCTAAATTCCCTCGGTATTAGACAAAACGTGACAGGGCCCACGCATACCCGTAAACATACATTAGACTTAGTTCTGTCACTTGGGCTCAATATTAATGACATAGAAATATCACCTCAGAGCGATGCTCAAAGAGATCAAAGAGAAACACCAGCACCAAGGATCCAAGTAACGAAATAATTATTTTCCTTGGTAATTAGTTACTTCTATAATAATGTAACGCAGTTACTAACTCAGTTACTGTCTATTTGTGAGAAGTAATTAGTAACTATTACTAATTACTTTTTTAAAGTAACATTCCAACACTGCTCCTTTGTATCTTAAAGAACTACTATCAGAATACAATCTATCACATACACTGCGGTTGCAAAATTTTGGTCACTTAATTATTCCTAGAGTATCAAAAGTGTCTAAAGGTGGCAGATCCTTTTCCTAACTAGCTGTTCAAGGATCAGACACAGTTGATCACTTTAAGTCTAAACTAAAGACAATTCTCTTTAACATAGCATTCACATAACTTGTCTGGGTAATATACTTATGCCGCAATAGTTAGCCTGTCTGGAACCGAGCGGATATTAAACCACAATACTGTATGACACTTGCATTACATACGAACGGCCCCTACGCTAATAGGATTTTGCTTTCCCTGTCTCGTCCTCAATCCCGAGGACAATGAAACTAACAGACCCAGTTCCGGCTGCCATGAAGGTCACCACACCACTGATCTGCTGGCCTTCCTTCAACGTAATGCACAACCGATGTCTAATTTGAAATGATTTTTCTGTGTTTTTTCCTGCATCTATTTATGTAAAGCTGCTTTGAAACAATTAGAAACTGTTCCACAACTGTGAAATGAACTGCCGGTCGTGACACGATCCCCTGACACTGTAGCTGTCTTTAAGACTCGGCTAAAAACTCATCTCTTCCGCCATTACCTCACTTCCTAATAACAGACTTACTATCTTTCTTTAGTTACCTTTCGCTTTATCTCTTTCTCTATTTACCTTCCTTTTTATGTATTAAAAAAAATACTAACAAACCCGTGGCTATGTATATTGTGTTGGACTTGATGAGACTATTTCCAGTGCTCTTATGTATTGCTGTTCTTGTGTTGCCATAATTGCTTCTATTATTTACCTCACTTGTAAGTCGCTTTAAACAAAAGCGTCTGCTAAATGACAAAATGTAAATGTAAAATGTGAGAAGCGCTATATAAATAAAATTGAATTTAATGGGGCTCATTAACAGTTTGGTTAGAAAAACATTCCTCAAAATATCTTTCTTCATGTTCATCAAGAAAAGTATACAGTTTTGTTACAACATGAGGGTGAGTAAATGATAACATAATTTTCATTTTTTTGTGAACCATCCCTTATCATGGGAATGAAGCTGGTAGTCCCGCCCAGAACTCTGCATCCAAAACAAATAACGTGAGCACCTCGGAGGCGCAACCTAAAGTTTCAAGAACCATTCAAATGCAAGGTGGGCTCATTTTGAAAATAATTATATTTACAAGTTTGATTCTGTTCTAAACAGTTTATGACGTTAAAAACATTCAAGTTATTAAAACATTCAATTTCCAATAGTACATTATTTGGAAGCGTTTCGTTTTTACGTCTGCTTTTCTGGTTCTATTTACAGAACACAATAATCTTTAATAAAAACGTGTTAAATAACTGTCATATTAGCAAAAGCGTATAGTGTCTAAAGTGCCTATTGCTTCCTGTGGATTAACAGTTTTCTTTCCTATATGCAGTGTTTCTCATCAGTTCTTAACCTCACCATAGAATGATGACCCAACAGCGCTTATAAGCAGTGTTGTTTTCGTCAACGATGACGATAACGAAATGATTTCGTTGACGCACCTTTTTTTTATGACGTTAACGCAACGATGACTAGCTAAAAATGGCTCTAAGGTGTCTAAAACCTGACGAGACGCTTTCGAGTTTTCGTTGACGAGACGCGACGAAACGAAAATGATTATAAGTCTGACGTTCACAATGTGTGTCATTTCTGCCTATTTTGCGTGAAATCTGTCTGTTTTTACCTAAAAAATAAAGTATCAGCAATGCTCATGCTGCCGCTTACTATCCTTGTTTTGGGTACGCCCACCACCCGGCTGCCGCCATGCCGCGCACGCGCACCAGACTCCACACAACAACAACACTCCGGCTAGTCACTTGCAACACCTCTTTGAAGGACCATGGCGGTGGCGCCAATAAACGGGCTTGGTGGTCGGAAACGACGTGATGATTTGTGGACATACTTTCTGTATAATCCCTCAGAAAGAAAAACTGAATGTGTAGTATTGGGAGACGACGGTAAATGTGGCCACAAACTAGGTGGGAAGAACACCACCAACCTCAAGCGGCACCTGAAGGCTCGTCACGCTGCTATTTTTTCAAAGGTAACTAACAAGTCACACTGTTAACATAACATATCATATACATTCAATTCTACTCAACAATCGGCTAATGACACATTTCATAGTAAGCTTAAGGTTTTAAATATATCTACTGGCGCAAATTTAATTTTCTGATAACTTCAGGCTAAATATTAGCTTGGTTGCGCTAACGTCAATAGCGTATGTTTACGCAGGGATTTTGGCCGGTTAGGAAGCAAATCGTCTTTATGTTAAACCATAACGTTATTTTGATGTCAGTGATAGTCTGAATTCTGAAATGTGGAGACAACGCAACAAAAAAAGTCACAATCAGTTTTGTAACAGCTGCAGTTATATGTTCTTTGTTGGCATAGTCTCTTTGCTTTTAGTAATTTGTCTTACATGTTTGATAGTAAAGATCTTTTTGTTATATACACATATATACATACTTACATACATATATATATTATACACACACTATTGTTACTATTGCTACTATAATATACAGTATACACACATACACATTTGATTAGTTTTTATTCACATGACATTTACAGATGTATTTTGTATAGAGAGTAATTGTCATTGTTTTCTCCTCATCCAGATCCCAGTGACCAGAACTCCTATAAAGAAATCTGGTTGTCCAAATAACGAAAAGGCACAGACATCTATCGAAACAGCCTTTGCCGCAGGATCTAAATACAAGTCAAACTCTGTGGAACAACGTGTCAAAGAACAAGCGCTCGCTCTTTGGATTGGACGCACTGGTCTACCTGCTTGCACAGTGGAGGATGAAGATTTCATCCACATGATCGAGACCTTTGATAAAAGGATGACCATACCCAAAAGAACAAAAATAAACAACTTGGTTGACAAGATTTATGATGATGAAAAACTGAAGTACAAAGAGCGGCTTGCCAGAGCACGTAAAATAACAATTGGGCTGGACATATGGACCAAAAAAGGACTTACAGCTTCATTTCTGGCAATTAGTGCATGTTTTTTTTGCACTATGGTAAACAAAGCACAGCACATATTGTTGAGACTTGATCAGATCGCACACCCACACACGGCAGAGTGTATTAAACATTCTGTTGACCAGTGCATAGAGGACTGGGGAATACCACAACACAAAATTCTAACAGTCATAACTGACAACGGAAGCAACATGATTGCAGCATTTAAGTCTAATGAACCAGATGAGCCCACTAGCTCCGAGGATGAATCCACTGAGACGAGTGACCCTGAAGATTCTGAGGTGGCTGTTAGAGAACACCAAAGGTAAATTACTTCAGTTTGCTGTTAATTTTCACTATGTCAGTCACTCCTGAGTTATGCTTGTAGGTTATAGTCATTTTTTTAGCAATTGTTCATGGCAATTTTATTGAATGTCCTTAAAACTACTATTTTTCTCTGTATTTTTGTCTCTTCTAGGTTTGGAGCCATAGATATGAGTAGGACCCCCTGCGTTGTACACACTCTACAACTTGTGGTGAACATGATCCAGAAAGACACAAGTGTCAACCGACTGCTGAGCAAAGTAAGAGGTCTTGTTAAGCTCTTCCGCAAGTCATCGGTGGCAACTGAGCGACTGCTGCAGCTGTGTCAACTAACCCTGGTCAAAGACTGCCCTACTAGATGGTCCAGCACATATCAGATGATATCACGGCTTCTCCAAGTCAAGGACTCAGTAGTTCAGGTTGCGGATGGGATGGGCTGGGACTATTTACTGCCAAGTGAGTGGCATAAGCTGTCCGCTCTCAGAGATTTACTTATCCCCTTCGCTGAGCATACCCAGTTGCTTCAAAGTGACACACAGTCATTATCCCTTGTGGTGCCTGCCCTTCTGGACCTGCAGGGTCACCTGTCTGAGTTCCCCCATGCCCAGGGATCTAGCTTTAAGGACCTCGCTTCCCTGGCAATTAAGATGAAGGCAAACATGGACAAGAGGTTCAGCTGCTTTCTTGATCACACTGACTCCAAGTTTTCACCTCTCGCTAGTGCTGCATGCTTCCTTGACCCAACAGTTGCACCTGAAGCACTCCTTGAAAATGATGATGAGCAAATAGAGGCACTTCTGAGAGCGTCAGAAGATTATATTGCTCAGTTGGTGCCACGAGTTGTACGGGAGGAGGAGGCTGAAGATGAGGAGCCAGAGCAGGGAGAAGAAGAATCCAAAGAAGAGCAGCCACATAACAAGCGGCCCAGATTCAGATTCTTGTCCAAACCAAGCCGGCCTTCCAAGTCTACCCATTCAAAGCCGTGTGTTAAGGAGGAAATCAAGAAATTCAAGGAGCAGTTGTCACAACCTATAAACCAAGAGACTGCCCTAGAATTTTGGGCTGCACAGGGAGATTCTGTTTATCTGAGTTTAAAACCCATTGCCTTAGACCTTCTGGCCATGCCAGCATCTCAAGCATTTGCTGAGAGAGTCTTTAGCATTACAGGTGACCTCAGTCGTGGCCGTCGTAATAGAGCACGAGTCATTTTAGAAAGAAGTGCTTTCCTGAAACTGAATCGAGATCAGTAGGCTAATTTAACGAGCATTAAAGGAGTAGTCCACTTTAAAGATGGGGCCCATTGATTTAACATAGTATTTTTTTCCTACTATGAAAAGTCAATGGACCCCATCTTTAAAGTGGACTACTCTTTTAAATTTTTTACAGATATGTTACTGTGATAGGCCTATTCTGTTTGGGCTTTATGTGAGACTGCACTCGAGGTAGGGCCCTCCTCTAATTCATTGTGTTAAACCAACTTTGTTTTTATTTATTTAGTAAGTAAGTTTGCTTTCTTTAAAGACCAAATACAGTGTTTACAGTATTTAGGGATTGTCTTATTCATTTTTATGTTCAACACTTCAAGTGTCATGTTGTTTCCTACTTTAAATTCAAGTATGCATTCCTAACAACCTATGCTCAATGCACCTCAGTATTGTTTATTTATTTTATTATTTTGTTTCAAAATTGCAACTTTGCAGTTTGCACAAGTTAAAGATAGACAGGGTTGTATGATGTTTGTGTTTACAAATAATATGCATCTTGTGATTGCACTGACAGACAAGTTAAAGCACAAGTTGTAGAGCATAAGTATGTGTTCCTCAATAGCTTATATTTTGGGCACATTGTTCATTGCACTTCAGCAATTTGTCAAATAAAGCCACAATTGCTAAAGTAGGTGTTTTTATTCCTGGCTTTTTGGAGTAAAACAGTGATCCACTGTTACCACTTTATCTGTGTGTAATGTTTTAGTAGCTCAAATTGTTTTGCTGTTAAACTCAAACCATTACTTTATTACTGGTGAAAATAGCCAATGTGCAAAAATGTTAGAAGAGCATCAATTCATGGGAAATAACTTGACTAAAACCTTTTTGCGTTTTCGTCGACTAAAACTTGACTAAAACCTTTTTGTGTTTTCGTCGACTAAAACTTGACTAAAACTATCTAGTTTGTAAGTGACTAAAATGCGACTAAAACTAAAAAGCATTTTCGTCCATAAGACTAAGACTAAGACTAAAACTAAAAGAGCTGCCAAAAACAACACTGCTTATAAGCCCGAGAACGGTCGTTCTTTTTTGCGTCATACATTCTAAATTCCATGGTAACATACAATTCGTATGTCACGTGATAATATTTAGACTGTGTCAGTGGATATCTTGTTAAGTTGACAGCGGTCGAACGTGCGGGACTGTTAAAATTCACTGTACATTTTCACATTTGGTATTTATTCCCTTAAATCTATATACACTATATTTTGTTCTGGGGATTTATTCTGTCACCGATTGTATCAGTCCTTAACTTTTAATTAAATTTCTGGCATAAGTGTGAAGTTTTGTACGAAGATCATGATGCTGCTGTATTTAAGGTTCTTGAATTTTCTTTGGTTTGACAACCATTGAGACAAAATGAGAATGCAATGCGAGCTTTGCTGCCAAACGAATTAAACATCAAAAGATGAATAAAATATGTCAAAAGTGTCTGTCAGCTACATGAAACGGTATCCTTGTTTATTTTTAGTGAGAATTTTTTAAATACTCGTCGTTTGAATGTTTTAACAGTTAATAGTATTACAACTTTGCTAACATTATATATATATATATATATATATATATATATATATATACGTTATTAATGTAATTATTACAATTTACTATGCTGTATTTCGCCTGCTTTCGGTAAGCATTCAGTATGTTGTTATCCGTTCCTTTTGCCTGTCATAAAACATTGGCCGTGGGAACTGGAGGTACTGAGGGTACTGCAGCACCCCCTTCCGACAGAATTGGGAATTTAATATAACTTGAAATAAAAAAAACTTTTTCTAATTATTTCAGTGTTAATTGTGTTTTGTGACAGGAGGAAATATATTTATACTAAAAGTCGTTCATATTTTGCCCTAATAACTAATTGTGTTGAAAACTAACACAAAAACTACGTTTGGAGTATCATAGGTAGTGCTGCAGCGGTTCTGTTATGTAATAGGGTTTTTACCATTTACATAATTATGAGTTTTGAATGAACCAGCAGCCCACGGCTATGGCAGTCCCTCGCCGACAACAGGAATCCGTCAGGTAATTATTATATACTCACGGTACAGCGTACTCTGGTTCCTGTCATTGCCGGCCAGAGATTAAACAGCTTTAAATAGGACACTTTGATTAAACTCATGTGACATGAGAGTAGCTACTGCTGCCAGAACGCGCGAGACTGAACCGCATGTCAAGGATTACGTCACATCCTGGACGAGTTAAAAGCTCTTGTGAAATCGGCACATACTTTACAGACAACGCATATGCGCTCCGTTTAGCCACTTTTCTACATTGAACATTATATATTTCCTAAAGCTAAGGCATGAGAAAATGATCTGGAAACGATACTGCATTTTTGTGAAGAGCTAACAGAAATCAAAGTCTACAAAGCTGTTTACAATTTAATTCCAAGTGACCGTGGCTAACATATGTTAACCCACATGAATAGGAGGATGGGAACTCGTTATACAAGCGAGGAGCATTATGGGTAAATGTTTTGTTATTTGGTCAGGTTTGGTGTTTCGTTATCCCTGCTAAATATCCTGTCATACCACACCAACTCGTTTAATGAGAAATGCTTGAAGAATGCTTGGAGGGGCAAATGACGAATTGGGATGGGGACACACCTAAGGATTTTCGCACGGATGATGAATGTAACTTGGTTATTTGGTCTCGGTGTACAGTTACAAGAAAAAAACAATTCTTATGTGTTCTGTCCAATCCTTAAACGTTTTAGCAAATCATTAGATGTGTCCCCAGTGTGCTATTAACAAACAAGCTTATATTCACCAAAAGGTCATGAATGCCATTAATGTTTTTGGACTCGCAGGCATTGGATTGACATAATTCTCAACATTTCGTTCATGTCAGTAGGGCACTCAAAACAGGCAAAACGTGTAATTTGTTTCCGAGCTCTTCCTTTCACAAATTTGAATGCGAGACAAAGGTTTGTGAAGGAAGTCATCTCAAATTTTTAAAATGGTCCACATACACAAACAATTATTAACGCTTTACTAATGTATAATTGCAACACGTAGGCAACCTCTAAAATTAATCTCCAGTCTTGAAGGACTAAATGACACTGGAGAGCACAGCCACTCACAGCTGTCCTTGGGTCTGACCCAAGCACAACTCTAAAGGGCCAACAGGGTATGAGGTTGCATCTCAGGAAATAAAACACTGCTTGACATCCAGTGAGAAGTGTAAAGGCATGTGTCAAGTCTAGCCTTTGAATAAACATCTAAATGCTTCTAATGGACTATATGTGGTGTAACTAAGCTGCTGCCAGCATGTCTTTAATGTTCATTTTGTTATTGTTAAACATTAATATTTCAAATAATTACAAATCAATTATACTTGCTTTAGTGAAAGCCTAGGGCGCGGTACACAATGAGTCAGTAAGACATGCAAATAGGTTACTGCCTTAATTATATTATACTGCACGTCTGCAAGCATGGTTAAAGCAAACTAAATGGTGGTAGTGAATAATAATACAGCCCATTACAAAGAGTTGTATAAGACAGTTTAAAGAAAACCGACAAGTTGTTTTGTAGGTTCGTTCAGTGGGTCTTTATTGAAGCAATGACTAAAAACAGACCGGCTGGAAAACAGGTAGATTTTAGTACCTGGCATTCTTTCTTTACAGGAATGACAGTATGGTGAGGGGGAACAAAATAAAGAAAAAGGGGGCAAAATAAAACCACAAAACAGAACTTCCCCCAGTACAACTAGTAATGACTACTAGCTGGTCCCTATAAATAAGGCGGAATTTGAGAGTCCTTCCAAATGTACAAGATATGTTACAGTTGAACACCTCACATTGAACAGTGGACAGAGTTTACATGACCTTCTTCAACTCATCATACAAGACCAGGACAAAGGCACCACCCATGCCTCTGAGAACATTAGACCAGGCTCCTTTGAAGAAAGCCTTGCCACCCTCATCGCGTCCAATCTTCCTCCAGCAGTCAATTGTGCCGCTGTACATGATGTCAGCTGAAACAAAACAAAAATGAACAGTTTAATGCGCTGCTCGAATAGAAACTTGTCAACATGTACTTAAAAGTTGAGCAAAAACTTACCTCCTTTACGTCCAGACTGCATCATCATACGACGACGGACTGTGTCGAAGGGGTAGGATGCAAGACCAGCAACAGCAGTCACAGATTGAGCGATCATCCAGCTGACAACAATGTGAGTGTTCTTGGGATCTGGCAGCATACCTAAAGACAAGCAAAAAGGTGAAATTGCAGCAAGTTCACAAGTTGCAAAAAAAAAAGATCTCAATGGAACGCAGACTCACCCTTGGCTGTGTCATAGATGCCGAAATAGGCAGCTCTGTAAATGATGATTCCCTGCACAGACACGTTGAAGCCCTGGTACAGACCCTTGAGGCCATCAGACTTGAAGATCTTTGCCAAGCAGTTACCAAGACCACTGAACTCTCTTTCTGCGCCAGCTTTGCCGACATCGGCGGCCAGACGGGTTCTTGCGAAGTCGAGAGGATAGACGAAGCAGAGGGATGTGGCACCAGCAGCACCACCTGAGGCCAGGTTACCAGCGAAGTACCTCCAGAACTGGGTGCGTTTGTCTACACCATCAAGGAAGACCTTCTTGTACTTGTCTTTGAAAGCAAAGTTGAGGGCCTGGGTGGGGAAGTATCTGATGACGTTGGCCAAGTTTCCTCTCCAGAATGACACAAAGCCCTGCTCCTTGGGAATACGGACGACGCAGTCCATAATGCCCTTGTACTGCTTATCCACTGTAATCTGTTTGCTAGCATGTTGCACCTGTGAACGGAACAGAAAGCAAATCAATCGGACGCATTCATTTGATGAGACTACACACGAAAGCGTCCCTACCGATACCACCAAATAACCTAAAAAAATAATTGTACAGGTATTGCAGTACAAAACAAACCCACGAAAGGCAACGTTTCAAGAAGGAAACACGAACTCGTGATTATGCTAAGTAAAAGAAAAGCCGGTAGAGGAAAAAAAGCATGCTATCTTCCGGTAAAATGGTTTCCGGAACGAAACTCGCAAAAAGCGAATATTCGTTCAAATAGTCCTAAAACGCAAAACACTGAATTACAACAAGTAACATACATTTATACACAGTATCCCAAAACAGTGCTGTACTATAGTACAAAAAGCGTGTCCTCAAACAAAAGATGAGAGGTCGTCCTACAAACGAGCGTTAGCTTGTTAGCTAGCAACGAGGGCCTAGCTACCACAGGCCTCCCCTTCTCGCGACCTTGGCAAGATCCGTGGATGCTGCCTTCCGATGTTACAATGAAAACGGTACTGTTATAAAAACAAATAGATGTATCGCAAATCTTCTGTAAAGAAACGAGCATAAAAATGTAAAATGTAGTCGTTTAGCCTCTATGTGAATGTTGGTTGAGGCGTGTCACAGTTTGTTCCTTAGAAGGAGGTAGGTAAAGGTTACTGAGCACTGAAGGCCTAACTTAGATTTTCTAACGGAACACTGTAATGTTCAAAATATGTTGAAACATCATTAAAATAATTCCGGGAATGATCGTTTCATTATTTAGTCAAGACGTTAACGATTTATATAGAAACTCTTTATAAAACCCAATGGTTAAACGCCTAATGAACGTCTGAATGAAACGTGTACTTTGATAAAAAAAAAAATTAAAAGCGAAAATGCTGTTGCGCTTTAGCTAATTGCGAAACAAACGTAAAACGCCGGCCATATTCTAAATTCTTCAGGATTACATGATATCGTTTAAACAATCTGTGATTATATAATCCCGCTAAATAACTACGTATATTTTACCTGAAGCAGCAGTTTGACTCTCTCGATGGGGGCCACCGCGGTTTTGGAAATGGCAGCGGCTATGCCACCGGCCAAGAAGTCCTTGGCGAAGGAGATGGCGGTCTCACTCATTGTTGGATGTTCTTAGGGAGGTGTAGTTTGAAGAGGTCAATCCCGCTCTGCCGCAGGACTAGCTTGGAATGCCGGCTGATTCGAAATGGCCGAATGTAAAGTTGCGACGAGATTTTTAAAAGGTTTCTCTCGCGAGACGAACCGTACCAAGAGCATCAATTGTTTGATTGGACGGTGGACCAAACGTCACACATTCCATGGGCGGAGCCATTTATGCGATGACGGGGATGAATGGCTCAAAGTTACAAAAGGTAACCTTAAGGCTTCTCAAGGTGGATAGCATAAATGAAGAAAGGAAGTTTACGTAGAACCAAAATAGTTAATGACAACTAGCAAAAATTAAACAATAGACAAAAACTATGAAATCTTTTACCCTTATTTTCAAACATACTGACAGTGGAATACACCAGGAGGTGTATTACAAGGTGACATACAGTAGTATGCTTATTTGTCACTACATAGTTCACTGCCTGTCTTTAGTTAATGATCTTCAAGGCCAGGTGCGTGAGGGATAAAAGGTCATCATACCAGTATAAAGTCCTTCACATGACTTTCGATTGTTTGGCATTTGATTGATTTTTTAGATTATCAGGCAATACAAAAACCTTTAAACTTTTAGACATGCTGAATAAATGAATTGAATAAAACAATAGGAAAACAGACGAGTTTGACCAGGTTATAAGAAATTTTATTGCTTTGTATTTTACAATGTGCTTTTTAACTTACATGTTTATGTGCCACATTTAAGAAAATATGAATCCCATGAAAACACTTTCTTTTCTACCAAACCTAATCAGAGTCATTGTTTACTATGTGTACAGATTAGCAGAATTCAAGAGATTACGATCCAGATTCACAATCTGGCTGCTTATTTATCAAATAAGCAAATGTCAAACTACACCCAAACACCACTTTAAAAGCATGTGCTTATAAATAAACAGAAGACCTTTAAAAGTCCAAGAGCTGAAAACCAATGGAAGAATAATACTTTGTTTGACAAAGGCATTGATTTGTGCTGTTGAATGATACTCAACATTTCTCCTGAGAAGTGATTCAATCAAATAAAGAATTTCCACAATTCTCGTCCACAAACACGATTTCAGTGGAGTGTTAAGTTAAATGAGTCTACAGAATAACATTGAAACAATACTGTACATTTAATACTGCCTAATAAGATTCGCTCTTTTGTGCGTCTGATGTGTCTGAGATACTACAGAACATGTGGATTGAGCTTCAAGTACAGCCCATGAAATGTTAAATACAATGACAGTTACACTGTTCTTCATAATAACCAAGTACACTTTGCAAAGTACCACCATGAATAAGGAGTTCCAGCATCAGGCATAAAACCATCTTACACACATTAATGTATGCAGAATAGCCATGAAGCACCTCCAAAACCTATTATGTCTTCAATAGTCAGTAGTATATTCAGGGAGAAACCATATTACCACCGATTTCCTAAAGAAGTATTCTGTGGTCTTTGCGGATTTCTATTTTTCAAGTAGCGCTTAAACTCCTGAAGTTCATATGGGCCCAGACTTTGATCCACACCAGGTTTAGGTTTGTAGCTAAGTGGAGAAATGATATAGCCATTCCGGTAAAGGCAGACTTGCTTACACATCTCAAAGCAACTAAAGAGCAAGCCAAAATAGGGGACGATCTGCAATATAAAAAGAAACAACATTTACATTAAGTGGAAATGTGGTGTTTATATTATAAGCACCAATTAAAAACACATAAAATTCGGAGATTCAAACAGGGACACCTTAAAAAAGTAATTCACAGATTATTTCATTTTAAAGTATGTCTGCCAAGCATTCTAGTCACCGTTGTTTTAACCCAGCAAATTTGTGAATGAAAGATCAAACCATGTATGAGCATTTACACAGAAAACATACAGTGCTGATGTTATTTTTATCTCTGTCATCACATGAGCACATAACACAAACCTCACCTTCACCATGTTAGCTGTAAGGCCACTCCAAAGAGCCATGACGCCCTTGTTTTTGATGACCTGTCTGAAGCAGTCCATCATCCCATTAAAATGAACATCAACTCCTCCACAATGTGGCAGAAGAAGACTCTGGGCCTAAAGTATTGATTGGAAAAACATTCCCTGATTATTAAATAATTACACAAGAGAAGATCACTACTGTTCTTCTTAATAAAAAATATATGTCTTAAATGTTCAGGGATGCATAGTACAAAAAAAAAAAACTAAAACACACTGATGGTACAAAAATATTTATGTATGGTTTTCCTTTTCCAAAAGTAACAAACCACTGCAACACATTTTCCTATGCCTTTAACCCTCTTAAGAGTTCTGTGGGCTGTTGACTGTGTCTATAGACGCTGTTGTTTAGCACCAAACTAAAAGTCTTCTTGGAATATTTTGCAGCCAGTTTTTACTTGACAGTGCCGTTTAAACTTGTCAAAGAGAGAAAGCAAAACTCTCTCTGTCTCGTTTTGCAGTTTTTTAAAACATATAAGAAAACCTATAGGTGGTGTACATATATATATACACACTTGTATCCAGTTTTTTTTCTGTGTGTGAGGGGTCAACTATATTTAGAAAATGTATCTTTGGCAAAGACAGACCCTGCCTGGACACTATCTACACTACATTCCCAGCTGCTACGAGGTCTTGTGCTCTTTAATAATAGCCAGTCCTACTTTGTTATGTGTGAACTGATGGAAATACTTTTTATTGTGTATTTAAACACTTACTCCACAATACAAATGTAGACATTAAAAGGCAGGAGTCATTAAAGTACAAAATTTAACAGGAAATCTGTGACACTGATACCATTATGCCCCCCTGTGCTGAGAATTGGCATTGCACAACAGCATTACAGCTCAAGGGTTCTCACCTGCATCTTTCTTTTTACAGTTTCAAAGGGAAAAGAGAGAGTTTGAGCGACTCCAGCAGCAAGACAGCCATTGATAAAGTTCTGTAAAGATGTAAAGCGAACATGACGTTCCTGCCACAGCTTGTCCAAGTTGACATACACCGCATAGCAGCCAACCGAGAAGGGAACGGCACCTATTGCACAGTAATGCAAATGTAAGGTATAAAGTTCAGTTTTCCAACATTTCAGCAGCTTTTGTAAGGGAGTGGTAAATGGTTTTTTTAGAACTGAGAGGTTATATATATATATACACACTGGACAACTTAAATGTGACAGTAATCTAAGCCATACAAAACATTATTATAAGTGGACATTTTGTTTTATTGAAGAGCGGATAAAGTATCATCTGATGTGTCTGACATAATTCTTACCTAATATTGTGAGGGAAAAGCCTCTGTAGAGGGCCTGAAGCCCTTCGTTTCTGTAGATGCTGGAAAGAGAATGCAGCAGCCCCCTGTAGGTCAATTCTCTGACATTTTGAGCAATAAATCTTGTTTCAACCACCTCCATTGGATATGTGGCTAAAGCCGCAGATATCCCAGCCAGCCCACCTGCCACTATGGCCCTCCATTGTGAGACTTCACCCAGTTCATCAATGTGTAGGTGGATAATACTATCAGAAATAGAATAAAATAAATAGTTACCAATTATATTTATAATTTATAATTACCACAATAATTTAAATGTATTTTGTCTAACATTAATTAACAGTCAAAGATATAGACCTAGTATTTCTAATAATCTAAAGGCTTTTTTGTAGCATGATATTATTTTTATTCAGATTTTCAATTACCATTATTTACTTCCATTCTTTAATAGAAAAATATTTTAATGATTTAATGTTACACTAGAGCCAATTTAATTTGACATTCCTCATCTTTGTTCAAAATGGTGACACATTAAACTCTCTGAAAAGGAAAGACTCCACATTAAAGCACTTTGCGATGCAGGATGGTCTCTAATACAATATATCTTATAAATTTGTTAAGCACTGTAGTTTTGATTTAAAGGGACATTGCACTTTTTTTGAAAATATGCTCATTTTCCAGCTCCCCTAGAGTTAAACATTTGAATCTTACCGTTTTGAAATCCATTCAGCTGATCTCCGGGTCTGGCGGTAGCACTTTTAGCATAGCTTAGCACAATCCATTGAATCTGATCAGACCATTAGCATCATGCTAAAAATAACCAAAGTGCTTCTATATTTTTCCTACTGCCCAAAAATAGTCCCCTGCTATTGAAAGTAACCAAGGGGACTACTTTCAGGCAGTGCGTAATATCACTAAGCCTGCTGCAGGCATGTTACAGCAGGAAAGTCCTTGATTAATACGCCAGTTTGAAATATGGTTCCTAGCATATCTATCATATCTATGCTTCTATCAACCTAGACAATGTGAAAAAGAACAACCTTGTAACTTAGGGCCTGTTTACACAAGAACGCTCGAGGGTAAAAACGTAAAAATATTTTATCGGATGTGCCTTTCGTTTACACGGCGACGGTGTTTTGGGGGCTTAAAAACGCAAAAAAGTGAAACCACCCTTCAGAGTGGAAATCTTAAAAACGATCTACCGTCGTGTTCTCGTCTAAAGAGTAAAAACGCAAAAGTCTGCTCACGGTGGCTCTCGTCGCGCACGCGTTTACGTCACAGGCATGCGCCAGTTCAGGAAAATAACAACAAACATGTCAGATTATTTCCATACGTCGGACCTTCAAGTTGCCATAGCAGCTCTGATAAATATACAAGTCTTTCCAGCAGTTGTACGAAATATTCACAGCAAGTATTACTGATCAGAGAAGGCACATTAATTACCTCAGTGAAACTTTTGATGCGCCATTTCGTCGGAGGCAAACAAGACGGCTTTAAATGAGATCTGGGAGAACCAGGAAGAAGGTTGTACGCAGGCTCACGGACTTGGTGTTGTTGTGTGTCAGTGCTTCACATTGCCACCTAGCCGCCTGGAGTGCATACTACATCGAATATCACACACTTTTGCGTCACCATATGCACGCAGATTTCCCCCTCAAAATGCTCGTATAAACGCGGAATAAAAAGTGATAACGCAACACCACTTTTGCGGTTTCTTTTCAGATCGTTTCCATGTAAACGTAGTCTTAGTTTTGGTAAACCATTCTTTGCAAGCCTGTGAAAAAACAGCTCATTGAAATTTGGCTCCCCCTGTGATGTCAGAAGGGGATAATACCACCCCTTAATCTGCACTATCCAACCACGGCACAGCCATTTGGCGCAGAGATCAGCTCATTTGCATTTAAAAGGACACACCCAAAATTTTTGCTAACACCTAAAAAGTGTCAATTTTAACATGTTATAATAAATTATCTATATGGTATTTTGAGCTAAATCTTCACATATGTACTCTGGGGACAACAAGGATTTATTTGACATCTTAAAAAGTCTTGTGAAATGTCCCCTTTAACTTATTTGGTTACTGAATAATCTACAAATTTTAAAACATATGATATTAATAATACAGAATCAGTAAAGGATCAGCCTTTTTTGAGTTGTTTTGTATTAATAGTAGGGTTTTTTTTAGAAACAGTGCTTATCACCTCTTTTAAAATTTAGATGATTTATCTAAATTTAATATCTAAATATGCTAACATATAATTATTTACAAAAAACATAACCTGCATTGCATTGGTCCACATCCTGTATTTTTATCATAAGAACAGTGTGTTCAAAACAGATCAGAAAACATCCTCTACTCTTTTTCCTGGAATACAGGAACGCTATGTACGGGTTTCTGGAGTCCCCTGTTTACCCCTGCAGCATGTGAAGAAGCACGTGACATGTATAATAATAGGGACAAGGCTGGTCAATGGACAGGCTTAAAGTCGCCATGAAACGGAAGTAGCGATTGCCTTATTTTCCCCGTGGTGACGTATATCCGAATGAAATGGCTTTTGAGATTAAATAAGGCAGGGCTGGATTTGAATTTGTCCATCGAGATCTGATTGGATCGTTTGAAGTTGGGTCGTGTTGCTAATTGCTAATAGCTGCGATCTTCTCCCTGACCCCGCCCACCTGCCATACTTTTGACCGGAAGTGAGAAGAGATCGTTTTGAGGAGGGGAGGAGATTTGCATTTTTGATTAAAGATTATGAGGACACACAAATTTTTAAAAAATAATGAAGCTCACAAATAAGTCATTTGTTAATAATACCACAATATTAAAAATATATATATAGTTTTTCATTTCAATTTCATTGCGACTTTAACTAAAAACCCCTGGTGATAATCGTTACTGAGTGGATGGTATATAATTAGCACATTTGCAAACCTTACAATCATTTTACTCGTTTTAGGATTTCACAGACTTAATCCAAAACCGACTGAAGCCGTTCTGGTTCAACATGACACCACTTGTCTGCAGCTTTTCTGAGACATGTGATTGGACGAAAATGAAGGCGTGATTTCGACGTCACGGTGAACGAGAGTTTCAAAGTAACTCGGATTTAGGTTATTTCCCTTCATCTTAAAACCGGAAATAACGTACAAATAAGTGATACTGCTATTATTAAAACATAAAATATTAAAACATTAAAGTTACAAATTAACAAGTAACATCAAAACATTTACAGTGTTTAGTCAAATTAAATGAGCGCCTTCAGGGTAGAGGTGGGAAATATCCTATATCCGAGTTGTGTGGAACACAGGATAAACCCCAGATCCGAAACAAACACAAGCTAAGCTAATGCAGCTAAGCTAATAATTTGTAATTTATTTAAACAATATCGATCTTAAACGTAATTTTTTAAGCACGAGCGTATAGTACGAGTCTAAGCCTGCGTCCAACCCATTTATTTATAACACCACACGTCTTATTTGTATGCTTTAAAACACAGTCAACACGTCAACTTCCTGTCAGTGTTTGTTTACCATCACAGCTGACTGAAAAGTGTGTTATCAGCTCAAGAATTAAGTAAAACACCGGTACAGTAGCCTATACAACCTGTAATTTACGTTGGGTATAAAAAATTGACAATTCATTCAATTCTGAGCAATATTTAAAAGAATGTTCAATACTCACTTTTTGTATGTTGCTAAATGTATGGCACTGTAGGGAAACAACCGTAGACAGGAAACCATATTACCCTTCCAAAAGGCTCGTAGTCCCTCATTCTGATGGATGACAACAAAGCTGTGCACAAAGCCGCGCTTACAGTGAAATGTTCCTATTTGACTCAAAATCTTAACGACTTCCAGAGGTGATGTTGCGGTTTTGCTAAAAATCCCTGCGAAACCGACACATAGTAAACTTTGAGATCTTGTCAGTCGGTCATCCTTTCTGACTGTGGCCATAGTTCATTGAAAAACAAGTTTGCTTTTCCAGATTCTGTCAAAAGATCGATCATCGATGTAAACTCAATAACGTTTTTGCCATCCAGCTGCAGTCAGGGGCGGATATATTTTGTTGAAGGCGTGGTGTAGTTTAAGCATTTCAAGTTTGGTTGCATGGTAAATCAATATAGGACAAGCGTGGTTATTTGCTTTCATTTATGAATGACTTGATAAAATTCGTAAATAGAGCCGCCTGATAAAGTTTTCAAATGATTATATTTTAAATAACACAATATTGGGTGGTGAAGGGTGAATAATAGGTATGCTTCCTTGTAATGTTTTTATTACAAAAATAACAAAAATGCTGTACAGTATGTGGAGTGTCGTTCCACTTTGTTCTTTTTACTGCCCATCTTTAACCTGCAATGCAAAAATAATAATAATAATAATTGGGCCTTACCAGTTTTTGTAACAAAGGAGAGCTTTACATTTTCTGAAATTCACATTAGAATCGGAACAAAAAATGTTCAAAAATAAATCGGTTATACAAATTTTCTTGTAGAAATTGTTTAAATATTGGGGGTGGGTGTGATTGCTAGATTTGAATACTGTGATTTGAATATACTTCCGGTTGGGGAAGTAAACCACGCCTCCTGGCCATGGGTGTAGAAAATAGCATTTAGAAAAGTACCTATAACGACCAACAGATGGCAGTCTTGGTGTACAAATCTTTAGCTTTATCGAAGTAAAATCAAGGTTATTTTTTTTGTTAAAAATCAAATCAATGGGGTGGTTTCCCGGACAGAGATTAGCTCAAACCAGGACTAGGCATTAGTTTAATTGGGAAATATAATATTTATATATTTTTAATAGTTTTAATAACCATGCCTTACTAAAACATTACTTGTGTGCATTTTGAAGCAAAACAAAGGGCACTGATGTATTTTATTCTATGTCATTGCAAGTTGATTTCAGTTTGAACAGCTCTTACATTTATTTTAGTCTAAAACTAGTCTAATCCCTGTCCGGGAAACCGCCCCCTTATCTTTAATCAAATGATACAGGTCACATTCTTGAGCAGTGTGTTTAAATTGTACAGAAACTTTACGTCGTACCACTTTCAGGAATAGGCTTCTACATAAATAATAACGTTTCAAATAAACTTTCACCAATTGCATATTTTTGTTACAATTAATTAAAAGATCTATATCTTTAAAAAAGAAATTATTTTCTTTTTTAATAATACTATACAAACAATTATCTAGAAAAGTATTGTGAACTTTCCTCAAATGCATTTAAAAAGTCATTTTATTTAATCATATATGGCAAATCCCATTATCTACAATATTTAGACAGAAATTAAATAAAGATCTAATGAATATCTGAAACCAGTAAATGACAGTCTTTACCTACACCGACAGCTTTTATATTTTAGTGACTAGTGATTTGTCAAGCTGAACTTTTCAACACTCTTATTCAAGTAACATAGATCTATTACTTACTATTGTAAGAAAAATAGATCAAAGTATTTTTTATCAACAACTGAAAATGTATATTTGGTCACATACCAGGCAGCCCATACTTAATAATAACTTAATTCAAAACAGAGTATTAAATTGAACTTAAACATTTTGCATGTCTTTTGTTTGCATTGCGAATGTGCAGCAAAATTGTAAACAAAAAAAATCAAAATTAGTTTTCATTTTGAATGAAGAGTACAATTTTTGCAACCCCTTTGCCTAAAGTCTTAAATTTCCTTTTTACCTTCCAAGGTAAATAAACATTTTTCACTGACTGACAAAAATACTTTCAGTTCCTATTTTTTATGTTATTTGTTGAAAGTTATATTTATAAAATGAGAATGTTGTGCTAAACTCAATGATGATTCATTTTACCAAAAGGGAGCCATTCCTTTATGAAGATTGGCATGGTATTACTATAGTTAAAACGAATAAACGCATTGTTACTATAGTTAAACCACAAAATAATCATAGTTTTGCTATAAAATCCAGGATTGGTTATTGTAGTAAACTATGATTTAGCTAAAGGTAATCAATAGGCTACACCAAAAAAAAAAAATAAACCGTACAAAATTACTTCAGGGATGTTAGGAATGATTATTTGATTATATCTACATAATACATAGACAAGCAATAAACCATGTGCACAAACTAGTAATATTCTTTCACACAAATGAGTCATATTTCTCAAGAACAGTGACAGTGTGTGTGTGAATTGTTTTCTGTTGTTCAATTCCACCAACCTGTGATTTATGTTAACATTTGAAACCCTGCCTTCAAACCCTTCATGACAACAAACCTGCCACATCGTAGCATGTTTCTCTACATCAATGTATGAAAATGAGCACATGAGTCCCTTTAATTTCCCAGCAGGGTCTTGTAGTTTCTTTCCTGTTAGGCCTAGTGTTTGTTTTCAGCTTGTATCCCCCTGCAACGTGCGCCTCCCTCCCCTGCTGAGTCGACAACCTCAGCTGCCTGTGAAGAGCCCACCTCCTGTCTGTTGCTGGGCCACTTGGCTTTTTCACAAAGGCTACTGGAATAACAGTGTCCCGCGAAGGAAATGACAGTCTGTTCAAAGGAGCCCTATGCTGCAGCATTACGCTGGGGGCTGGTACAGTTTAGAGCAGTGAATGAAATATTTTATTATTGCAGAAGTAATATGTTAGTTATCGTGGTGTAGGCACGTCATAGGACAGCACATCAGTTAACTCCACTGTATGTCAATGTGCAATGTAGAATGAGATATAATAAATGTCCACTTCTGGAAGTCACCATATTTACAGTCGTGTTGACTGTCATTGTGATTTGACAGGAGAATACCACAGTGAGAATGAGAAAATTCTCTCCTCTCAGAAGCAGTAAAAGTCCCGGCACTTTCTTTGTATGTGACAAGAAGAATCCCTTTGATCTTTCAGTCACACGTATGCAGCTCCAATTACAAGATAATGGAGTGATGCTCCTAAAAGATCAGGCGTGAAGTGTGCGCATGTGCTGGATCTGATCAATTAGTGGACGAGATACTTAACAAGACGTGCACTCCATTAAGAAGCAAATCTGTTCTTGTGGACTTCAAAATTGATTTGAATTATTTCTCGCTATTGTTTATTCTCTGTTACCCATCCTTGCCCGCCTCTTATGTGATCTACATAGAGGATAGGGCACTGCACTTCCTCTTAAATTCACAGTGTCCTTCCTGACTCCCTCAATAACTGTGTGTCCTGGACTTATTAACCCGAGAAAATCCAGAGTTCCTTTGTCTTGCTGTGTTCTAAGGGGGCTGCGAGTGGAGGGGACGGCTATTGTCATTCACTGTATGCCATGCGCAAGTCTACCCTTGATCCCTCGCTTTGAAATGGAGTGCTAGAGGAAGAGAGAGTTAGTTGACTTAAGCAATGATAGACTATTTTCTCACCCTCTCTCCCCATTGTAATAAAAGGTTGTAGCTTATAAATGTCTTTTGCAATAAAATATTTTCACGATGATAAGCCTGATTTAAATACAAAGTATAAGGAATGCAGCTAAATATGTGAATCACCCACAGTCCATTAAATACTTTGCTCTGATGGTCAATCTGTTGCAAACTGTCAATAGAGGGCGCTCTTTGCCAATCAGCTGCAAACAGACCATCGCTCAGAAAACTGGTGCCAGGCAAGAGACAAGAGCAATAAAGTTCTCACCTCATTATCAAGAACACAGCCACATCACAGTCCTCTGCCAGGAGGGGTGGGGTTGATGGGGGGATTAAAAATAATCAGGGGATGATAGCTGTCCCTACTCCCATCAATTGGTACAACTGGCCTACACTATAAACAATGAAGATTCCTGAAAATGTAACCGTTTGGGCTTTAATATTTTTCTGATAAACCACTGGTTTAAATAAACCTAGCAAATCTCCATATTTAACCCAACCATGAGATGAAACAACCCACAATTTTTTAATAAGAGTGTGCCACTTCATATAAAATCACTATTCACTGATTTAGGTAGTACGAGGCGTAATTACTTTTAGAAGCTGGTGAAGTGCTAGAAAAGACCAGAGCTTGGAGCAGCTGGTGTCCTTCTATCTTCACATGTACAACCAATAAATCAATATCAAATCTAGCAGGAAGCCAGATGGCCTCCTTCCAGACCTTCAACAAAGTGTGTCACGGACCTCTCAAAGCCAGCATGGCTACTGTAAGCCAGACCTACAGAGAGGAGCCTTTGAAGGCATAGACATTCAACAAGTAGGCTATGAATGACTAAAGGGGACAAATAAGCTGTTACGACTCAGGTCCGATCAGTGTTTGTGTTTCTCTGAACATCAAAGGCTTGAGACTGTTTGATATGCAGCCCCCACACCTTGATCCAGAGCCAGGACAGGTAATGGGGTGGAGCAGTCCATTGAGTAACAAGGAGGGGGGCTTGTAGAGTCCTTCTCTAAGGTCTTGCCATAGGGCACTTGGCCGAAACAAAGAATATTTTAGGACGTCTGACTCCCTACGGAGTAGTCGGCCCCATCAAACCACGAGCATCTTCACGAGCATGGCTGTGGTTATATTGGCCTGGTTTCCACCCGTGCATGCAGATAAATCAATGTTGCATCAACTGCCGTCATTATATGAGGAGCACGAATGCAAAAGCCGCTAAAAAATGAGACACCACCTCTGTGAGACGATGATGATATGAACCACTTTAGGCTATGGCACTCTTTCGCTATTAAAACAGTAAAGGCCAGTAAAAGTATTATATAAAAACCCATTTTTGCACAGTTGGTTAATTGAGAAACCACAATACCAACTGAGGGGCGTTCGGTAAGGTTTAACACACATAATGTCACAATTAAAAAATGGGTTTAGTTAAACAGTAGTTTGTTTGAATGGCTGTTCACAGACAAGTGTGAAATGCCAGTTCTATGGTGAGGTGTGACTAGGGGAGAAGGGGGCAGCTCTGGGCTTTGTGTACCTCCCAGGCTAAATGTGCGGCCACTATTGTTCAGACACGACCGCCTGTCCTCAGTCTCTCTCTTCCACAGCTTTGTCCAGAGCTGCATGACCACTTCCTTAACCCAGGTCAGGGCAAGGTCGTGACTTTGGTAATTTACCCCAGACCGTCTGTGCTGTCTTCGCGTCCTTAAACGCATAAATGTTCAGTGGGTCTGACTTTGAATTACACTTGAGCGGGAAACTGAAGAAAAGAATTGTAAAAGAAAAAAAAGTGCTGTTTATTTAGAGACAGAAAATTTACTAGCTTGGACTTAAACAATTATAACACCGCAAGGCAATAAGCACAAGAGAAGGTGGTTGAAATTATCACACAATAAATAAATAAAAATCATATGAACCACTTCACAAGGTTTCAAAGATAAAGTGTACATAACACAGATTTACAATGTTGAATTAACCCCCCAGTTAACCTTAATGGGCCCTTCTAGTAACTGTGAAGACACAGGTCAGTCTGTCCTCTTTCTCCTGTTCCAAGGCCTTTTTGGACTGTAAAGAATGAAGCCATGAAACGTCTTTCTGTTGATAAGAATAGGAAGGGCTGAAGAGCTTAAAGGCATGGTGTACACAGTGTGGCTACTTTGATGGAGTCCGAATGAAGGAGGGGAGGTATATCAGCTGATAAAGATCACCATGGGTCTTTGATCTTTGAGGAACTGATAAGATGTTACCAAGTGGCATGCTGGGTGGACAAGCAGGCCCACATGACAGGTACAAACAAGCAAACACAGCCCCAGAGGTGATGTCTTAAAGGGGAACCAGATAGCTACATAGAAGGAATGGCAGATGGGCAATTAGCCAGTTTGCTTTGGAGTGAATTGGAGTGAAAAGTTAACACTGAACACTTGCCTCACTAAGCAAAGTACTTAAGACTTATATTAGATATCTTATGCACGAGTTGAGAACATTATTTATGACTTAAAAGAAGAAAGGATCATGCTTTTCATTTACCTGATTGGGAAAAGTTTTAAATTCTAGCTCAGACTTTCAACAACTTCCATGGTAATAAAATAATGATCAGATTAAACACAAGGCGCATGCAAACAACAGTGGACTTACAATACATCCGTTTTATTAACATTTGACACCTTTGATGGCTGAATATTGTTAAAGTGACACTCAAATACCAAAATAAAACATATCGGGGGAGGACCGTGCCTGCGTGCTCCCTAGGCACTGATTTAGGGCCTGCATGTGGATGCCAGACAGAGCCAGGGGGGTGCAAGCTGCAGCCTGAAACAGATGCCTGGCTGTCTGGCCGAGGGGAGGGTCGTACTGAATGAGTACGGGGAAACTGCCTGTGGAGTTAATGTGCTTTCATTGGCCTTCCTAGCAACAGAGCTGTAATATTCACTGCACCTGCACCAGGTCTGTGAGCGTGCAGAGAGAAACACGGAGGGCTTAATGTGAATATGCATGTGTGCAAATAAGCATATTCCAGCAGTTCATACATGGGTGATTATATAACTGCATGTACATTTGATGTCCAAAGTCATTAATTTTTTTCAGCTTTTTTAAAACTTTAATTAGTTTAATATTTGGTACTTATTGGCACAAGATTTTACAGGCCATAAAACATAATATTTTTATATAGCTAAAAATCATGATATTTTTACAGAAAATATGATATTGTTATGGTCTGTATTACATCTGGTGTTCCATGGCAATGAGTACCAAATTATTAAAATAATAAAAAAATAACCATTTGGAAAAAAAAAAAAAAAATGCCTTTGGACACCAAATGTATCTGCAATTGCATAATGACCCTCATGCATTAAATATTATTGGAAAATGCATGCGTTTTCTTCAAACCACAGCTCTTATTGAGTGTAATACCTGATCTGTATAAAAATAGAAGCACTCTGAAATAACCTACACAAATAGTTGTGTATAACACACAATCTACAGAGGCCTTATGCTCCCGAAGGGGCGAAGTGGATTAAACGTAAACAAAAACACACAATCTAACAAATGCTAGTATACGGCTACACTCTATCAGTTTGGTTCTTGTTGATGAGCTACGGAGACGGATAATTGAAAGAATTAAGACGTAAGATCCTTCATTATCAGTTCCCTCCTACAGACATCAAAAGACACACATAGTGAGAGTACAGCTGGCCTGCTGGTGTGACTTTCTTCTGTCTCTGTGCTGTTTGTGTTGAGGATGTTTACCGATCCCAGGAAAGACAAACAGGTTCTTTCTTATTTGTGCGAGTTGTGCTCAAACAGAGGAGCCGGTAGGACTGACTCAACCAAAGGGTCGGTCTGTTACTCATTGTTGCCATTGTTATGTTTTTCTTGCCCTTTCACATTAGCCGCGTCTTTATACACAGTCTTTCCCGTCAACTGCCAGGGTCACCCAGAATGTTTCGGATGTGACCTTGCATAATACAGTGGTTAAACCGATGTTAAAATGCCTTTTGTTGATACCAATATGCACATACGGGCACAGATACAAATATCAGCATGTTGGATACATTTTTTTACTATTATCATGATAAATGCCATAAATCTACTACAGAATTCAGTTTTTTAGTTGGTTATTTCTTCTGTATAAGTACAAAATCCACTGATGTCAAAACACTGCTATTTGTGAGTGTAAACATCTGGGGACAGCTGGACAAATGTGGCACTTGCACAGCTGACATCTGCTTCCATACAGGAAAACAATGTGATATTTTGCTAGTTTTTGATCTGTACGTTACGCTGTGTCACATGCATGACTGAAAAACTTGCCAGACAACTATACGAGTTCATATTGCTGCATATAAAAACAATGGCAAATGTAAACACACTTCCAAGCATTCACTGCAAAAGCTTTTGTTTCTCACAGTGCTTTCTAAAGCTTGTGTAACCCAAACTGAACACTCAGTAAAGTATTTTGAAGAAGCTACACATTTCTGAAACAACAAAGAAATGTCCAGATAAGCAGGGATTGGTTTAATCAGCAAAAGACAATGTCTGGACTTACAGGGGTATAAATCACAGTAAGAACAAGCCTCAGCGGATCTTTTATGAGGGGACAGACTTCCCTTGCATCCTGCAGGGGGTAGAAGCGACACTGTTCAAGTGTCAAAGACCTTTTAACTGGCAGGATCACAAACAAAGAATTATTACTTTATTGGACATCATTTAAAGAGGTCTTTTCTACTCTCACCAGATTCTAGTAGGAGAGGGGAATTATAGCAAAAGAGCTTAACACATAAAATTATAGTTAGATTGCATTAGAGTTATTCTCCATTGACTTACTTTGAGTCACACATTTATGAAAAATGCAGAGATAATGTCAAAAACTGCTTAGCAAAAGTCATTGCAATTAATTTGTTAATTATGCAACCATAAAACAATTATACAGATGAATTGTTTAAAGGACGACACTTAACTTAAGCTGAACAAGTGCATTATAGTGAAATTAATGATGCCACGCAATTGATTTTTGTTTTATTGATATGTCAAGTCAAACATTTTACAGCTTCTAATGAATTGCTAACACAAAACATTTGCACTATTTTCAAAACATTTGGATAGTCCAAGACAAAATGTATGTTTGAGCTGCCTTAATTTATAAACACCTTGTACTGACACATCTTAACATATATCAGGGCCATTGTTTTGTCTCAAGAGGCCTGCCCCATAGATTTATAGATTAAACTCTGTATAGACGTTGTTTTTTATTTCAATTGCATTTCTGTATAGGCATATACCTCTCAGCTACATTAAAGGGATAGTTCACCCAAAAATGAAAATTCTGTCATCATTTACTCAAACTCATGATGTTACAAACCTGTTTAAATTTAGTTGTTCTGATGAACACAAATGAAGAAATTTTGAGAAATGTTTGTAACCAAACCGTTCATGGGCCCCATTTAATTCCATTAACTTTTTTTCCTACTATGGAAGTGAATAGGTTCAACGAACGGTTTGGTTACAAACATTCCTCAAAACATCAAAAAAAGGGATCCAAGGCACTCTTCACATCCAAAAAGGTGTTATAAAAAGCCTTTATTTAAACATGGCTATATTACATTTAAAATACATTAAACTGGGCAGCAACCCACACGTAGGGGCACAGATAGTCTTCTTCACCCTATGCGTGGGTTGTTGCCCAGTTTAATGTTTTTTTTTATTTAATAAAAACATGTTTAAATAAAGGCTTTTATAACACTTTTTTGAATACGAAGAGTGCCTTGGATCCCCTTTTTTGACGTTTTAATACCATAGAGCACCTTCATTTATTTCCTAAAATTTCTTCTACTATTTCTGAGCACTTTGGATTTTTCCTTATTTCTTTCCTCAAAATACCTTCCTTTGTGTTCATCAGAACAACAAAATGTATACAGGTTTGTAACAACATGAGGGTGAGTAAATGATGACAGAATTTTCATTTTTGGATGAACTTAAGGTAATTTCATATTTCTGTTAATGGCGAAATAAAGATACAGTTCAGTTCACTGAACACATGCTGATCTTTGGTCCCTGGACTCCCTGCTATTGAGGCAAGTTGTCACAGTAGACTTGTTTTCAGCTAAATTTAATCAGATACCATGCAAGGTATTTTGTGTAACAAATGTTGTATTAAACTGTATACATTTATAACTTATTACAACACCACAACCTGATATTTATGAAAAATACTTATATTCTGAAAACACCGTTTATTATCTATGTTAAAATCTACCTTATTCAAGAATCATGCTAAGTCTGCTCACTATGTACAGTACGACAGCGTCAAATCTACCTTTCCATGCACTGTATAATATTATTAATAAAAACGTTTAAACTACAGTTATACATCAACTAAAAATTCGCTGGTTTTAAAATTTTGATTTTTTTTACACATTACACAACATTGCACCTGCACACAGCGCGCGGAGTCCAAAGGTAACTTGTTTCCACTGTACCTGCGCGCGCCTGAACTTCCTGTGATAACGTCATATCTGCGTGTTTGTGTGAAACTCATGTTGATCACTTCGCCATCGATGTAATCAACTCTGTACTGTACCAAGACATCTGGACATGGGATGGAAAAGTTGAGAAATTAATGCTTCGGCGTTCAGACTAGGTCGGTAAGATTTATGTTTTTATTTCAAAACCTTCTTTGTTTTATCACTTCCGGAAACCCGCACAGGTAAGACTAGTTTCGGTCTCGAGCGCGAAGTGTCTGACGCGTGTCTTTTCTTACATAACGCACTAATCTCAATATGTGCGGTTTAACTTAATCCTCGTGCTGATTTTATAACGTCATTGGCACTGACTGTGAATAAATGCAGGCAGATTAAAGAACAATGCGAAGGTTACATGGCTTATATCACCTAGGTCACTACAGACACGCTGTAGCCTACCTGTAGTTGTTTTTCTGAAAGCAGAGGGACGTGACTGAAAGTAAAGTCGTCAGTGAGAGAAGCACATGCGTTATTTATTGATATCATATAATGTGCGTTTCGACGGTGTTTGGTTGGTTGTATGGTTGTCCTGGTTACCATCAGTTTCTACCGCCAGCTGATTGATGAATGATTTATGGCTTCTTCCCTCTCGTGTCACATCTACCTGCAACGCCTTAGGTCAGTTCTTTTCCAAAAGGTTTAGACATACATATAATTATACATTGATGCTATGTATTACCAAAATAAAATGTGTTTCCATGTTTAAAAGTGAGTTGAGTCCAAAAAGAAAGGTTAATCTATGCCCTTCTTCAAAAGGTGGAGCCTAATTTTAGAACACACACACAAATGAAACCAGGCTACCTAAGCTAAACAAATATATTGCATGTTATACTTGTGTCCTGTTTTGCTCTATTTGTTACATTTTTGTTGGTATTTTTCTCTCAAAAACATGGGCTTGGCACAATTATTTTTAAAATGCATTAATTTGTGTGGGAAATGATGCTGTGAAGGTCAAGCACACTTGTGTTAAGACTTGTATTGCAGCGTTTGTGAAAGATATACGGTGGTTCTTTCGTGTTAATTTGAGGGTATAACAACGCCCCAGGTGAATACGTAGGGTACACTGGCATACTTCATAGACGATGTCATTCTGTCTGGGCTGTGGCATTGCCCATGTTTTTATTCTGTAAGGGTGTGGCTGAGCAAATGATTCATGGCCCCTGTTAGTGTTGAGTGGGTGAGAGGGTTTCAGACTGGATGTTCTCATCTTCTTTGATTTACCATTTGTTCTGTAGTAGCAATTGTGTTGATTTATCAGCTCAACAGCCCTGACCTGCTGCTTTAAACATCTGGAAAGACTATATGGACTTCGAAACAGTTCAGTAATACACACATAGGTAAGTGATCTATTGTTGAATCAGAGAGGTGAGTGGAAAAAAAGATTTGTTGGATTTTGTTGTGAAGTTCAACCTTGCAATGTTCAGAAACATACTCTGGATTGTGACTACATATGTGGGATTGACAGACAGCTCATAGTCCAATGAGTCTGTGGGGTGGGTCCATCTATCTTGGCCAGGGTCACAGCTTCAGTAGCCACTAGCAAAACATTACAATTTAACAATGTCCAGGGTTTTATGATATAGAGTGTAGGCCTGCACGATAATGGGGAAACTGCCATTGCAGTATTTTGGGGGGTGATGTTTATTGCAATAGGAGATATACTGGATGACTTAAATATCTCTGTTTGAGATTTATAGATTAGACTCTGTATAGTTGTAGTTTTTTATTTTAATTGCATTTCTGTATACCTCTCAGCTACATTAAAGGGATAGTTCACCCACAAATGAAAATTCTATTATGTTTTAAGAAATGTTTGTAACCAAACTGTTCGTGGACCCCATTTACTTTCATAGTATTCTTTTTCCTACTATGGAAGTGAATAGGTTCCACAAACTGTTTGGCTACAAACATTCCTCAAGAATCAGAACAACGAAATTTATACAGGTTTGTTCTTGTATACACTTTTAAAAATAAAGGCGCTTAAAGGTTCTTTACTGTGATGCCATAGAATAACTTTTTGGGTTCATCAAAGATCCTTTTAGTCAAGGATTTAAAGAACCATTTTTTTAAACCATTTAATAATCTGAAGAACCATTTAAGACCTTAAATAACCTTTAATATAACCATAAATGTTCTTCAGCTGTTAATGATGCTTTAAAGAACCATTTAAACACAAAGATTTTTCAATGGCACATATTACATTGCTAAAAACAACATTATTTTGTGTACTTGGTTTATGGTTACAAAAACACATTATTTTTCGATTGTTGTTGCTCCTTAAATCCCTGTCTTCCTGAAATGCTCTGATTTTGTACAAAGGTCATCGTTTTAAAAAGCGCAGTGTCCTCCGATTGGCCTGAAAACCTGACATCAGCCGGAAATGTGATGCTCCTCACCTTGTTTTATAGATTAGCTCGCAATGCTGACAGGAGTTAATTTAGTTTTTACTACTTTATCAATACGAGCCGAATCTGATCCAGAAAATGCAGATGACCAAATTGATCGATCAACTTTGCCAATGTCGCTTGAGCAGGACATAACAGATTGGTAAGGTATGTGTGATCGTTAGGGCTGTAATGATAAATTGTGTGTCCCATTAAAGGTGCAGTGTGTAATTTTTTGAAGGATCTCTTGCCAGAAATGCAAAATAATATACAAAACTAAATTAGCAGGGGTGTATAAAGACCTTTCATAATGAACCGTTATGTGTTTATTGCCTTAGAATGAGACATTTTATCTACATACACAGAGGGTCCCCTTACATGGAAGTCGCCATTTTGTGCAGCCATGTTTCTACAGAAGCCCTTAACGGACAAACTTTTTTATTAAGTTTTCTCCAACAATGACCTGTTTGACCGGTGGCGGCTACCGTAGCTTCTCTTATGTGTTTCAGAAGCAAGAGGTGAGCAGTTGACTGAGCCGTTGGTTGCAATTCGCAACCTCAACACTAGATGCCACTAAAATTTACACACTGCACCTTTAAAAATGCCTGTCTGAAATCGATTGTGAATCGCAAGGCTGCGATTCTGTGTTTCATTCTTTATTTTCATGAAAATACCTGAAACAATTTGAAGAACAGCGATATAAATATTCCTGTAGACATTTCCTGGAATAGCGTTTGTAATGCTACTTCTTCTGTGGCACAAAGGGAGTTTCTGCACGAGAGTGCCCCCTGGCTTTGGCATGTGCCGGGATTTCACCCGTAATTCATTAAAATTCATTAATTGAAAAAACGCGCATTTGCACGATTAATCGTTACAACGCTAGTGATCGTAGAAACAACAAACAACAAGCGCTACTCTGCACTCCTCAAAACTTGCGTTTGAATCATAGTTTAGTCAGTAGTAAATTCTTTAAATATGAAAACATACTTACAGGCTGTGAGTTAGAAGCTGGGCGGGATTATAGTAAAACCGGCATGTCCACGTCAACCAGGCCCAGGAATTAAACTGATTGCCTACGATCTGTGTGTTTGTTAAAGTCCAAGAAAAGAGATTTACGTTGGAAACAATAATTCGCGTCATTGTTTACTTTGGGATTTGTATCTTTTTTGCATATTGTTAACATATACTAACACACGTACACACCAAAGGAAATGTAAAATTGGTGCTCTTTAAGAGATCAGCTCTGCTAAATGATTACATGTAAATGTTTTGCCTGTGCTATTGCATAACCCACAATCAATGCAAAATAAAACATTTATGCTCCAAATCTTATAATTAGATTTTAAGACTTTAGCCTGGGTCACTATTTATTTATTTGGTTTTTTAGTAAGGTCATTTGGTCTGTGTGACTTTGGACTTATTGTGCATAATATTTTTTTCGGTGTATAATTTTTAGGGGCCTTGAATCACTTGTTTTGTGTAAATTATTGAGCTCCTAGGACGTGTTTGTTATCAGTAGAATATTGAAAGAGGGCGGTCAGAGAGAAAAAAATGTCCTGCTTGACCTCGGACAACTCGGGCGCACACACACGCATACAGCGTGCTGCATAATTGGTCAGAGGTTGAGATTAGGTCTTAAAATGCTCCGCTTGCACAAGTACCATATCAGCAGTCTACACTGCCCCTAATCCTTCATCACACGCATACAAACCCACTCCAACCCCTCCTACAGGGTCGACGCAGTCAGACTCTGAACATTTTGTGTTGAGCGCCCCTTTAACTGAATGTCCTTGCATACACACACTCGCACACACACAAACAAGCTGAGATGCCGGCTCTGGTTTCAGTCAGACTGCAGGCGTCCAGCACAGCTGTTGGGTTTGAGTTTCTTGTTTTCATGCAGTGGTTGCTGGGAGTGTGACTGCGCTTTCATTTGAGGTGGGTTGGAAAATGATTTACTACCTCACATACATGGGCAACATGTTTGTTCTGCTAATCTTGTTAACAAGTTCGACATAGGTTATGTTTCTAACCAATGTTAGTAATCAGAATAACATTGTTTTAATTGTTTCATCGTTTTGAGTGATTGTGTGGGGTTTCTTTAAAAAGGAGTTTTTGTATCTCATTACTATTACAGAATTATGGTATTGTATTGTAGATGTCTGATTTGTGAATTAGCATAATAGAGAGTTTCATATTGTATGGGGTTTAAAGTTACACAGTTGATTGAATTTGCAATCGTAGATGGAATAATGTGCTCACATGTTGTTGGCCATAAAAACGTCAATAATAACAATGCTGTCATTTCTATACCTTTAATTCTATACCATAAATAGTTGCATCACTGTTTCTTATAGTAGCATCTTTGTTTCACCGTGTGGGGAGATCTTGCTGTCATTTAACCTGTTTAATGACTTAAACAGTGATAGTTAGTCAAACTCAGATCCTGTCAGGGAGGAAACTTGTGGAAAGGATACAGCTGCACCCCTCTCCCCCATACTGTTGCTGTTAAGTGGATCCATGTCATTTCCTGTCCGGTCGGCATGAGCCAAAAAAAGATTGCCTGACGTGAGCTTCAGCTTTTCTTTGTTCTCTTTTCCAACAGAAACTTGGGAACTTTAGATGAAGCAGCTTGTGGTTCGCTGTCTTTCTGGATTGGAAATATTGGATTGTTACAACTTTTACACCTGATGAGGCTGGACTTGTGTTTAGGAGGCTGAGAAAAAGGCATAAGCTCTCACCTCCAGCCCGGAGGACATCCAGCGTCACTCCTTCTTCATTCCGAGGCCATGACGGAGCCCAAGGCACCTCCGCCGGTGAGTGGTGTAACGTGGACGCGGGTGTGCAAGGAATGTGGACAGTGCCATGAAAGTCAGGACAGTCACCTGTACGAATACCAGGATGAGGTGGACGATGAGCTGGTTTGCCACATTTGCCTCCAGCCACTGTTGCAACCCATGGACACACCGTGCGGCCACACATACTGCTTCCATTGCCTCAGCAACTTCCTGCACGATCAGGACTTCTGCCCCGTGGACCGCCAGCGGCTTCAGCTGCAACACTGCCGCACTTCCAGCCTGCTGGTGCGCAATCTCCTGGACAAACTCACCGTGCTGTGCCCGTTCCCCAGTGAGTGCCAGCAAACCATGCAACGTTGCGAGCTGCAGCCCCATCTGCACAACAGGTTAGTGCGTGCCGTACTGCAGCCATATTTTAATGGAATTCAAAACAACTGATGCAGTTTAGATATAACCTGCAGCAGGTCATATCTAAACGGTGGAATGGTAAATAGAAATGTGAGGAAGGGTGGATGGAGCTGTTTTGGTAAGCTCTCGATCACAACAGTATTCATGAACCTAGTATTAAAGGCTTTCCAAAAAATATCACAAGCATTACTTTAGTCATTATAAGAGTTGCTCAAACATTTATGGAATTCCACTTATCCAGGTTTCATGTGAACAGAGAGATTTAAGAGATTAAAGATTGTAGAAGGACAGCTTGACTCCTGCGAGAACTGGTCAAGTTTTTACATAATGGAAATAATTAGGAATCACATAAATGATTCTTTTGTCTACAGAGGACATCAGATAGTTCAGACTTGTGACCACTTGTCAAAATGATCACTTATTACAGTTTGGAATAGTTAGTAGGATTTAAAAGAATAGTTCAACCCAAAATGAAAATTACCCTGTATTTTACTAACCCTAAAGCCATCTATAGGTGTATATGACCTTCTTCTTTCAGCCAAACACTTCTTGAGTTAAATTAAATAATATCCTGCTACTTTTTTGCTTTATCATGGTATTGGATAGTGCCCCATTTTTTTAAACTCCAAAAAGCACCTCCATCCATCAAAAACTACTCCATACAGTTAATAAATGTCTTCTGAGGTAAAGCCTTCTACCTGACCTTAACAGTCTTGTGAACACATGTATTGGCGTAGTTTAAAATATTAATGTTTCCTTACTGAAACTTATAATTTCTTCTCGAAAGACAATTAATGACCATATGCATTTTTTGATGGATACATGAGGTTTTTTGGAGCTATACAAATCAGGCCCTATTCAAAGCTATGATAAAGATTATTTAATATAACTGCAACTGTGTTTGGCTGAAAGGATATAATATACACCTTGAATGTACCTAAAATAAGGGCTTATTTTCATTTTGAGGTAAACTTATTCTTTAGGCAGTATTAATGGTTCAACCAGGCCTACTCGCAATCCACCCATCTGCAGAATTCACTGTGGTTGTATACAGAACATTGACACTATGCCGCAGCGTTCATGTCTCTCATGCTCTCTCCATGCATTCAGTGATGTAACAGTTGGGTCTAAAGGTTGTTGGCTGATTATTCACGTGGGCGGCCAGGAACGGCACAATGTAAACAGAGAGAGAGAGAGAGAGAGAGAGAGAGCAGCTGTAGAGAGAGATTTCTAGTATGGGGAGGGGGATGTTGACTTGTGAGATCCAGGTTAGACCTGATTCTACTCCTGTCTGATCTGTTTCATCTTCATCCCTGCAATGCAGTACAATACTGCCTCTTCCTCTGCATATCTCCTCTTCTTCCTATCCTGACAATCCCAACCCTGATGACCCATGTGGGGCTAATAGCTGATGACTAAACGTTAACGCGAAGCATTGATTTATTTGTTATTTTGGTGCCGCTTTCTGCTGACATTGTGAATATGGTCTCTCTCTCTCTCTCTCTCTCTCTCTCTCTCTCTCTCTCTCTCTCTCTCTCTCTCTCTCTCTCTCTCTCTCTCTCTCTCTCTCTCTCTCTCTCTCTCTCTCTCTCTCTCTCAGATGTCCTGCATTCCGACGGCTCAGGGAGGAGGCAGAGAAAAAGAAGAAACCTTCCTGGAATGAATTAAAGGGAAGCAAATCAGATGGAGATTTAACTGATATCAAATCCACACGCACAGCTCAGCTTGCTGGGCCTTCAGAACCTGGCTTGGTTAACCATGCTTATGAGGAGGGTGAAGATGGTATGACATCATTTCTGATTTACTGTACTTTTTTTATTGAACCAGACGCACATATTATATATCATTGCCTTCTAAGCCCTGGGTTTTCAATCTGGGGTCCCCTGTGGTTCCGTGCACTTATATATAAAACATAAACCTCATTCACACAGCACTTTGGTACCAGAAAATACCCGTAAATTTGTCAAACAGGCTTCTGTGTGAACACAAGTACTTCCCGTAAATGTTCTGGGATAGCTACAGGAAAGAGGACCTAATAACATTGCCGTAATGAGATGCAGAAACGATGCCATAAAGGGCGTGTCGTAGTGAGGATGCGCTTGTCATGGCAACATGAAGTGATGGTTCAGCTCTTTAAAACAAGGGGTTTAAATGCACATTAACATTTACGATGAGAAATGTTGGAAAACTGGACTAAAGCAGAGATCAGGGAGCTCGTCACTATCCACTTTGAAGCTGAGCTCATTCACCAGCATGACAGAACAGTGCGTCACGCGCTGACAAGCGGGGAAATGTCTCATTCATAATCGCAGGTGATTCATCTGCAATTATGATGCGAAATTTCCCCGCTTGTCAGTGAACTACGGCTCTGTGTAGTAAATGCCGCTCCATCTGAAAGCAGCTGATGGAAAGTTATTACTAATCAAGGAACAGGCTTTACTGTCGAGATGCCCGTGACAATCGCACGCAATTTATCGTGCAGCCCTAGTTTGTCATGCACAAAAATGCACGCGAGTGCTTTCTAAAGAGATAAATAATGGATAATAAGCAAACTGCAGATGCTGTGGAGAAAACTTACCAAATGCAGGACTTTAAACATGTCACGTGTCTTTATTGGATTTTTATGGCATCTGTGTGAACGCACACAGATTCCAGTAAATCATTGGCAGTGTGAATAGCCCAAAAATTAAACGATCTCTGATAAATCCCAGATCCATTTTCTGTGTATTTTCCTTAATACGCACAACCGGCGCAACGTCACAGAATGTCTCTGAACAGGTTCATGCCCACTTTTGGGGGAAAACAAACTAGACCTACCATCGGCTTCCATACAAAATAGCGGAACAAAGCAACGTTCGTACACACCCGGCAGGCGTAAATAACTTATGAAATCACTCAGATTAAACATGTTGAGTAATTATCCGTCCACCCTGCCTGCCATAGAGCGCGAAAGTTACATTAACACATTTCATTTGGTCAATATAAAAACTTGTCCCTTTCATTCTCACAGCGTCAAATTTATGTA